>NC_064848.1:182096134-182438634 GCF_024139225.1 Suncus etruscus
AAAGATTTTTTGAGTTGAGAGAAGTGAAAGCCTTCATGGAGAAGGATGGGAATGCTGTTTCAGAGTTGAGTGATCACAAATGGCTCATGGACTTAGCTTTTCTTGTTGACATCACACATAAGCTGAATGTACTAAACAAAATGTTACAAGGCCCAGGGCAGCTTATCAGTGCTGCCTATGACAACGTGAGAGCATTCTCCACAAAACTTGTGTTATGGAAATCCCTGCTCTCTCAGACAAATCTTTGCCATTTCCCAGCATGCAAGGAACTTGTGGATGCAGGCATACCATTCAGTGGTGAGAAATATGTTGATGCTATTTTTAAGCTAGAGAAGGAATTTGATCACAGATTTGCAGACTTCAAAAAGCACAGAGCCACTTTCCAAATTTTTGTGGACCCCTTTTCCTTTGATGTGCAAGATGCCCCTCCTGTGCTTCAAATGGAGCTCATTGACCTGCAGTGCAACTCTGATCTCAAAGCCAAGTTCAGGGAGACTAGTGGAAAAGCAGGCATGCATGGGCAATTTTTGAAAGAATTGCCCCCCAGCTTTCCTGAGCTTTCCCGAATGTTCAAGCGCACCATGTGCCTTTTTGGGAGCACATATTTGTGTGAAAAGTTATTCTCTACATTGAACTTCAATAAGTCAAAGTACAGGTGTAGACTTAATGATGATGATCTTCAAAGCATACTGAGGGTCTCAACTGCTTCCTCTCTAAAGCCAAATGTGGTTCAGATTTGTGAGAAGAAGCACTGTCAAGTCTCTGGCAGCAAGGAATAGGCAAAAATGCCATATTCAGAAGAACTGTTCATGATCTTCACTCAATGTTCTATTCATGTTCAGAAGAAATAATTAAAACTGTTAATAATGACGATTGAGGACTTTTTTTTTTTTTTTTTGTGAAATCCTTTATGCGGCCCTGCCTCACCTGACTTTGCCTCCTGCGGCCCCCAGGTAAATTGAGTTTGAGACCCCTGGTTCAGGGGTTTCTCCTGGCTCTACACTCAGAAATTGCTCCTGGCAGGTTCGGGGAACCACATGGGATGTCGAGATTTGAACCACCGTCCTTCTGCATGCAAGGCAAATGCCCTACCTCCATGCTATCTCTCCGGCTTCTAATGCCATCTTTTAAACCTAGAGTTTAAAGCATTAAATTTATTTGAGAAGGGCTAAAGTCTTGAATCAGAGATTCTATGAACAAATATTAAGGCAAAGGTAGTTAGGTTTCTTGTTCATTGTGAATCTTATCTATGCTTTTTTAAGAAAAGTAACAAAGTTCTCTGCCAGTTACATTTTACATTTTTAAAAACAACTGATAAATTTCTAAATCAATAATATTTAAAATGTAAGGAATTTGGTTTCCAAAGAAATACTTCTCCCACACCACAGTTTGCAAATAAACAGGTAGAAATTTAAAAAAGGATGGGTGAAAGAATGGGTGTTGGAATATTATGTGACTGAAACTCAGCTAAGTAGTTGAATTTTTAAACTCTGTATCTCATGATGATCTTACTAAAATTTTTTAATATGAATGTATAGTTTGTGGAAAAGACATTTTAATCTAGATTACATTTTAATTTAATAGTTTTACAAATAATAGAAAACAGAAAAGGTATGTTAAACTTTTCAAATAAGTTAAGTGTTAAGTGTTGAAGATGATAAGAATAAATTCCAGGAAGATTTCATAGTTATGTGATCAAAGTAACAGGTTAAGAGATCAGTTGTTTTTTGATAAGTATAAACTAGAAGTAGTAATTTCTAATTTGCATCACTCAGAGGCTTCTAGGAGATGGTTTTAAATCAAAATGATGTAACAGTGGATAAAAAGGGATAAATAGAACTATTGGGAGTTAATATATATTAATATATATTAATTAAGATAATGTATGCTTTTTTTCATAGTAAATGCGTGATTTTTCCATTTTATTATATATATTTTACTTATTTTTATCATTGAGCTCAGGGAACCAAACATTGTTCCAGCGATCAATCTAGAATTGACTACATGCAAAGCAAGTACCTTAACTCTATCTACTGCTCTTATCATTTTTTTTTTTTTTTTTTTTTTGGTTTTTGGGCCACACCCTGTGACGCTCAGGGGTTACTCCTGGCTATGCGCTCAGAAGTTGCTCCTGGCTTCTTGGGGGACCATATGGGACGCCGGGGGATCGAACCGCGGTCCGTCCTAGGCTAGCGCAGGCAAGGCAGGCACCTTACCTCCAGCGCCACCGCCCGGCCCCTGCTCTTATCATTTTTAACTGTAAGAACTTCATGAATATGTGGTAAAATTAAATTTGCTTAAAATTTCCAATTATTAGTATACAGACTCCAGAGATAGTGACTCTATTAACTTTAAATACAATTTTCTCTAATTCTATTGGCAAGTTTATTCTTTTTTTTTTTTTTTTTTTGGCAAGTTTATTCTTCACCCATTTTTAAAACAGTCGTTTAAGGCAAATTCAAAGTGTTTTCATGATTACTTTACTTATAGGATGAACTCTCTGATGTGAGCCAAGGAGGATCGAAAGCTACCACTCCAGCATCACTTGCCACTTCAGATGTGGCTGTGATTCCTACAGATACTCCCTTAAATGAAGATCATGAAGACTTTGCAAAGGCTGCAGATACACCAAATAAGTCAGAGATAAACAAACACATTGAAGTACAGGTAGCCCAAGATACTAGAAATGTGTCAACTGGTGAGTGACCCTAGATGTTTATTTCATGTTGAATTTTTTCATAAATTGAGAGGATTTGGATTGGAGTGATGTATTTGGTTTGAGGGGTGTTGGCTTCTCTAAGTTGATTAAAAAGAAAAGGTAAATTAGGGCCCGGAGAGATAGCACAGCTAGCACAGCAGTGTTTGCCTTGCAAGCAGCCGATTCAGGACCTAAGGTGGTTGGTTTGAATCCCGGTGTCCCATATGGTCCCCCGTGCCTGCCAGGAGCTATTTCTGAGCAGACAGCCAGGAGTAACCCCTGAGCACCACCGAGTGTGGCCCAAAAACCAAAAAAAAAAAAAAAAAAAAAAAAAAGAAAAAGAAAAGGTAAATTAACCAGGATGCAAACTTAAAAGAGGTAATAGTTAAGCTTTTCGGGTAATGGCCAGTAATGGCTGGTGGTTGAGGAATATAAAAGATAAAAACTACTTCTGTTTTCTGTTGTAGATTATAGACCTTATCTTTGTTATTTTCCATTTGTTGGGAGGAGTCAGTTCACCTCTATCTGCTCAGGACTTGGCTCTTGGCTCTATGCTTAGGATTCATTCCTAGTGGTACTTGACCATGTGTGGTGCTGAAGATTGAACTGGGATTTTTAAGACATGCACCTTAATACCTGTCTCACTAACCTCATATAGTTAGTTTTTCTATATGTATATATATATATATATATATATATATTCTTTAAAAAGGAATGAAAGGGGCAGAGAGATAGCACAGCGGTAGGGCATTTGCCTTGCATGCAGCCAATTCAAGATAGATGGTGTTTCGAGTCCCGGCACTCCATGTGGTCCCCCATTCCTGCCAGAAGAACCAGGTGTAACCCCTGAGCTGGATGTGACCCAAAAATCAAATTAAAGGGCCCAGAGAGATAGCACAGCGGTGTTTGCCTTGCAAGCAGCCGATCCAGGACCAAAGGTGGTTGGTTCGAATCCCGGTGTCCCATATGGTCCCCCGTGCCTGCCAGGAGCAATTTCTGAGCATGGAGCCAGGAATAACCCCTGAGCACTGCCGGGTGTGACCCAAAAACCACAAAAAAAAAAAAAAAAAAATCAAATTTAAGAAAAAGGGGGGGAATGAAAATGGGATTTTCTATGTTCTAAGAAAGAAAAAAAACTTTTTTTGTATTTTCTTTCTACTTTTGAGCTATCTTTGAATAAATGAGATATTGTTTTTTATTATGCTTCCTAGAATATCATATTATATTAGAAATATTATGTTTTTCAGAATCTACTTCTGGTTTCAGGGGGGGTGGGCAGTTAGGCCACACTCAGTGATACTCAAAGGTATACAATTTAGGGTGCTGAAGATCAAGCCCGGGTTGGCTGCATGCAAGACTAGTGCCCTACCCATTGTACTGTCTCTCAAGCCAGTCTTTTTTTTTTTTTTTTTTTTTTTTTTGTGGTTTTTGTGGTTTTTGGGTCACACCCGGCTCAGGGGTTACTCCTGGCTCCCTGCTCAGAAATTGCTCCTGGCAGGCACGGGGGACAATATGGGACGCTGGGATTCGAACCAATGACCTCCTGCATGAAAGGCAAATACCTTACCTCCATGCTATCTCTCTGGCCCCTCAAGCCAGTCTTTAAAATTATTTTATGATTAGGCTGGTTTGAATCCCTGGCACCAAAATGGGTCACCAAACTATGTCAGAGATTACTTCTGAGTACAGAGCTAAGAATAATTCCGGAGGAACACTAGGTAAGACCCAAACCCACCACCCTCAAACCCCAAGAAGAAAACAATTTTTATTATTGAGAGCAGGTGAGATAGGTAGTTCAGAGGGCTTTCCATGGAGTGCAGATTTTATTCCCAGTGCCAAATGGTTTACCAAGCACTCCTGGGCACAACCACCCTCTCCCCCAGCACTGTGTTGGGAACAGCCTCCAAGCAGTCCCAAGTGTGGGAAACCACAAGAAACCAGAAATAAATTGCTCTTAAATTATGTATTTACAGTCATAGCAGCAAGACTCATATTAGGGGCAGTAAATGATGCATGCATTATTTGTGTCATCTTTTCCTTTAGGCTCTGCTGAAAATGAAGAGAAATCAGAAGTTCAGGCAATCATTGAATCCACCCCTGAGTTGGATATGGACAAAGATCTCAGTGGATATAAAGGCTCAAGGTACTATGAATATCAGATTCAGATAACAAATCTATCTTTATCCTCTTTCCCAGACACATGTATTCAAATGTCTGGCTGAAGAAATGTTGGTATTTTGTTCTAGTTTTTGCTTTGAAATTGGACATGGTATGTGACTTTTAAATATTTTGGATAAGGGAGCATATGGAAATACTGGGAGATAAAGATCACCAAGAAATGCCTCATGCTTTCTGAAACATGAGGCAATACTGAAGCAGGGTGGAGCAAGTAACAGTTTGATCAAACTTGGTTCTTTCTCCAGATTTGGAAGAAGGGGAAGAATTCTTTTCGAATTGTAATGATTTCATCATTGGAAGAAACTAGCATCATTTTATTGACATTTTACAAGCAAAGGATATGTTTAGTGCTAGTGCAGCCCTGGGCACCCCCACCCCACCCTAAACACCACTTTGAAAGTGCTACCAGGTGTTCTGAGAAATCCCCTTCAGTAAGGAGGGAAACTGAGTGAGCAGCAGCTGGAAGTCATTGAAAGGCAAAGGCCCTGGACCGCCTGAACACTGCTTATTCCAAATGACATAGAAGATGGCAGTTAGTTCATGAGCTCTGTTATCTTGCTTCTCACTGATTTTTGTTGTGAATCTGGCACATTATTTTTTTGAGGTTGGGGGTGGAGGTAAGATTTGGTTTAGGGTCTCAATCTGGAAGTGTTTGGAGGGGGGCATGTGGTGCCAGAAACCAAACTCAGGACTTCACACATACAAGGAAAGTGTTCTGCCACAGAACTACATCTTTAGCTTATTCCTGACTAATTTTTTAACCTTTATTTCTTCATTTGAACCTTCTTTGCAGTTAGGTAATAATTCAACCAAGTAATCTATGTAAAACTGACCAGTACCTGATATACAGAGCAGAGATATGTTCTCCACAGGTTGCTGTTTTCTGTTATCTTCATACAAAAAGCATTTTATTTTCTTCAGAAATTTTCTATGTGGAAATTAATGAGAATTTCTTAGGAAACATGATAAATCTTTTAAAATTACATATTGTTTTAACTAGCTTAAATATAACAACCTCTTTTTTTTTACACTTTTAAAAACTGTAATATATGCTGACTTGGTTTTGTTGTTTTTTGTTTCATAGCACTCCTACCAAAGGCATTGAGAATAAAGCTTTTGATCGAAACACAGAATCTCTCTTCGAAGAACTGTCTTCAGCTGGCTCAGGCCTAATTGGAGATGTGGATGAAGGAGCAGATTTATTAGGTATGAGAGCTTACCCAAAGAGTCAATGGATAAATTATAAAATTTTTTGTAATGAAAACTTTCCTTAGAATATTCTTAACTAGCCCATTGGGATAGTTATTGTACTTTAATTAATCAAGTGAAACCTTGGATTATGATTTTTATTTTAAAGAAAATAGTCTTTGCATATGGATTTGTCCAAAATTGAATTGCATTTAAGTTTGATTTTTAAATTCATATAACACATTTTATTCAATCCTGTTACATTACTAGTTTAGTGTTGTATATGGGGAACATACTGATATGTATATGTTTTAGCCTTTTTTTTTTTTTTTTTTTTTTTTTTTTTTTTGGTTTTTGGGCCACACCCGCTAACGCTCAGGGGTTACTCCTGGCTATGTACTCAGAAGTTGCTCCTGGCTTGGGGGACCATATGGGACACCGGGGGATCGAACCGCGGTCCGTCCAAGGCTAGCGCAGGCAAGGCAGGCACCTTACCTTTAGCGCCACCGCCCGGCCCCTGTTTTAGCCTTTTTTTAAGAAATATTACATTTGATTTATTTCAGTTTTTAAGATTGATTGTTTTAACAGAAGGTCATCAGTTCGAATCCGGCTTCCTATATGGTCCCCCGTGCCTGCCAGGAGCAATTTCTGAGCATGGAGCCAGGAGTTTCCCCTGAGCACTGCCGGGTGTGACCCAAAAACCACGGAAAAAAAAAAAAAGGCAAAACAAAAAAAGATTGTTTTAAAAAAACTCCCTGATAAAATTGAGTGGTAGATACATTATATTTGAAGAAAATTTAAATGTTTACATTTCTATATGATGAAACCCACAAGGGGTCAGAGAGATAGCATGGAGGTAAGGCGTTTGCCTTTCATGCAGAAGGACGATGGTTCGAATCCTGGCATCCCATATGGTCCCCTGTGCCTGCCAGGGGGTGACTTCTGAGCATAGAGCCAGGAGTAACCCCTGAGCGCTGCCGGGTGTGACCCCCAAAAAAAAACCCCACAATTTGGTATACTTTTGTCCTGCAGTTTCATCATGTTTTTCATTTCATTTCTGTTTTTTTTTTTTCTTCATTTTTAGTTTTATTCACTTATTGTCCTTTTTGTTAAATGAGAGTGAAGGTTTTTTTTTCTATTTGATTTTTGGGTCACACCTGATGGTGCTTGGGAGTAGTATGCCTGGCCACTGTGCAAGGCAAGCACAACTACCCACTGTACTATCACTCCAGCCCTTTTATCGGCCTTTGTTAGATTTTGGCATCTGATGGTTACAGTAGTTAATATGTATGGTTTTGATGTATGCTTTCTTAGTGCAGCATCACTAAAGTGCCCAATAACCTCACCAGGGTCTCCATATTAACTGCCAGTCCACCTTATTCAGAATGAAGTACTTTTTTAATGTTTCTATCCTCTGCTGCCTCAAAATACAGTATCTAGTCATATAATTTTTGAAATTTATAGTCTCAGATTCTTTTGTTTATTCCTTTGATTTTAACTTTTGGACTATACCCAGTGTTACTCTAGGGTACTCGGGCTCTTTATTGGTGGGTTACTCCTGGCAGTTGTCACAGTGTCTGAGAAATTATGTTGGCAGGGATCAAACTCACGCTTCTTGTGTGCAATCCCATGTTCATTCTGTCTGTCCCTTTAAAAATTTGAAAAATGTGGGGCTGGAGCAATAGCATGCAAGGCATCCAACCCGAGTTCAGTCCCCATTATCCCTTATGGTTCCCCGACTACCACCAGGGATGATTCCAGAGTAGTAACCCCTGAGCATCACCAGGTGTGGCCAAAAACCAAAAATAAAATAAATTTAAAACGTGTAATTATTTTTGTGGTACCCAGAAATTGAACCCAGGGCTTCACACATGCAAGGCAAGTGCTTTTCCACTGAGATGCATACTTGGTTTAGACACAGAGCAGATTTCATTCTAGAATTTTCTAGATTAGATTTGTTACCTTAAGTGCAGTGGCTTCCTACTTATAAAGATGATGAGTGAGATTTCTAAGGCAAATTTTATTTTTTTGGTTTCTTTTCTATATATTTAAATGGTAGCAGCTAAAATGTAATCCTAAAACTTTCTAGCTGTGTTACACTAATCTAAAAAATTGTTCCTCTAAATTCATTAATTTATCTTGGATTATAAATCATTTCATTTCTATAACTCATTGTTTTTCATTTAATGCATTATTATGTCTTTATCTGAGGAAATATGTTTTGTGATTCTTATATAAGTAAGTTCACTATTGTTTTCTAAGTGTGTTTATCTTTTATTTTGGGACCATACCTGCCACTGCTCTTCTATTTGAGTAGGAATTGCTCTGGCATTGCAAGGGAACTATGCGATGCTAAGGATTGAACCCAGAATTCTATATGCAAAAATGCATGTGCTTGTTTGTTTGAGCACTTTTTTCTCTGACTCATTTTTTCTGATTCTAATAATTCATAAAATATTAACACACACACACACACACACACACACACACACACACACACACACACACACACACACCCCAATTTGCCCTTTCTTTCATCTCGATCCTTTTTTTTTCTCTTTTTTTGTTTGTTGGTTTGGTTTTGGTTTTTTGGGGGGGTCATACCCGGCAGCGCTCAGGCGGTACTTCTGGCTCTACATTCAGAAATCGCTCCTGGCAGGCTCAGGGGACCATATGGCATGCCAGGATTTGAAACACCATCCTTCTGCATGCAAGGCAAATGCCCTACCTCTATGCTCTCTCTCCAGCCCCCTTTTCTAACTCTTATCTTCATGTATTTTAGTCATCCCTAATGGCCACTTTCTAGAACTTGACAATCATATATCATGTTCAGATATTGAAGTTTCTTTTGATTTCTTACTGTTTTCAACTTGTCTTTAATCACTATTATTTGAACATTTTCAGGTACCTTTAATTTTAAAAAATTGGAGCATGGAGTCCAGTTAGTGCATGTGTGAGGCTCTGAAGTTATCTGTTTAGCACTATTGCAGTCTTCTATCCTTCCACCCCCAGGTCTAGCCATGGTGACTCCCAAATCTTGCCAGGATGGTGTCTGAATGCCTTTGCCTAAACCCTTAACCATCAGTGCAGTAGCTTCACCCATATGGCATTGTGGATATGAACCCCTATCAATCAAAATTAAAATCTGTCCTCTCGTTCCCTGAATCTTCATTATTGTCACACCCCGTTTTTTCCATTGCTCTCATTGCTAGTTACAGTGCTATGTAGTACACACCTGGCTGTGCTTAGGGACCACTGATGCAGTGCTGAGGAGACTATATGCTGTGGTAGGGATCAAACCTAAATCAGCTTCTTTTAAAGCACTTACCTTTACTCTTCCGTCTTATCTTTTAGCCCCTATATAGCAATAGCTATGATGTGGCTTTTATGTACTTTTCTAGTTGTTAGTGATTGGTCAGTGATTAAAAAAAAAAAGACTCTTGAAATTGTGGTGACTTATTTTTTAGCGGTGGGGGGGGGGGTGCTCACTCAGCAGTACTCTGGAGTTACTTCTGGCTCTGAGCTCTGAAATCACTCCTGGTGGGACTTGGGGGAACCATATGTGATACCATTAATTGAACCTGCTTTGGCCTATGCAAAGCAAGTGGTTTACCCATTATACTCTGGCCCTCAAGTGTGGTGACATTTTACTGGCAGTGTTTTCCTGGTCTCTAGGTATACTTGCTTGTACTTATCTGGCCTGGAACAAACTTCTTTTCTTCCTTTCTTGGGGCCACACCCAGTGATGTTAGGGCTTATACCTGGCTTGCACTCAGAGATCACTCTTGGTGGGCTCTGGGGACCATATGGGATGCTGAGGAGCAAACCTGAGTTGGCTCTATGCAAGGCAAGCACCCTGTCCAGTAAATTATCAGTCTGGCCGCTTGTATCTTTCTTTTATACCTCTATTTAGTACATCCTCCCCTATAAATTCTAACTTGATCTCCTAACTAGAATTTTGTAGTCCCTGAAGTCTATTCCCTTGGTATTGTATTTTATTGTGCTACTCTTCATACTATATTGCATTTCTTTTGTTGTTATTGTTCAGTTTGGTTTGGTTTGGGAGCCATACTCTGGTGTGCCAAGGACTTACTCCTGGCTTTCTGCTATGGCAGAGGTTGGGGATTCTATGTAGTGCTGTAGTTCAAATCCGGCTCATCCACATGCGAGGCAGATAGATGCCTTACTTGCTATACTCTCTAGTCTTACTGCATTTTTTAAAATAAGCCTGGGTGGAATATATACTCACTGTAGCCATGTCTTTTTGAACATGTAGCACAGCAACTAAAGAATGAATTTCTTATTAATTAGTTCTAGTACCTTTTTGTTCTACCCTTGAACCTGAACCTGTGTTCTTCACCTTTTGGAGTTAAACTATTTACAGAAGAATTTGTAAAATAGCAGTGTACATTTAGAAAAATGGAGTTTTAACATAGAATGAGGTAAAACTGCAAACTTTCCCAGGAATTAACAGATAATTCAAAAGTCGATGTATAGACCTAGCTTTAGACTGGATATTAAACTTCAAATGAGATTTTTATAATTTTAAGACAGGCTGGCATTTGTTTGTGGGTTTTTTTGGGGGGTTATACGGAATATGTGTCATATTTGAGTTTGTGTTTGGTTGAAATCTAGGATAAAAATGGGACCATCTTAGATCAAGGTTTTCTTTTAGTTATTAGTTGTATTGATATATTTCTTATTTTTTGTAATCATATATTTCAAACTGAAAATTTTAGGCAATCCTATTGAGTATAAATTAATAAAAATTAAAATTTTAAAATGGTAAAGTTTTAAGACTTTTTGATAGGAATGTGGTAACTTTATAAACTGCAGTATAGATTATAATTCCGTATAGTATATATTTCTAAATTATTTTTTAATATTTATACTTTATTGTGTTTCACTAATTCTCTACATATTTTTAATTTTTTGTCTCATTTTGAAGACAATGAGTATATATTTTGCTTTCTGAAAACAGTCTAATTGAGATTCTCATTCATTTTTCTCTTGGGCTGCTCACCCAGGGGAATATTCTGGTGTGTATGCTTTTAAATACTTTAACACTATTGCTTTTAAAGCTAGGTATTCTTGGCTGCTGTGCTCACATTTAGTGCATTTTTCTCTCTTTTTTTTCTGCTCAACTATTATTTCTTTGCCCTATATATGTTTTCAGCTTTTATGCCTATCTTTCTATGTGCTTGAGAGTTTATAGAAGATAAGAAGTCTTATAAAACAGTCTAACCCTACTTCTTTCTGATTCTATAACTTTATTGATCAGTTCACATTAATGGTCAAATCAAATATTTGAATACATCTTACAAAAATTCTTTTGGAATTAGGATTTAAACACTTTCTGTTTATCCCTGTTTACAGGTTTTAAAGAATTATTTAGTTAGATGATTAAAACATTATTTCTGATACCAGATTCTTCAAAGTAGAAATACCCTAATGGTTGAGAAATTTGAGATTTGTATTGAGTTCATACATGAAAATTGAAGTTTTAACATTTATAGTTACTTCCTGTTTAGATATATTATGAATTCTACTTTGTTATGTGTAATTTTTCAACATTGACTTTTTTTGTGGGGGTAATTTTTTGAGATCAATTCCCTACTATGGTTTAGGGGTATTTTTCACCTTCTGAGAAAAATATTAAATACATTTCTTCTCTAATGATCACTATATTGGTTCTTACATTGAATACTCTGCCTAACTTATAGTACTGATTAGCAGATTAAATGTTATCTGTAAAGACAACTGAACAGTAACATTTCGTAGGTGGTTTTTGGGTTGTCATTTTATTTTTTTTAATTTTTGGGCTATACCTGGTGGTACTCAGGGGTTACTTCTGGCTCTACACTCAGGAATATTCCTTGCTGTCCCAGGGTAATCTGAGAATCGAACAAACCTGGGTTAGCCTCAGGAAAACACCTACCCTCATTTAGCTCCTCATAGGCAGTATTTTGAAGCAAACTTGTTACAGTTGATTTCAGATTTTTTACCCCCAGTTTCTGGACTACACCTGGCAATGCTCAGGTTCATTACTCCAGATTCATTACTTCTTCTGAAGTTCAGGGGATTATTTAGAAAACTGGGAATTGAACCAGGGCTGACCAAGGCAAGCTCTCTACCCACTGTACTATTTCTTCAACCCCTGATTTAGAATTTTTCAGAAAAATAATTTGCAGAGGGAGGATCCACACCCAGCTGTGCTCAGGGTTTACTTTTTACTAAGGGTTTACTGAGCTCAGGGATTCCTCCTGGTAGACTCAGAGAACCATTTATTATGCCATAGATCAGAGCTGGATCAGCCATGTGCAAATACCCTACTTGCTATATTAGCTCTCTGGTCCCCCAAGAAAGTAATGAAAAAACATTTTTTTAAATTTTTGTTGTTGTTCACACTTGTCAGTGCTCAGGTGTTATTCTTGGCTCTGTACTTGGGAATCACTCCTAGAGGTACTCTGAGGACCATATGGAATGCTGGAACTCAAACATGGGTCAGCTACATGCAAGACAAGTGCCCTATTCCTCAGGCTTCATAATTTTTAATTTACTATTGAGGGTGATACTTGGGAGCTATAGGTGGCAGGATCAAACCCGGACATGCAAAACATGTGTCTATAATTTGAACCCCATTTTTAACCTCTGATATTTGGATTTTCAGTTTAGCTTTTCACTTTTATTGTGAGAGAAATCAGTAAAAATTTTGTGTGTGTTGGAAGTGGGGGACTCCCAGATTTGTTTACAGTACCCAGGGACATTCCTGGCCATCCAACCCTGAGAATATGGCTCTGCTCAGTCTCTATGGTACCAGAGACCACCAGGACCAATGCTGGGGTTCCTGAGGCTTCCAGGGTGCTGGTGACTCTATGGTAGGGGTGCCTAGCCTATGTTTTGACCACTGTACTCTCTCAGCTGCATTGGTAAAATATTTTAAGGGCATGACATATTAGAAAAATTCCTTCTATTTGAGGAAAATCATATTAGTTTTTGTCTTTTAAACATCATTATGCTTTCAGTCAACATTGTGATTCCAGTTGTTTTTCATATCATGCATAAAATTTTTACTGATTAATATATTTCATGCTGTTTCTTACATAAAACATTTCTTGTTCTTTGTTTTTGCTTTACATGGAATGCATGGGCTTTAAGACCATAATTTCTTTGGTAAGGTTTCATCTGCATTGGGGTGCTGTCTTTATTTGGCCCTGTTTCTGCCTGTTCTCTTTATTAATACCAAATTTTTAAGCAAAAGTCATGGCTACAAGACCATCGGTGGTTTGTAAACAGTGTCTGATTCATATTAGTGAGTCTTGTAGTCCCCTTAAATAATGCGACATTTTAGAATATTTGACAGGAAAAATTGAATCCTTTAAATATGGATTAAAAGTTATAAGTAAATTATCCAACAAAATCTTTCATTTTTAATTGTGTTGGATTGTTTTTATAATATTATAAGCCATACAGCTATATATATTAAGTGAAATTATAGACAGAATAAGACTGCATAAAGAATGGATAACATTTATAAAACAAGGTATATCTATAGCTTATTATAAACTTAAATTTATTTGATGATTTTCAGGTATTTTTCCTTTTTGTTTTGTTAGGAATGGGTCGTGAAGTTGAAAATCTTATATTAGAAAATACACAGCTCTTGGAAACCAAGTAAGTATATAAAAACATTGAATAAGAAACCAAAGATACTCAGTTTTTCTCTTATCCCAGTATATTTTCACTCTAACATAGTTCTACCGCAGTAAAACTTTCCTGATTTCTTCCTCTTTTGTGTATACACACATGATAAATACATAGACCAAAATAGATGATGGGATCTAATTTCACTAATAGGTATAATTATAATTCACTGTTCAGTATTTTACAAAAATGAGTTTTATCTCTTTCACACTTCAACATCCATGCTTTTTGTTTCTTTCTTGTTTTGGGGTCATACAGGACAGCAGTTGGGGCTTACTCCTGACTCTGTGCTCAGGAATCGCTCCTTGTGGCCTCAGGGAACCATTTGGGATGCTGGTGGTTAAACCTAGATCAGACACATTCAAGGCAAATGACCTTAGTCCCTGTACTATTGCCCCAGCCCCAACCATGCTTTTCTTTTCTTCATTTGGTTTGTTTTGGAACCACATCTAGTGATACTTGGGAATTCCTCCTGGTGGTGTTCAAGGGACGCCTTGTACAAGAAAAATGCCCTACCTGCTGTATTATCTCTCAGGCCTGCTTTTCTTTTTAATCTTTCACAAGTCCACTGCTTTTCTTGTTCCCTTCCTGGGGATTTTTGTCTTTTCCATACTTCTGCGGTTTTTTGGATTTGTGTACAAATGTTAATAATCTGACTCTTGCTTCCCTCTTCATAGCTTTCTCCTTTGGACATATCATTCTCAGGTGTGACTTGTGGGGCTGTAGGCCCTCAAACATATTGGTGTCTTATTTAGGGGCAAATCCTGCTTATGTTAAGAGGAAAATCAGGCCAGGTGTCAGTTTGTTGTCACTTCAACTTTGGAACATCTGTGCATAGACAGTATGGAAAGCATCTGTAAGGAGGCCTTATGCCTCCCTACTACTAAAAGAATCTAGAATTAAAAAATTTCCAATTTCAACTTTTTCTTGTTAATTGTTAAGAGTAATTTTAAGGAGTAATTTGACTTTATGATTAGATAACATCTTTTCAGAATTTATTGACAACAATGGTCTTTTTTGGTTGTTCTCTCTTGCAATTAATTTTAAAAATTTTTTGATGATTCTTTGAGGGGGGACACATGTTACCATGCTCAGGATTTCTTTGAGTTTTGTATTCAGGAATTTTACTCCTGGTAAGCTCAGGGGATCATATAGAAGGCCAGGGATAGAACCCATATGTCCTTGTGTTAGGCATATTATTATATATATTAATTATACTAATAACAATAAATTTATTTATTTACATTTTATTTTATAAATAAATTTATAACTTCATTTATAAATAAAATTATTGTGGGACTTCACCCAGCGGTACTTGAAACTTGTGGTACTTAAGGAGTGACCACAGTGGCCTTTACCGACTGTTGTGTGTGGTAAAGAGAGGTCTGGAGGACATTGTATTGCCAGGGGTTGAAACCAGGGCCCCATATATGTAAGGCATATATGTTCTTTTTTTTTTTTTTTTTTTTGGTTTTTGGGCCACACCCGTTTGACGCTCAGGGGTTACTCCTGGCCATGTGCTCAGAAATCGCCCCTGGCTTGGGAGGACCATATGGGACGCCGGGGGATCGAACCGCGGTCCGTTCCTTGGCTAGCGCTTGTAAGGCAGACACCTTACCTCTAGCGCCACCTTCCCGGCCCCAAGGCATATATGTTCTATCTCTTGAGCTAGATCTCTAACCCTGGGTTCTAGTCCTTCTTTCCTTTTTGCCCTTATTTGCTTTGTTATTTTGGGGGGGGGGGATTGTTCTTTTTAGGGGCGGGGCCCACACTCGGTAACACTCAGGGGTTAGTCCTGGCTCTGTGCTCAGAAATTGCTCCTGGCTTGGGGGACCATATGGGTATCAAACTGTGGTTCATCCTAGGTCAGCTGCGTTCAAGGCAATCGCCCTACCGCTGCGCCACTTCTCCGACCCTAGTTCTTTGGGGGTTTTTTCTTACTGTTTTCTCCCCCCCCCCCCGTTTGTTTATCTTTCTGGGTTCTGTTTTCTTTGAATTGTAATTTTGATTATTGCACATTCATTAATTAGTGGTCTGCCTTTATTCATTTGTTCTTCACTTGGCAGGAAGGAAGAATAAAATCTCAGATCATTGCTTTGTGGTTCTCTCTCTTATAAGGACATTCTAATACCCCACCACTTCCCTCTCTTGATTTTTTTTCAATGTTGGGTTCACATACATGTACATATACATTACTTGGTATATGTACATTACTTGGTTATAATGGTCACATTCTTGGGTGTGTTTTTTGTTTGTTTGTTTGTTTGTTTGTTTTTGGTTACATCCAGCAATGCTCAAGGCTTACTTCTAGCTCTGCTTAGGTATCCTCCTGGAAGGTCTGGAGGGACCATATGGTTGCTGGGGATTAGACCCAGGCTAGCCACCATGTAAGGCATACACCCTACCCACGGTACTATTGTCTGATTCCCATTTGGTTGTGGTATTTGCTCAGAATTACGTACTTTAGTTACATGTAAGTCAACCATGTCCATGATCCTTGAACATCTCTTTAGTGCTCATTGGAGTTTGTCTTTGTTTCAGTTGTAATGCTCACAAATAATCTGGCTGTAATATGGATGGAAATCCATGATATGAATGGAAATTACTGGGCTAGGGAGTCACGGACAATAGAGCTGATTGGATTGTACATGATCCATGTGGGCAGCACTGGAGACCAAACCTATGCTTACAAGGAAGGCACTTTAATCACTGAATCTTCTGGTCCTGGTGTTTTTCTTGCAAACTTTATCTGTAAATAGGATCAGGCAGAAGACCTTTTAAAGTGTTCAGCTATTCGGTATCTGTATAGTTATTTTAGTCTACAAGAGAGTGAAGTGAAAGATGGAAAGAATATTCATGATGATGTACTGGAAATGCGTATCCTTTTAGAAATGCCTTGAATGTTGTGAAGAATGATTTGATAGCCAAAGTGGATGAGCTGACCTGTGAGAAAGATGTGCTGGAAGGGGAACTAGAGGCTGTGAAACAAGCCAAATTGAAACTCGAGGAAAAGAACAAAGAATTGGAGGAAGAGCTGAGAAAGTAAGTTTTACTCTGTTGTCTAGCAACTATCTTTGCCAATGTGCCACAGAAGATTACAGGAGCCATCAAGGAATGTCTGCCTTCTGCCTTGTCCATCAAGAAGGGGCCCAAAGCTGGGCTAGGGTACAGGACCTCTCTACTTCAAGCAGACATTATTTACTTCGCATTATTATTTTTGTGTCTTGCATGATGTGAAGAAAAATGTATAACTGTTTAGTATTGATAATAGGAAATTAGGACCACAATTTTCCTTTTGCTTAGTTTTCTATATAGTAACCATTTCCCCTAGAATATGCCTTTTTATGTGAAGGCAGCTTAACAATATTTGGAAAAGAAAAAAACTATTATTTACTAGTGGTTAATAATTGATCTCAGTTATTCTTTGAATTGATGAGCTAAACTAAAATATGTTTTTCCCCCTACTAGAGCTCGTGCAGAAGCTGAAGATGCAAGACAAAAAGCAAAAGATGAAGATGATGTAGGTTTATGACCTTCTTTTTTTTTTTTTTTATCTTACCACTGTTTTATATTTTAGGACAAGCGTACCAGTTAAGCTTTAGATATTGCATCGTAAAGATTTCCAAAAGTCAGGGGCCGGAGAGATTGAATCGCGGCATTCCATATAGTCAGTCCCCTGAGCGCTGCCGGGTGTGACCCAAAAAAAAACCAAAAACAAACAAAAAGATTTCCAAAAGTCAGAGGGTCTGTTTTTGGCCATGAATACTTACTCACACATAGTATGTAGATGTTAAACATTCTAGCTTCATGCCATGCTTTTTATACCTTCAGTTTTCTAGGCCTTTAGCTTAATCTTTGTTTGGATATTCAATCACAAAGACCATCTGGGACACATTTTGGCCTTGTTGTTGCTATTTTTGTTTTGTTTTGTTTTGTTTTTTGAATTTTGGTTTAGAAATATGAATGCTCGGGGGCCGGGAAGGTGGCGCTAGAGGTAAGGTATCTGCCTTGCAAGCGCTAGCGTAGGACGGACCTCGGTTCGATCCCCCGGTGTCCCATATGGTCTCCCCAAGCCAGGGGCGATTTCTGAGCGCATAGCCAGGAGTAACCCCTGAGCGTCAAACGGATGTGGCCCAAAAACCAAAAAAAAAAAAAAAAAAAAAAAAAAAAGAAATATGAATGCTTGATAGTAAAAATTGTTCAATAGTGTTAAATATAAATAAAAAAGACTAGAAACTTTAGTACCAGAAATTAGCCCTCGTTGGCACAAAAAACAAGCAAACAAAAAGAAATATACCCTTTTAGTCGATGTATAAATATGAATTAATGATTTCATTTTATTTTGGGGCTACATCCAATGGGGGGTGCTCAGGGTTACTCCTGGCTCTGTGCTCAGAAATTACTCTTGGCAGGCTCAGGGAACCATATGGGATGTCAAGGATTGAACCCAGGTCGGCCACGTGCAAAGCAAATACCCTACCCTTTGTGCTATTTTACCGACCCCAGAATTAGTGATTTTTTTTACAGTGTTGCTAGCATACTAGCAGTTATGTTGGTAGATTATTATCTCTGTAATCAATGTTTGCTTATTGTGTATTAGATAAGGTCTAAGGGTATCTTGGTCAGGATGAGCATGTAATGTAGTTAGTCTTTTTTAAAATATTTTTTAATTTTGGGGACCGGAGAGATAGCATAGAGGTAAGGCATTTGCCTTTCATGCAAAAGGTCATTGGTTCGAATCCCAGCATCCCATATGGTTCCCCGAGCATGCCAGGAGTGATTTCTGAGCGTGGAGCCAGGAATAACCCGAGTGCTGCTGGCTGTGACCCAAAAACAAAACAAAAGAATTTTTTTTTAATTTTTATTTAAAATTTTCCCTGGTTTTTGGGTCACACCCAGCAGCATTCAGGTGTTACTTCTGGCTCTGCATACAGAAATCGCTCCTGACAGACTTGAGGTATCCTATGGGATACCAGGAACCAAACCCAGGTTGACTGAGTGCAAGGCAAATGCCCTACCCACTGTGCTATTGCTCCGGCCCTGCTTTTTTGTTTTTTGTTTTTTAAACTAATAGTTGACGGGGCCAGGGTGATAGCATGGAGGTAGGGCATTTGTCTTGCATGCAGAAGGATGGTGGTTCGAATCCCGGCATCCCATGTGGTCCCCCGAGCCTGCCAGGAGCAATTTATGAGCGTAGAGCCAGGAGTAAACCCTGAGCGCTGCCGGCTGTGACCCCAAAACAAAGCCAAACCCTAATAGTTGGCATATACAAATATGTTTTGAAACATAATAAATAATCCTGAACTCATCACCTAAAAACATTATTAAACAGTGAAGATTCCCTGTGGTCTTTTTCTCTAGAGTAAAACTCTGTCCTTTATTTAATATTTTTCTTACCTTTAAAAATAATTATATATATAATTATATATATTAATTAATGATTTAATTTTTATTATTTGCATTCCATACTGTATTTAGTCTTGAAAATTTGCTTATTTTAAGGAAACCCCAGTTTAATGCTGAGATTCATTCACAGTTGCTATTTTATAATATTCCATCATGTGGATACATTACGATCTATTTACCTTTGAGTTTACACACATTTAAGTTACTTTTCACTTAGAACTATGACAAATAGTGCTGTTAATGAATGTTATAGGACAAATCTCTTTCTTAGGCTTTCCAGGGTATAAATTATTAGTAAGATTTTTCTATCACAGATTCAAAGTATTTTAATTGTTTATTATTTTAATTAAGGAGTTTTGTGGCAGGAAGGAAAAGGAGGAAGGACTGCTGAAAATTGAACTCAATCTCCTATGTCACAAACCTATCAGTTTTGATTTAAAATCAACATACTCCACTTAGCAAATCAGAAACTCTGCATCTAAATCAGGGGTCTCAAGCTCGCGGCCCACGGGCCACAAACAGCCCTCCGTACAACATTTTGTGGTAAATTGAGTTTGAGACCCCATTTTTATCCCTAGATAAACATTTAGAAATTAGCAGTAGAAGGAAGTTGAACAAACATATCTCTTTAGGGCAGAGGTCTCAAACTCAATTTACCTGGGGGCCGCAAGAGGCAAAGTCGGGGTGATCCTTGAGTGCAATATCAGTAGTAAGCCTTGAACATTGGGGGGTGTGACCCAAACAACTAAAACAAAACAAAACAAAAGATTCCTCTAGGACAGGGCTACAAAATGTTGTACTGAGGGCCGTTTGTGGCCCGCAGGCCTTGAGTTTGAGACCCCTGCTTTAGGGTGTTAACACTAGTTATTAGTAAGTATGTCCCACTAAAACTGACTCTCTCAGAATTAGATGTCTTGGAAGCTAGCCAGTAAATTTATGCTTTATGCTGATCATATTATGCATATATAAGTGTTGAACCTCTTTGGACTTAACCTGTTACTAATTTATGAATGATTAGCACTTGATAAAAATATGAATTGAATATAGCAACAAAATTTCTAGATAAAATTAAGTTTTCATAAATCTTAGTTTGAAATTTGGACTGTTTTGATTTTGCCAAGAATCTATATATATAGTCTAAATTTCTACATATTTTGTCATAACTAATTGTTGAAATGTATTGATTTTATTTTATAACATTTTTGTTTGTATGTTTGTTTACTTTTTTTGTTTTGTTTTGTTTTGGCCCATACCCAGAGGCACCCAGGGATTAATACTGACTCTGCTCAGAAATCACTAATGGCAGGCTCTGGAGACCATATGGGATGCAAGGAACCGAACTTGGTTTCATCCCAGGAACTCGGTTTCATCCCAGGTCGGCATGTGCAAGGCAAATGCTCTACTGCTATGCTATTGCTCTGACCCCTATAACACTTTTTCTTTAAGTGATTCATTTAGATTAGAAATTAGCAATGTTTATTGGGCCGGAGTGAAAGCACAGCAGGTAATGAGTTTGCCTTGCACGAAGCTGACCTGGGTTTGATTCCTGGCATCCCAAATGTGAACCTACAATGGGGCGGTTTCTGAGCCAGAGCCAGGAATAACCCCTGATTGCCACCAGGTGTGCCCCCTCCAAAAAAAAAACGAAAAACGAACAAACAAAAAATTAAGTAACATTTTGGGGCCTGCGAAGTGACGCTAGAGGTAAGGTGTCTGCCTTGCAAGCGCTAGCCAAGGAAGGACCGCGGTTTGATCTCCTGGCATCCCATATGGTCCCCCCCAAGCCAGGAGAAATTTCTGAGTGCTTAGCCAGAAGTAACCCCTGAGCATCAAACGGGTGTGGCCCGAAAAAAAATTAAGTAGCATTTAAAAGTATAAATATGTCTGAGATATCATCAAAAATATATATAAACTCCAGACTGATATATGCTTTTTTTTCATTATAGAGTGATATTCCTACAGCCCAAAGAAAACGGTTTACTAGAGTAGAAATGGCCCGCGTTTTGATGGAGAGAAATCAATATAAAGAGAGATTGATGGAGCTTCAGGAAGCTGTTCGATGGACAGAGATGATTCGGTTAGTATGAGAATTGCTTCCAGTGCTTTTCTGCTATTTCAGTTAATTCTTTGATTCAGAAAGAGTCCTTCTTGGATGACTTAACTACTAGGCAAGAATTTCTAAAGTAACATTTGGGATTAATAACTGAATGTAATCAAAGTGGGTGCCTTCTGTTTTAGTATGAATTTTTAGAGAATGTCCCAGAGCTTTTTTTTTTTTTTTGGCGGGGGTGGGGGGCACACCTAGTGGTGCTTAGGGGGGTTACTTCTGACTCTGTGCTCAGGGATCACTCCTGGTGGTGCTTGGGGGGACCATGTGGGATGCTGGAGATCAAACCCAGGTTATTTCTCAAAGAGATATAGAAATTGGTGCTAGATGTTTAATAATATCATGTTATCATATAATAATATCATATCATAAATAATACCATATATAATATAATATGTTAATATAATATAAATAATATCACATCAATAAAATGTTATTCCATATGTCCCATGAGAGACTAGGTCAGGGTCCGGGAAGGTGGCTCTAGAGGTAAGGTGTCTGCCTTGCAAGCACTAGCGTAGGACGGACCTCGGTTCGATCCCCTGGCGTCCCATATGGTCCCCCCAAGCCAGGAGCGATTTCTGAGCACATAGCCAGGAATAACCCCTGAGCATCAAAAGGGTGTGGCCCAAAAAACAAAAAACAAACAAACAAACAAAAAAAAAACAAAGAGACTAGGTCAGTTTTACTCAGTTTTTTTTTTTCTATCAAATAGTCTTGCTTGATTTTTTTTTTTTTTTTTTTTTTGCTTTCTAAAATTCACATAGAATGTACCTTCCAAAGATATCTTTGTTGGTTGCATCTTCTCTCACCCATTGCTGCCATCTAATGGCCATATTATTAGGAAAAGAATTCCTTATAATAGTATACACATGCTGTTTAAATTTTGTAAATTAGTTATCCCCTCATTTGTTCATTGTTCATAGTTTGGTTTGTCACATCAGATTAACCAATACAGTGTACACTGAACAAGGGTCAAGGGATAGTACAGGAGATTGTTTTCTTCTTTGTTTCAATCTTTGGTACCACATGATCCACTGAGCATGAACAGGTATGATCCTGGAGTCCCTGAAAACACCACCAGGGAGGCCTGACTAAGCTCTACCAGTGCAGGGACTAAGCAAAGGCCCATTCTCAGACCCTCACATTGAATCACTGACCTGGTTGGCCAATAGTTGCTGGGGGTTGACCCTGAGCCTCTTAAGCATAACTTGGAAACACCCTCTCTACAAAAAAAGTTTATGAACATTATTTTGACTTCTTTATTTTTGTGCCATACTCAGTAGTGCTTAGACTTTAACTAGATCAGTGCTTGAGGTACTTGGAGATCATGTGGTACTAGGGATGAAACCCAGGCCTCCTGCATGCAAAGAATGTACTCAACTCTCCAAAAATTATCTCCCCAGTCTGAGGAATGACTATTCTTCTGAAATTGTGTTATCAGTTTAATGTATCTACTTTCATAGTTATTTCTTGGGGGAGGAGGGGAGACTCACCTGGCTCTGCACTCAGAAATTGCCCCTGGCAGGCTCAGGGCTTAATATGAGGTGTGGGGGATTGAACCCAGGTCAGTCCTGGGTCAGCCACGTGCAAGGCAAATGTGTTAACTGCTGTGCCATTGCTCCGGCCCCTCATAGTTACTTCTTAAGTGATGGGAAAGTTTTTATACTAGGGAAAATGACCCATTTGAAACAGTTAAGTTACAGGCTATTTTGCAAGAGCTGGAAGGATAAAACAGTTGAGTCCTGTGTCAAGATGGAGATTTTTAAGGAAATACTTTGATAAATGGGAGAGTAATGACTCTCCTCAATAATTTTTTGCTTTGTTTTGTTTTGGGACCACAATCATTAGTAATCATTCTATTGCTTTCTTGGCAGTATCTTTGTGGTACTATGTGGTGCAGGAGATTGCACCCAGCCCATTGAGCTATAGCTCTCTGACCTTCAATAAAATTTTCAAAATACTTAAAATTTAGGTATTTGGGCTGCCCACCAATTACAGATAATTTTCTCCTCTATCAGCAGGCAGGGATTGCATATAGTTGACATGGATTTGATCCCCAGCATCCTATATGGTTCCCCTTGAGCACTGCGAGGAGTAATTCCTGAGCAGAGAGACAGGAGTAACCCAAGTATTACTGGAGCTGACCCCAAAACATGCAAAAAACATATAAACAATAGACTGCATCACAAAAACTGCAATGACTTACCAGAAAGAATAAAATGCATCTACATCTTCAAATGATAAATTCACATCACTAAGTTTAGGAACATTTCTTTTATTTGACCTTTTGAATTTAAACAAAAAAGTGATGTACATTTTTGTTTATCCTAGTTGTATCTCAGGGTTAGGAGAATCAATGACACATACTATTTTTAATTCACTGTTTACTGAATTTAGTGTATTCCATTAACTTCTTAGTCACATTTCAATAGAAAACTAGAACTAGAAAGCTGATGATATAGCTCTGCTTTTCATTTTCTTTTTCTTTTTTTTTTAAACCTGCTTTTCATTTTTTTTGTCGCTTCCTTTCTAACAATTCTTTTTTTTTATTTTTTTATTTAAACAACTTTATTACATACAGGATTGTGTTTGGGTTTGCTTTTCATTTTTTTAACTTTTTCTTTTCCCCCAAATACAGAGCATCAAGGGAGAATCCAGCCATGCAGGAAAAAAAAAGGTCAAGCATTTGGCAGTTGTGAGTATCCTAATGTGTATCTGAAAACACATAAAAACAGCTCTTTAGGACAAGATTATAATACAAAAAAAAATCTCAAAAATTTAAAGTATATAGGTATATATTTAAAATGTAAAGTATGTAGTTAAATTGACACTTTTTCCTTTTTAATATAGTATGCCAGTTCGGTAAGGCTGTTCTTGAGGACAGAAAATAATGCTCGCGTAAGCTGCATCATGTTGATTATGCATATGGTGGAATTCTGTGCTAAATTAAATAAAATAATTGGGTACTAGTTATAAAGTTGATAGTTACCTGCATCCTTATTCAGTAAGTTACTGGTATAGTGGTTGTATGATTCCAAGGAACACAACAAAGATTTGAAATTGTTGTTTTCAGGGTTTGAGTATTTTTTGGTGTGATTTGGATTTGATTTACGTTTGTGCCAGGAAGATTGCATTTTCTTTGCTTAAACTTATCCCTTTTTGATGAATCTGCTTTTTAATAGATATTTGTTGATTTTTTTTAAGTAGATGTGAAAAGTTATTTAAATTTTGCTTAATAAGAACATTTACGAAGTGTGGATTACATTAGTATGTTTATTATGTTTCTTTAGAGCTTGCATATTAAACTTCTGCTTTTAACTATTATTCCAGCTAGCCTCAAGTTTATCTAAAGAAACCATGAAATTATGGGAATTTCTAATTGAAGAATTTTTTTTTTTTTTGGGAATGGCTTTGCTTTTCTCAGTAGTGGTTATCTTTTCCAAATGTCTAGTTTGGCTGTGAATTATTGCAAAGACTGTAGTGTGTGACAGCAAAACCAAAATATTTTTGTCAGTTTTTCACTTGTTGCCTTTTTTTGAGTTTGTGAAAGATTATAGATTGTACTTCTGGTGCATGTATCCTCTCACACCCGCCCACTCCCAACCACTCACACATACATTTACATGCACATTTTTTCCTCTTTAGTTTCAGCAGACTTTTCAGCTCTTCAAGTAACACTACCAAGAAGCCCGAACCCCCTGTTAATCTGAAGTATAACGCACCCACCTCTCATGTTACTCCTAATGTGAAGAAAAGAAGCAGCACCTTATCTCAGCTCCCTGGAGATAAATCCAAAGCTTTTGATTTCCTTAGTGAAGAGTAAGTATTTTCTAGACTAGCAATTATTAATTAAATTAATAGTTTGGAATATTCTAGCCTCTTAACAGATGTTATGAAGATGCAGATCTGTAAAGAAACTATTATTGTAATTTGTCTGCCCTTTAGTAAATTATTTGTAGTTTGTCTTTTATGAATATTTAAACTTACAATATTCATAAAGAGGGAAAAATTCTTTTCTGGTGTTAGGGATTGAAGAATTTGGACCTTACACATAAGAGGCACGTGCTCTATTACTGAGCCGCATTCCCAGCCTAAAAAGCAGTTTTTTCAGGGGCCGGGCGGTGGCGCTGGAGGTAAGGTGCCTGCCTTACCTGCGCTAGCCTAGGAGACGGACCGCGGTTCGATCCCCCGGCGTCCCATATGGTCCCCCAAGCCAGGAGCGACTTCTGAGCGCATAGCCAGGAGTAACCCCTGAGCGTCACCGGGTGTGGCCCAAAAACCAAAAAAAAAAAAAAAAAAAAAAAAGCAGTTTTTTCAATTCTTATTTTTGTTGGTATGGTAAAATTTATAAATATTAATGGAAGCACTAAAGACGTATGTAAGCCCAAATATTTGAACAGAAGGTATCTGAGACTGCTATTCATTCTGTATATTATCTCTTTCAAGTTAGCCTCTCAGAGCCTTGTTTCTTTGCTTAAGAGTATTACTTAGGTATTAGCATTGAATTATATAATATCTGTAAAGGAGGTTAACTCACAAAAACTGTGAATGGCCCCAGAGAAGACAAATTTTTTTTACAATATAATCATAGTATTTTTGTTGTTTTGGAGCCATACCTAGTGGGGTTCAGGGTTTACTCCTAGCTCTACAATCAGGGATATTTCCTGGTGAGGCTTAGGGGACCATCTGGGGTTCTGGGGATTGGAGACTGCACTGGTCAGCCAAATACAAGGCAAACAGCTTAACCACTGTACTTTCTCTCCATCTTATAGTTTTGTTTTTGTGGGTATTTTTTTCTTTCAGTTTTTGGTTTTTGGACCACACCTTGTGGTGGTCAGGGGTTACTTCTGGCTCTGTGATCAGAAATTGCTCCTGGCAGGCTCAGGGGACCATATGGATGCCAGGGAATTGAACCCAGATCTATCCTAGGTCAGCCACCTGCAAGGCAAAAGCTGTGCTATCTCTTCAGCCCTTATATTTTTGTTCTTAACAAGTTAACAGAATACAAAAGTTAACTTGAAGTGTTTTCCTAAGAAGTTACTCTGCTTTATTAAAGTGAGCTTTATTCACTTTTGACACATTTTATAGCATTAGAAGGTTCTCAGGGAATATTTGGTGAACAAGGAACCAAAAAAAAAAATTTTTTTTTTTTTTTTTGGTTTTTGGGCCACACCCAGCAATGCTCAGGGGTTACTCCTGGCTGTCTGCTCAGAAATAGCTCCTGGCAGGCATGGGGGACCATATGGGACACCGGGATTTGAACCAACCACCTTTGGTCCTGGATCGGCTGCTTGCAAGGCAAACGCCACTGTGCTATCTCTCCGGGCCCGGAACCAAAAATATTTTAAGATTTTTTCCTTTTCATTTGGTCAAAATATGAAGCTTTGAAAACGAAGATTTGACTACTGATGATTCAACAAAATGCAACAAATCCTTGCTTTCCTGTAAAAGTTGAATACTGTATTTACCACAGCTTTAAAAGACCTGCTTTAATAAACACTTTATAAGGATAGGTTGTAGCCTGAAATAATCCGAAGAAAATTTGATTATTATTATTATGTTTTGCTACTTTAGCAGGAGAAGGGAGACCGCTGATGATATATTCATTTAATTTAAAAGGAAAATTTCTTTACGTTTTAGAACTGAAGCTAGCTTAGCTTCACGCAGAGAACAAAAGAGAGAACAGTATCGTCAAGTAAAGGCACATGTTCAGAAGGAAGATGGGAGAGTTCAGGCTTTCGGCTGGAGTCTGCCTCAAAAGTATAAGCAGGTAAAGTGGAACATGCTAATGGCATCTAGTGGGAATTGCAGGGGCAGGCCTGCGTCAGATCCTGAAGGAATCAAAGTACACGTTTCATACCTGCTTGTTTCAAGGGTTTGGGCCACATTTAGAGAAGAATTGAGAGTGGTGATTCTCATTTTCAGGTGATCTAGAGCTTAGTGTTCCAAGGAATGTACATGAAACAAAGAATACTGTATTTAATATTTAATATTTCGTGGTTTAAAAAATAACATCTTGGGAGAAGATGGAGAAAAAAATATTGTTGGAAGTCTTTCAAACTGTTGGCTTAAAATTCAGTTTAGGTTTCCAGAAGCTTTATCTGTATATTACATTATTTTCAAATTTAAACAACTCAGTAAACATATATATATATATATACACACCCCTCTGAGTGTGTGCGCGCACGTGTGCGCGCACACACACACACACACACACACACACACACACACACACACACACACACACACACACACTGTCCCCTGTCCAATACACACATTCCAACAATGAGGGAATAAAATAAACCAAGTGGATTGTTGTTTCTCTTCTGAACACCTATAGCATCTTGGTGTTTTGGGGGGGGGGCAGGGGGTAAATTTGCCATCAATGCCATCTACATGCATTTTCAAATAACAATAACAAAATTATCTTGAATTTTAGTTTAAAGAATAGTCGTTGTACTCTTATTTCATTGGTTCTGTAGGTTCTTATTTTTTTTTTTTTGGTTTGGTTTTGGTTTTTTGGGTGATACTCAGGGATTACTCATGGCTATGCGCTCAGAAATCGCTCCTGGCTTGGAGGACCATATGGGAATGCCGGGGGATCAAACCGTGGTCCTCCCTAGGCTGGCGCCAGCAAGGCAGATGCCTTATTGCTCTGCGCCACCGCTCCAGCCCCTGTAGGTTCTTCTTTTTTTTTTCTTTTTCTACTCCTGTAGATTCATTTTTGATGATACTTTCTAACGCTCTTTTCCCCTTCTCTTCCTTACCCCCAAACCTTGGGCACCAATTATTAGGTAACCAATGGCCAAGGAGAAAATAAAATGAAAAATTTACCTGTACCTGTCTATCTCAGACCTCTAGATGAAAAAGATACATCAATGAAGGTGACTATATATTTTGAAATTATCTGATATACTTTTAAACTTTGGGTGGATTTTGTCCTTACTAAAACTAAACAATGATTTTTACTTCTGAGGGTGAGATTAATGTTCATTTTATAAGTTTAGACAGTTATACTCTGAATATTGAAGAAAATTAGATTTTTGTTTAAAAAATATGGAAATTTTTATTTTTAGAGAACAGTAACTTAATGTCTCCTTACCGTCCCTCCTTTTTTCCCCCTGACTAACCCCAAAAGCTGTGGTGTGCTGTTGGAGTCAATTTATCAGGTGGAAAGACCAGAGATGGTGGCTCTGTTGTTGGAGCAAGTGTTTTTTACAAAGACATTTCTGGTTTGGATACAGAAGGCAGTGAACAGAGAAGTGCATCTCAAAGCAGTTTAGACAAGTTAGACCAGGAGCTAAAGGTAAGTGCACACATTTGATTCCCTCCCCTCCCCTCTCCTCCCACCCCCTCCCACCCCCTCCCACCCTGCAGTGCTCAGGGAGTTGCTACTGGCTCTGTGCTCAGAAATTGCTTCTAGCAGACTCAGGAGATCATATGGAATGCCGGGGATTGAACCCAGGTTGGGCCTGGGTCATCAGCCTGCAAGGCAAACACCCTACAGCAGTGCTATCACTCTGCGTAACCCCCCACATACACACTTAGAGACACTTATTTTAATGGTTTGGTCTTTTGGATCCAGGAGATCTGGGGACTATTGATACCCTTGATCCTGGTATACTGTTGAATTGGTTATATAGTTGAAAGAGCTTTGGCATTTGCATGTTCCAGGCCCAGAGATAGTATAGTGGGTAAAGTGTTTACCTTGCATGCAGTTGACCAAGTTCCATCCCAGTATTACTTATGGTTCCCTGAGGTCTGCCAGGAATGACCCCGAATGCATCAAAAAGCTGGGAGTACTACCCCTCTTCACCCCCACAGACACAAATGCACGTGCCTATTTTTCTCAACCTTCACGGTTTGTTGTTTTTGAGCCACCCCTGGCAGTGCTCAGGGGCTACTTGTTGATTGATACTTGGATACTGGGAATTTATCCTCTGTGGTTGTCAGTGTGGTCCATCCTGGGAATTAAACCCAGCAATGAGGATGCAAAGAACATGGTACTGCCCTTTGAATGATCTCACTGTTTCCCCTTATAGAACTTCTCTTTTATGGAGAGGGGGTTGGGCCACATCTGGCTATAGAACCAGGCATCAATCCTGATGGTACTCAGGACTACATAGGATGCTGGAGATCAAACCTGGCTCAGTTTCAATCAAACAGTACCCATTATACTATCACTCTGCCTATTCCCCCCTCCCCCAATATGGATCATTTTTTTATAACTGATCTCCTTTAAGTATTACTATTTTTTGTGTAGTAATTATATTGTTAGGTATTCGTAGTTTTAGTCTTTCAAGTAATTTTGACATAAATTTGAAGTAGTATTGCCTTTCACAATAGCACAGCTGCTTAAACAGCACTTAAAATTTAAAACATTTTCTTGTCTTTGTTTCTACAAGGAACAGCAGAAGGAATTGAAGAATCAAGAAGAATTATCCAGCCTAGTCTGGATCTGTACCAGCACTCATTCAGCCACAAAAGTGATCATTATTGATGCTGTTCAGCCAGGCAACATCCTTGACAGTTTCACCGTTTGCAACTCCCATGTTCTTTGTATAGCGAGCGTGCCAGGTAAGAGTGCACTGGGCCTCCTTCTGTGGAAAGCCTCATTTGGGTACTGAAGATAAAGTTCAATCAGTGCTATCTTGGAGTTTATGTTCTAAAAAACAAACCCTAGAAACACTAGGTTAGATAGCTAGAACAATATCTATTGTATCTAAGTAGCTACAATAAGGTATTTTCAAATAACATGAAAATAAAAACTGATTAAATTACTCAAATAGCAATTTTTCTCAGCTCACACTGTTACTTCAAACTTACGGTTGCTTTTATATACAGAATAGTGCCTCTAGGATTTCATATGTAATTATTTTTTCTGTTTTGAGTTAAGTTACTTTCCCTTTTTCCCCCAGGAGCACGAGAAACAGATTACCCTGCAGGAGAAGAGCTCTCAGAATCTGGACAGGTGGACAAAGCATCTTTGTGTGGGAGTATGACAAGCAACAGCTCAGCCGAGACAGACAGTCTGCTGGGGGGCATCACTGTGGTTGGTTGTTCTGCAGAAGGGGGGACAACAGCTGCCACTTCCCCTAGTACCAATGGTGCTTCTCCAGTGATAGACAGGCCACCAGGTATATCTGTCCTCTTTATGGATAATCTGTATAGAGTCTGAGCCTATGCCAGATGCTTTGTTATGATCTTAATTTAACAAGGATGAAAGTTCCTGTAACTTGTAGACTGGGGGTGTTACTACAGCCTAGAGCAGGGGTCCTCAATTGTTTTGTTTTGTTTTTTGTTTTGAGTATTTGGCAGTACTTAGGGATTACTCCTGGCTCTGCTGCTGGGATGGAGACCAAATGGGATGGCAAGATGGAACCCAGGTTCGTCCTGGGTCAGTTGTGTGCAAGGCAAATGCTGTGTTATCTCTCTGGCTCCAAGGGTTCTCAGATTTTTTAAATGGGGCCAGCTCACTGTCTCTCAAACCATTGGAGGGCTGGGCTGTAGTTAAAAAAAAAAATCAAACAAATTCCTACACACACTGCACATATTTTGAAGTTTTAAAAAATAAAAGGCGTGGTGGCGGGCTCCTGTAATCCCAGCAACTCGGGAGGCTGAGGCTGGAAGATCGCCTGAGTCCAGGAGTTCTGGGCTGCAGTGCACTATGCTGATCGGGTGTCCACACTAAGTTCGGCATCAATATGGTAACCCCCCCTCCCCGGGAGTGGAGGACCACCAGGTTGCCTAAGAAGGGGCGAACCGGTCCAGGTCGGAAACGAAGCAAGTCAAAGCTCCCGTGCTGATCAGTAGTGGGATCGCGCCTGTGAATAGCCACTGCACTCCAGCCTGGGAAACATAGTGAGACCCTGTCTCTAAAAGGAAAAATTTAAATAAATAAATAAATAAAAACAGAAAAGAAATATTTAAATACAATATTTAAAATGAAGAACTAGTAAAATTAAATCAACAAACTTACCAAAATTTCTTGTTTTGGGGCCATATCTGGCGGTGCTCAGGGTTACTTCTGGCTCTGCACTCAGAAATCCTCCTGGCAGGCATGGGGACCATGTGGGATGCTGGGAATTGAATCCTGGTCAGCTCTTGCAAGGCAAACACCGTATCCTCTTTGCTATTGCTCTGGCCCAACAAACTTACCAGTATTTCTATGAGAACTATGACCCTGTTTTTGGTGAGTCATAGTTTGAGGACTCCTGCCTGAGACAGAGAGAGGGAAGTTGAGAGACAGAGAGGAGGGAAGTTGGAATATGTAGCGCACTGCAGGTCCAGGACGAGTTGGCTGCTAAACAGGACTGGTAGCAGCAGCAGAAATACTCGATGGGTCATAGTTTGGGGGTTCCTGGCCTAGAGTGTGTGCTGACCCCCATGTAAGGCTTTGGGTTGGATTCCTTCATTTCCCTCCACATCCTATTTTTCAGTGTCATATTGTAGGGTAGAGAAGGGGGTCTAGCATCGATTTGTTTGAAGAAATTCTTATAAAACTGACCTGGCATGGTTTACTTTATAGAGAAAGAAGCAGAAAATAGTGAGGTTGATGAAAATGTTCCAACAGCAGAAGAAGCTACTGAAGCCACAGAAGGCAATTCGGGGTCAGCAGAAGACGTAGTTGTGGACACAGCACAGACTGGTGTTTACACAGAACATGTCTTTACAGATCCTTTAGGAGTTCAGATCCCAGAAGACCTCTCTCCAGTGTACCAGTCAAGGTATACAAGTACACTAGCATCTTAGGAAACTAAAGAACCTCAAGAAGCTGAAATATTGTCTTAATTGGCATTGTTGTGGCATAGAATGCTCTGACCGATTTTCACACTGTCTTCATTCCACTGCATTCTCTCTGAATTTCTGTGCCCCTCCCTAATTTCTCTATTCCTTCCAACTTAAAAGAAAAATATTATATTTATTTTGATTTTGGGGGGACTATACCCACTGTACTCAGGACTTACTCCTGGCTCTGTGCTCAAGACTTACTCCTGATGGGCTTGGGAGACATATATAGGGTGCCAAGATCCAAACCAGGTTGACTGCATGCAAAGCAAGTGCTCTACCTGCTATACTCTCTCTCCAGTCCTAAGGAACAGTTTTGGTAGAAATATCATCTGGTTTATTATTATTTTAATTAAATCACTCTGAGATAGAGTTAAAAAGTTGTTGATAGTTGAGTTTCAGTCATACAATGCTTCAACACCTGAGAAAAATGATCTATTGTACTGAAGTTTTTCTGGTCACTTTCTGCTCTGGTACAATCATTTCTTCACTGTAGTTTTTGTTTTTCATCTGTTAATACTTTGGCCATTTCAGTATCCAACTTTTAAATTGTCACCAAAAATTGGCCATTGTTTAAATTTCCCTTCTGGGTTTAAATGACCTTTGAAATTTAGTTTCTGACATTTTATTAGAAAACAACCTTAGAAGATTCTATAAACTCAGGATGTTAGTGAATTCTTTAACCGTTCTTTAACCTTTCTCTGGGTCATAATGAAAAACTGATAAGATTCACCTAAATTGGATCCTTCTTGCAATTTAATATTTTTTCTTCTGATATGTAGAGCAACTAAGTCATCGTCAGCATTTAATTGTTAATATAAGAACTAAGTAATCTTTTTCCGAATTAGTAGATTCATTTGCCTATTTAGTGTGTGATAAACTTTTTATGTGTGTGTGGTTTTTGGGTCACACCTGGCAGTGCTCAGGGGTTATTCCTGGCTCCAGGCTCAGAAATTGCTCCTGGCAGGCACGGGAGACCATATGGGACGCTGGGATTTGAACTGATGACCTCCTGCATGAAAGGCCTTACCTCCATGCTATCTCTCCAGCCCTGTGATAAACTTTTTTTAAACTAAATGTGCTGTGACAAAACAAGGAAAGTAAGTTTGGGGCTATAATACAAATGTAAGATACTTATTTTAGAAAATCTTTATACTTTTTCCTTGTATATAGAAGGGTTTTTTGTTTTAGGTTTTGGTTTTGGTTTAGTTTGGTTTGGTTTTTGGATCACACCCGGCAGCGCTCAGGGGTTACTCCTAGCTCTCTGTTCAGAAATTGTTCCTGGCTGGCTTGGGGGACCCATACGGGATGCTGGAATTTGAATCACCGTCTGTCCTGGGTTGCTGCGTGCAAGGTGAACACCCTACCGCTATGCTATCTCTCTGAATCTATATAAAGATTTTGAAAAATATTTTCTTTATATACACTATGGTTTACCAAGTTGTTCATAAGGTAGTTTCAGGCACTCAGTGTTCCAACACAAACCCCACCTTCTCTCCATCATTGTCCATTGTCCCCACTTTCTCACTACCACCAAGCCTGCCCTCTTAGCAGGTACATAATTTACTTTATATTGCTTGTTACAACCAAATGGCTAGTGGAATTAATGAAGAATACTTCAGTAAAAGAAAATTTGTGAAAATTGTTATATCTCACAATGCGGTCATTAAGTCTTTCTCTGAAGGTTTACTATGCTGTTTGTTGCTAGTTGTGCCTTCTGTGTTACTGTGGTTGTTTTTTTTTTTTTTTTTTTTTTTTGGTTTTTTATTTTTTTATTGGATTTGGTTGGATTCTATGCTCCTTTTCCATTTAATCTGGGTTCTGCTGGGCTGTCAATATGATGGATGTGTCATGCAGCTCCAGAAACTCCAAGATCTGTAGAACTGGGCTGATGAGTTTCAGTATCTTAGCTTGGCTTGCATCGCTTATGAGATTAGTCGTGAAGCTATAAAATTGGAAAATGGATCCATTGTTTACATGAAGGGATGTGGGTATTGCTGCTGGGGCTTCTGACAGTATGGCAGGGAGGTGGGAGGGGGGGTTTTCAACCTGAAAAACTCTGTACCAGGCTTTTCATTTACTTGGCATCTCTGTAGGGATTAGTCATGAAGCAGTGAAGTTGGGCCTTTTGCAGGGCAGCAGCTGTGGTGTGGTGCGGCTTCCCAGGCTTTGGTAGGGCAGAGGCTCAGCCTGCACCCTCCCACCAGAGGATGCTCTAGAGTTTTCAGCCATAAGACCAGTGGACCCGTGAATTTTAGCTGCTTGGCTTGCATCTTTTCAAGATTAGTCATGAAGCTGGGCTGATGAGTTTATGTGGCAGTAGGTGTGTGAATGTGGACGTGGCTGTTAGAGCTGTGTATGTGCGTGTGTGTCTTTTTTGTTTTTGTTGTTGTTGTTGTTTTTGTTTTTTGCGGGGAGAAGGCCCACCTGGCAATGCTTAGTGTTAATCTTAGCTCTGCACTCAGGAATCATACCTGGCAGACTTAGGACACTATATCTGGCGATCACCCACTGTACTATCTTTCTACACCTATGGTTTTAAAACACCATCCCACTTCTTCTCTCCTACTTCTTCACCCTTGTCAGGAAAAACGGGCACAAGATAATTGTAAGGGAGGGCCCTTAATAATGTCTAAATTTACCTTTTGAATTTCTCTACCAGGATTAACTTCTTTATCTGCACCTCGAGTATCTAAGTATGTTAGTGTAATTCTAGTAGTCATTGAAATTTGTATTTGGAGGGGATTGTGGAGAACCATAACTGAGAGTGTTGTGGGGTTACTGTGGCTGTGTGCTCAGAGGTCGCTCCTAGAGGCCCCTGTACTTGGAAAATCCCATGTTCCTGCTGGGGATCAAGCTGAGATCAGCATGCATAGTATCTCTCCAGCACTGTTAAAATATTTAATATGAGCATTTCACTTTGAAGTTTCTTTTTTTTTTTTTTTTTTTTTTTTGGCTTTTTTGGGTCACACACGGCACTGCTCAGAGGTTATTCCTGGCTCCATGCTCAGAAATTGCTCCTGGCAGGCACGGGGGACCATATGGGACACCGGGATTCGAACTGATGACCTCCTGCATGAAAGGCAAATGCCTTACCTCCATGCTATCTCTCCGGCCCCTCACTTTGAAGTTTCTTTAATTTTTTTTTTAAACTAACATTTGTGAGATACAGAAATGTTTGGTTCAGGGGCCAGAGCGGTGGCACATCAGTAGGCCATTTGCCTTTAATGCAGCTGACCTAGGACAGACCACAGTTCAATCCCCCGGTGTCCCATGTGGTCCCCCCGAGCCAGGAGCGATTTCTGAGCGCATAGCTAGGAGTAACCCCTGAGCTTCACAAGGTGTGCACCCCCCAAAAAAAGAAATGTTCGGTTCAATCAAGCTTCTTTAATTACTTTGGATATTGAAAAGAATAAGAAATATTAGCTCATTGCAAACTATAAGCATATTCAAATTTATTTTCTTATTTTTCACTTTCGTCAGTAGTGCCTCAGATGTGTTTAAAGATCAAATATCAGTATTGCCAACTGAACAAGACCTGGTAAGAGAAGAAGCCCAGAAAATGAGTAGTCTTTTACCAACTATGTGGCTGGGAGCTCAGAATGGCTGGTAGGTACCAATTTTTTTAGTATTAGAGTTTCTTTAATCTGTTGTCTTGTTTTTGAAGTTTGAAAATTAGTCAAATATGTATGATACACACAAAATATAAACCAAAAAAGGACTGGTAATGTGTTTCAGCAGGAAAGTACACATCTGCTGTAAGGGAAACCCCAAGTCCAATCCTTAACACCAAAAAAAATGTTCTTATCAAAACAAATAATTATATATACACACATTTTGTTTTTGGAGACCCACTTCTGGCAATGTGTGAAGGGAAGGGTGCTATTTCTGGGTGGAGATGGGACCATTCCCACAGTCTTAAAAGGTCCATGAAGTGCTGGGGCTTGAGTTGCACTCCAGCCTGGTGAGCCATCTTGAGCCATCTCTTTGATGCTAAGTACACAAATATGAGTTATGTTATAATTGCCTCATAAATTAAACTTGATTCTGAATGAAAAACTATTTCTTAGTTACAGTTTCCCTGTAAAATAATATTCTTGAGAAGATAGATAAAGTGTTAAATTGTGGATGAACTTTTTTCTTTGTTTGTTTTTTGGACTGTGCTCGGGGCTCTGTGCTCCAGGGTTATTCCTTGGAGTACTTGTCATGTGGTACTGGGGTTCTTGGGTTTCTTGCTTTTCAAAGCATGTGCTCAGCCCACTGGGCTATCTCTGCAGCTCCTGGGTAAACTTTTTAAGTATACACTGGAAAATTTCCTATGATTATTTTTTTTTCCAAAGGTTAAGCAAGGTCACTCAGCACATCTTTGCCAGGGTCTAAAACTACAAAATGGGGCTTGGAGAGATAGCACAGCTGCGTTTGCCTTGCAAGCAGCCAATCCAGGACCAAAGGTGGTTGGTTCGAATCCCGGTGTCCCATATGGTCCCCCGTGCCTGCCAGGAGCTATTTCTGAGCAGACAGCCAGGAGTAACCCCTGAGCATCGCTGGGTGTGGCCCAAAAACCAAAGGGAAAAAAAAATAAAACTACAAAATGAACAGTCTGCATCTTTTTTCTGCAGATGATCAGATAAGAAATAATTTGGATCTTCTGGCCATGTGATCTCTAACAACTGCTCCACTCTGCTATTGTGGTTCCAAAAGTACCATTGCATTAGCAGTACATTACATGAGTTAGACTGTAGTCTGGTAAAAAAAACTTTAGGGACAATGAAGTTAGAATTTCATGCCATAACATGCTTTTTTAAGTCCCTCCCCCACTATTAAAATCTTTGAAAGCCTGCATTTTTAAAAAGCCTGCAGACAATATTAACACAAGGACATAAACTGTGGGATATAGGTTGTCTCATTCCTTTCTGTTATCCCAAGATTAAAAGTCAGGATTTAGAAAGGTAGCAGTTTTTATTTGTTTGGTCTTGGGGCCACACTCAGTGATGCTCAGGGGCCATTCTGACTGGTGCTAGGGGGACCATAATATCTGGTATAGATCTTAGGCCTCTGAAACGCAAAGTGTGCACTTCAACTCATTGAACTATCTTTTTAGCCAGACAATGAATGATTTTTTAGGGAATTTTAGCCAAACTGTAGTATAGGGTAACTTGGAACTAATTGACCAAGTTCTGACTTTTCATTCTTTTTTTTTTTTTTTTTTTTTTGGTTTTTGGTTTTTGGTTTTTGGGCCACACCCAGCGATGCTCAGGGGTTACTCCTGGCTGTCTGCTCAGAAATAGCTCCTAGCAGGCACGGGGGACTATATGGGACACCGGGATTTGAACTAACCACCTTTGGTTCTGGATCGGCTGCTTGCAAGGCAAACACCGCTGTGCTATCTCTCCGGGCCCTGACTTTTCAGTCTTATATTGCTGAGCAACTCCTTTTTCTGCATTATATCTACCTTTTTTTCTCATTGATAGTTTCCCTGAAATCTTAATTTCCTTCTTTTCCCAAAACCAATTTTTGATCATTATCAGATAAAAATTATATCTCAATGTGCTGTATGCCTAACCAGTCTTGATTTTGTTCTTGCAGTTTATATGTTCATTCGTCTGTAGCCCAGTGGAGGAAATGTCTTCATTCCATTAAACTCAAGGATTCAATTCTCAGTATTGTGTAAGTTTTATTTCAGAAATTCTTTTTAAAATAAGTATTTTAGAATAAACTGGATTTTAAAAGATTATTATACAAGCTAACATGTATTCCATTTCTCAATATCCAGGGGTTTTGTGGATTTGTTTAAATTACTTTTATGGGGGCCAGAGAGAGAGAGCATAGCAGTAGGGCGTTTGCCTTGTGCATGGCCTACCAGGGATGGACCCGGGTTTGATTCCCGGGCATTCCCATATGGTCCCCGGAGCCTGCTAGGAGCAATTTCTGAGCACAGAGTCAGGAGTAACTCCTGAGCACTGCCAGGTGTGGCCCAGGTAGCTTCTCTAGTTTAAGAGAAGCTTTGAAGTGAATGCTTTTCTGGTTAATTCCTCACTGTACTGTGAGGTTTAGTTCTATGAGGAAAATAATAGTACCTGTCAGTTTATATTTGTTCTAGAATATTATTTACTTTGCGAATATGTGCATTGGGGCATTTATTTACTTGTCCTTTTCTTTATTTTGGGGGAGGGTCACACCCCGCAGTGCTCAGGTGTTACTCCTGGCTCCTTGCTCAGAAATCGCCCCAGGCAGGCAAAGGGGGAACCATATGCGATGCTGGGATTTGGACCACCGTCCTTCTGCATGAAAGGCAAACGCCTTACCTCCATGCTATCTCTCCGGCCCCTACTTGTCCTTTTCTATATGTTGACTCAAAAGTCTGTTCACAGACATGACTCTTTTCATCTTTTTATGGTGTTGTATCTCTACTCTGTGAACTTTTAATCCATACTGTGTGATGAGAGTCCAAGCTTTGTCAGAAAGTGAAACAGGTAGTGTCACCACTTGTGCTGTTCATTTGATCTGGCTGATATTTTCTTAACTAGGCTTTCTCAGTGAAGGAAAGAGTAACATCATTTAGGTTCTGGTATAAGTTCTTCCTCTAGCACAGATTAACCCTGAGAGTAAGAGTATCTCCACTAGTTCAGTAGTATAAAGTGTCTTCTGTGTTCCTGAATGAAGAGCTCTGAAATTTCCTTCTCTTTTTGCAGACATGTGAAAGGAATTGTGTTAGTGGCCCTGGCTGATGGCACCCTAGCAATCTTTCACAGAGGAGTTGGTGAGTTGTTATGAATGCAGAACATGTGTAGTTATTTGGTTTTTTTTTTTACACAAGCAATTTCAAACAGGTTGACTTCCTATGTTTTAAATACATGATGCTTAACAGGAGAAAGAATAGAGATTTAAGTGGAATGCTAACAATATGTGACATAGTAAAATAAGAGAGTCCTGCTTGGAGGTATACTAGTTTTATTAGTAGTCTATCTAGTGAAAGCATGTTAGCCAACAGGAGCAAATATCTAGACATTGGATTTTTTTTTATAAATATCCATATAGGAAAATTATAATAAAAATATTTTACATAGTATTTTATAAATAACTTACATTCACATACATTTGGAAACCTATTTAAAAGCAGTTTTGTCATTGTTGTTTGTTTGGGGCCTTACCCACAGTCGTTAGGGTTTATTCCTGGTAAGCTTGGAAGATTCTATGGGATGCCAAGGGTTGAAGGTAAGCACTTTTGATGCAAGACAGCATCTTACTTTGTACTGTTGCTGTGGCCCTGAAATGTTTTTAATTTAACATCATTATGTTTATTCTTCCCCTTAAAAAAATGTGTTGGTGCCAGAGTGATAGTACAATAGGTAGGGTGCCTGCCTTGTTTGAAGGCAACCCAACTTTGATTCCATCATCCCATGGGTCCCCCAAACCCTGCAGGAGTTATTCTTGAACCCAGTCAGGTATTGCTATCTATATATGTGGAGTGAGTTATGGTGCCAGATCTGACGTGAGTGAATTAAGGAAATTGAGTTGTATCACTATATAACTCTTTTTTGTTTTTGTTTTTGTTTTTTTTGGACCACACCTGTGATACTCAGGGATTACTCCTGGCTATGTGCTCAGAAATCACTCCTAGCTTGGGGGATCATATGGGACTCCGGGGGATTGAACCGTGGTCTGTCCTAGGCTAGCGTGCGCAAGGCAGAAACGCCTTACCGCTTGTGCCACTGTTCCAACCCCACTGTATAATTTTAATATATGCATATAAACCACAAATGATAGTTTATTTTCTACTACTAGATTGGTAGATTGGGGATTTGTTATAAAAATATAGTTTACCAAGACTTTCCCAAGGATTTTTGGAGTATTGGGGGGGTGCTCCTAGGCAGTCCTTGTAGGGTTGGGGGCCACTAGTGGTGATACTCAGCCTTGCTATAGAAGCTGGTTGCTTCGGTGCTTGGGCCCTGTGATGCAGTGCTGCTTAGGCCCAGTGGTGGTGCTTGGGGCCACCGGGCTATATCTGAAGGTTTGGGGAACAGTGGGGCATATGGTTCTGGGGTTCAAATTTGGAGATCTCAGACATGCCAGTCCTTTAAGTAATTTTCTTAGTGATCCATTTGCCACTGTCAAAGTGTTTATCCATTTGAACTTAGACAAATGTGAAATAGATGATACTTGGTAGGCTTTGTATCTGACAGGTACCCAGAGGTTGATGGTCAATGCAAATGCACCATATCCTCAAAGAGTCAAAGGACTCTATGATGGTCTGGCTCTTTATAGACTTAGAGTTTAATCTCCACAGCAATTTAGAAGAGTAAACTGAAGCACAGAGAATTTAGTGACATGGTTACTTACTAAGTTGGAAGAGCCTAGAGAAGATAGAATAAAAATATTTATGCCAGGGGCCAAAGAGATAGCATGAAGGTAGGGCATTTGCCTTGCATGCAGAAGGACGGTGGTTCGAATTCCAGCATCCCATATGGTCCCCCGAGCCTACCAGGGGTGTTTTCTGAGCGTAGAGCCAGGAGTAAACCCTGACTGCTGCCGGGTATGACCCAAAAAATATGTATCTATTTATGCCAGCTAAATTCAAAGTACTATTGCCAGAGTGAATCCTGGCTGCCCCCCCACCCCGCCCCAAAAGCATTTAATGTTAAATTCTGACTTAGGCTTAAGAAGAGTTAGGTGGAAAAACCATACCTCAAGAGTGAGAGTTTAGGGGCCGGAGAGATAGCATGGAGGTAAGGCGTTTGCCTTTCATGCAGGAGGTCATCGGTTCGAATCCCGGCATCCCATATGATCCCCCGTGCCTGCCAGGAGCAATTTCTGAGCCTGGAGCCAGGAATAACCCCTGAGCACTGCCGGGTGTGACCCAAAAACCACAAAAAAAAAAAAAAAAAAAAAAAAAAAAGAAGAGTGAGAGTTTATCTAAAGGTTGATTACAAATTCAAGGTAAGTTAATATTTTAAACCTCATAGAAATTAGTGTCCAGAATAGGATGGTCATGTAATGTGGAAGACCTATAAACTGTAATATGCACAAGATGCATACCACGGATGCTTGATGATGAAAGGAGTGAAGGGAAAATAGAGCTTTAGACTAATGGGCAGTTAAATACAAAGAAGTAGACTTTAGCTCAGGGATCTCAAACTCAATTTACCTGGGGGCCACAGGAGGCAAAATCGGGGTGAGGCAGGACAGCATAAGGGATTTCGCTTACCGAATATTCGCAATAAAAAATTGCATCAGTAAGAAAAATCTCGCCAAAAATTGCATTAAACATTTGCATGCCCCAAACGGAACTGCTCGGGGTATGCGATTGTTTAATGCGATTTTTTTCTTACTAATGCGATTTTTATTGCTTACTTCGATATTTGAAGGCTGGCCGCGGGCCACAAAATGTTGTACAAAGGGCCGCGAGTTTGAGACCCTGCTTTAGCTAGATAAGGGAGGTAATTTTCAGACCATTAGTTTTCTGGAAATGGCTAAGATACTTTGTGAGGTAGTACATTTTCTTTCATCAACCTTTTTCAAGTGAAGCTACAAAGCAAAAAGATCTCAAGAAATTGGTTCTTAACTGTATTTTCTGTCATCACAAATATTATAGCATCCCTAAGTCCTGAAGTATTAGAAGTGCTTAACTTCTTTTTTTTCTTTTTTTTTGGTTTTTCGGCCACACCCGATGATGCTCAGGGGTTACTCTTGGCTATGTGCTCAGAAGTCGCTCCTGGCTTGGGGGAACCATATGGGATACCGGGGGATCAAACTACAGTCCGTCCTAGGCTAGCGCTGACAAGGCAGACACCTTACCTCTAGAGCCACCACGCCGGCCCCAGAAGTGCTCAACTTCTAATTGAGAAAATATATTAAAAAGCACATGAGTGAAAGTTACTTGTATTCCCAAATAACATTGAATCCATTATAATTCTTAAAAGTAGTCACTGGGACTGGAGCAGTGGTTCAGCAGTAGGACGTTTGCCTTGCACATGGCTGACCTAGGACAGACTTCAGTTCCATTCCCTGGAGTCCCATATGCTCCCCCAAGCCAGGAGCAATTTCTGAGCACATAGCCAGGAGTAACCCTTGAATGTCACTGGGTATGGCGCGCCCCCCCCCCCCCAAAAAAAAAGTGCTGTTACCAACAGATAACTGGCCCAATCATGTCATTACTGCTAAGAACAATGGGATTCAGGTGCTGTTTGGCAGACTGGATCAGATGATCTTTGAGGTCTTCCCCTTCAGGTTGCAGGTTAGAGTTTAATTGTACATCCAAATAGAATGTTTCTTTTAATAAAAGATGGTCTACTTATGTACCTAAAATATTACTGTGAAAGATTTGTAATCCACTGTGGTCAAAATAAAAATTATTAAAAAAAAAAAAAAGATGGTCTACTCTAACTAGTAATCTCTTTCTTCTAAGATGGGCAGTGGGATTTGTCGAACTATCACCTGTTAGACCTTGGGCGGCCTCACCATTCTATTCGATGCATGACTGTGGTACACGACAAAGTCTGGTGTGGCTACAGGAACAAAATCTATGTGGTACAGCCAAAGGCCATGAAAATAGAGGTAAGCTAATTTATATTCTCTGTACTTCCTAAATTTGTATTACTTAGTGATTTTGAGATTATGTTCAGCTTCTTTAGAATTGGGTTTGTTTGTTTTGGGGGTCACACCTAGCGGTGCTCGGGTTACATAACCATGTTATTGCTCCAGCAGGAAGAATTATTTTCTAAATCAGTATGTTTTAGTCATCTAGTTAAAAAAAGCCCATGTTCTCTCTCTGTCTCTCTCTCTCTGTCTCTTTCTCTTTCTCTCTTTCACCTCTCACCACTATTGCAAGAGAAAATAGGAAGTTGATATAAAAGAGAAAGGATTCACACATGAACATTTCATGTTTATCTGAGTAGGTGGACACATGTATTTGAATACATGCTTCTTGAGTAGTGCCTACATATGTGTTGTGTGGGAAGATAATTCTCAGTTCTCCATTATGTGTATATCAGCACATTTAGTGTGTTTCATACATTAAAAAATAAGGGGGCCGGCGAGGTGGCGCTAGAGGTAAGGTGTCTGCCTTGCAAGCGCTAGCCAAGGATCAGGACCGTGGTTCGATCCCCCGGCGTCCCATATGGTCCCCCCAAGCCAGGGGCAATTTCTGAGCACTTAGCCAGGAGTAACCCCTGAGCATCAAATGGTGTGGTCCGAAAAACAAAAACAAAAACAAAAAATAAGATTGCATTGGAAGTTTGTTGTAAAGACAAACTACTTAATACTGCTTGCTTTTTGATTAGTTTTGGTTTCAGGGTGGTGCTCAAGTGTTACTCACTCAGAAATCGCTCCTGGCAGGCTTAGGAGGACCATATGGGATGCTGGGGATTGAACCCAGGTTCATCCTGGGTCTGCTGCACATAAACGCCCTACCGCTGTGCTATCGCTCCCACCCCAGTACTGCTTTCTTAAATGTTTCATCACAATGCATACATCTATCTTGTTTAAAAAATGCAAAGATATGAGGCCTGTCTGGCCACACTGGCAGTGCTCAAGGGACCGTCTGGTGCTAGATTTAACCTTCCATTTGTAAATCACTCATTCAGCCCTTTGAACTACCTTCCCTGCCTGAAAGCCCCAAAGTTATAATCCTTGGTGTTCTTTTCAGATCTCTTCGCGCGCGCGCGCACACACACACACACACACACACACACACACACACACACACACACACACACACACACACACACACACACACACACACAGAGAGCTATATAGCTTGTTTTTAAGTATAAATAGAATTTTCATGCATTTTTTTATACTAGTTGAAAATTCACTTATTTGTCTGTTTTTGTTTTTTGGGTCACACCCAGCGGTGCTCAGGGGTTACTCCTGGCTGTCTGCTCAGAAATAGCTCCTGGCAGGCACGGGGGACCATATGGGACACTGGGATTCGAACCAACCACCTTTGGTCCTGGATCGGCTGCTTGCAAGGCAAACGCCACTGTGCTATCTCTCCGGCCCGAAAGTTCACTTATTTATTTATGACTTTGGGACCACACCTAGCCATGAGCTTGGCTACTCTCAACTCTGTGCATATTGGTTCCTCCCAGCAATGCTCAGGGGACTCTGTCAGGGATTGAACCCAGACCTCTCACTTGCAAAGTGTGTGCTTAGCATATTCAGTTATATCTCTCTGTTTTATCGAACGTAGCTAGTAAGTATGTGCCAGTTTTGCTTTCATGAGTTGATAGCCTATATAGTACTGGATTTCTGTATCCTTTAGTCCTTGGCTCTTTCTTTTTATAATGTAGGATAATTGTTTATAAGAATATTTAGTAAACGGGCCGGAGAGATAGCATGGAAGTAGGGCCTTTGCCTTGCATGCAGAAGGACGGTGGTTCAAATCCTGGCATCCCACATGATCCCCCAAGCCTGCCAGGAGCGACTTCTGAGCGTGGAGCCAGGAGTAACTCCTGAGTGCTGCCAGGTGTGACCCAAAACAAACAAACAAACAAACAAAAAGAATATTTAGTGAACAGTTTTTTGCCTCCTCTTTTAACACAGTTTACCAAATTATTAAACAAATTATCGGGCCCGGAGAGGTAGCACAGCGGTAGCGGAATCCCTGTGTCCCACATGCCCCCCCACCCCCCCTGTGCCTACCAGGAGCTATTTCTGAGCAGATAGCCAGGAGTAACCCCTGAGCACTGCCGGATGTGGCCCAAAAACCAAAAAAAAAAAAAAAAATCAGGTTTTTCCTCCTTTATCCTTTAGCAGTTATTTTAATGATTGGTACTCACATACCTGTTTGGTTGTGGTGCTTATCAGGGTTGCATAGCTGGTTGTGGTGCTCAGAGCTTGGCCATAGTACTTATTGTGGTAAAGAAAGCACTAAAGTGGATGCACTCTAGCTGTGGTGCTAATGAACTCTGGTTGTAGTAAACTTAACTGAGGGCCAGTCACTGTGGTCCTTGTCAAGGTTCACACTTCTGACAGCTTCACTCTCATCTTCAGCTTCCCAGGAGTGCTCACTTTAATTGAGGTACTTGCACATTACAGACCAGAGATGGAGCATTTGGGTGGCACTGGGGTTCCAATTTATGGCCTCACTTGTAAGGAAAGCATGCCTTGCCACTTCATCTCCAGTTCCCAATTTAGTACAAACTTTAAAGTTGAACCCTTACGAGGTAGTAAAAATAACATTGTATTTTGATCTTTCTAGAAGTCATTTGATGCACACCCCAGGAAAGAGAGCCAAGTGCGGCAACTTGCATGGGTTGGTGATGGTGTGTGGGTCTCCATTCGCCTGGACTCCACACTTCGTCTCTATCATGCACACACGTATCAACATCTCCAGGATGTGGACATTGAACCTTACGTAAGCAAAATGCTAGGTAAGCTTCCTAAGCATTTTATCTTAATCAGTAGAAATGTTTAATTTTGAACGATCGCAAATGCTGAGTAAAACCAACAAATAAGTTGCCCCCAGGACTAAAGAAACTCATCACGAGAAGTATCAGATGCTTTACCTATCCAGAGCTTCTTTACAGAAGATTGGCATAAAGTCGATCTTATTCCCCAATAAATTATTAATCTTGCCTCCAAAGATATCTTAAATCAAATAGCTAATTCAGTGACATCTTAAATCCCATAGAGTACCCACCTCCTTTCCCCATTGGATAGCCATACCCTGCTAATTGTTCTCCCTGTCTCCACTCCTCTGTTTGCTGCTGCATTATCACAGCATGCAGATAGCATTGACTTACTTACACTTAATGTAATGCCAGCCACAGTTAGAAATTATTTTTCCGGGCCCGGAGAGATAACACAGCGGCATTTGCCTTGCAAGCAGTCGATCTAGGACCAAAGGTGGTTGGTTCGAATCCCGGTGTCCCATATGGTCCCCCGTGCCTGCCAGGAGCTATTTCTGAGCAGACAGCCAGGAGCACTGCCAGATGTGGCCCAAAAACAAAAAAAAAAAAAAAAAATTATAAAAAAATTATTTTTCCTTAGGTGAGTTGACATTTTGTGGCCAGAGAATTTTAAGTGGGCTGACTGTTCTTCTCATTCATTCTGTTCTACCCACATTGACCCTGATTTGACATTCCCATTTTTGGACCCTCACATGTACTGTGTATTTTGCTTGAGACATTTTGTTTTAGTTTGTTTAGTTTTTTGAACCAGTAGTACTGGGATTGAATCTGGATCTCCCATGTACAAATCATGCACTCCCGCCTTTTGAGCTCTCTCCGTGGACTTGACTGAGTTATTCATCTTGATCCTTTTTTTTTTTTTTTTTTGGTTTGTTTTTTGTTTTGGGGCTACACATGGTGTTGCTTGGTCCTTACTCCTGGGTATGCTTAGAAATCACTCCCGGTGGGTTCAGGGGCCATATGGAGTGCCAGGGATTGAACCTGGGTCAACCACATGCAAGGCAAATGCCTTATTTGCTTTGCTATTGCTCCAGCCTCTTGATCCCTTTTTGATTACCTTCTAGAACATAGTTTACTTGTCATATCCACAAGAGACTTTTCCATACCTTCCAATTTTATAGGTCCTCTTATACAGTTTCTTCATGGGCTTATTATTGTGATGACACTAATCTTTTTTTTTTTTTTTTGTTTTTTTTTGGGCCACACTAGTTTGATGCTCAGGGGTTACTCCTGGCTAAGTGCTCAGAAATTGCCCCTGGCTTGGGGGGACCATTTGGGACGTGGGGGATCGAACCGCTGTCCTTCCTTGGCTAGCATTTGCAAGGCAGACACCTTACCTCTAGCGCCACCTCTCCGGCCCTGATGACACTAATCTTTTTGTTTGTTTGTTTGTTTTTGTTTTGGGGCCATACCCGGCTGTGCTCAGGGGTTACTCCTGGCTGTCTGCTCAGAAATAGCTTCTGGCAGGCACGGGGGACCATATGGGACACCGGGATTTGAACCAACCACCTTTGGTCCTGTATCGGCTGCTTGCAAGGCAAACATCACTGTGCTATCTCTCCGGGCCCGATGACACTAATCTTATATAAAATTTCCATGTAGACCATAGCCCATTAAGGGCAGAGACCACTTCTGCCCTGTTTCTTCATGTGTCCCAAACACCTAATTCTGATTTAATGCTTTGCTTTTTGTTTGTTTGTTTGTTTGGCACATTCAGCATTGCTCACGGGTTACTTCTGACTCTGCGCTCATAAATCACTCCTGGCAGGCTTGGGGGACCATATGGGATGCTGGGAATTGAATCAGGGTCCATCCTGGGTTGGCCACATGCAAGACAAATGCCTGACCTCTGCTATCGCTCCGGCCCCGATTCAGTGCTTTAAACTATCAGGACTGTCATGACAATTCTTTATGAACAAAGTATGAGCTGTGTCTCAGTGGTCTTAGCTTTCTTAGGGGCATTGCCCATAGAACATCTGATGATAGTCATGTGCCTTCTTCATGGTATTGGGCATATATACACATAGGCACAGAGCAACTCCAGGGCTATACTTTGACCATAGACTGAATTGTCATTCAGGTTCCCTCTTTTTTTTTTAAGAAGTATTTTGTAGGGCCCGGAGAGATAGCACAGTGGCGTTTGCCTTGCAAGCAGCCGATCCAGGACCAAAGGTGTTTGGTTCGAATCCCAGTGTCCCATATGGTCCCCCGTGCCTGCCAGGAGCTATTTCTGAGCAGACAGCCAGGAATAACCCCTGAGCACTGCCGGGTGTGGCCCCCCCCCCCAAAAAAAAAAGTATTTTGTAAAGGTTTTATTCCTTTATTGATTGTCATTCTTGAATTTACTCCACTTTTTTTTTTTTTTTTTTTGGTGGAGGGTGTCTATACCTGGCAGTGTCAGGGATTACTCCTGGTTCTGAACTCAGGAATAACTCTTGGCAGGTTCAGGGAACCATATGGATGCTGAGGATCAAACCGGGTCAGCCACATGCAAGGCAAACATCTTACCCACCAAACAATCTCTCCCCCTCTCCTCTGAGTTTTATGATTCTAAACTTATCTTCTCAATTTACTTTTGTTATTGATTTTTTTTTCAGGTGTACTTGGTATTCTACTCCCAGCTTAGTGCTCAGGGACTATTCCAGAAGTGATCTAGGTGGTGATGGTGCTTAAACCAATGCTCTTGCATTCAAAGCATCTGCTCCAACTTAATTGAGTTTTCTCACTAGCCCACTGTTAGTTTTTTTTCTTTTTGGTGTGCTTTGCTTGTTTTTGTTTGTTTGTTTTGGGGCCATACCTCGAGATGGTCAGGGGTTACTCCTAGCTTTGAGTTTAGGAATCATTCCTGGCTGGCTTAGGGGACTACAGGGGACGATGGGGATTGAACTCGGATCAGCTGCATGTAAGCAAACACCTTCCCCGCTGTACTCTGTACACCTTTAATTCTTAGGAGTGACTTTAAGTCTTAGGAGTGACTCAATGCTGTTTGTCATAAATGTATTATTTGTGTGATAAATTTTCCTTTAAAGTCTCAGAAAAATAAGACCTTGAAATTAAAAAATGTACCCATTCTCCCTAAATTAAATGTGATGGGGGGGCACATCTTAAAATTTAGAATATGTAACAAGAAAAGACGTAAATAAATATGTGAACAAGAAAAGAGTGTGGGTTTTGTTAGCAAAGTTGTTTTTATCTTTGCAAAGAAATTTAAGGTCGGGGCCGGGCGGTGGCGCTAAAGGTAAGGTGCCTGCCTTGCCTGCGCTAGCCTTGGACGGACCCCGGTGTCCCATATGGTCCCCCAAGCCAGGAGCAACTTCTGAGCGCATAGCCAGGAGTAACCCCTGAGCATTACTGGGTGTGGCCCAAAAACCAAAAAAAAAAAAAAAAAAAGAAATTTAAGGTCACCAGAACTCTTTCAACTTAAAAAAAATAGGATGTTTGATTCCATATAGACTCTCTATCAAGGTATTTTTAATTTTGTTATTTTTACTTTCATTTAATTTGGTTTATTTTTTGAAGCTTCCTAATTAAATCAGTTCCTGATTGGTAATATCTACTGATTCAAAAAGATGCTAATCCTTTTTAATACTTTTTTTCTTTTCTTTAATTGGGAATTTATCAAGGTGATAGAGCCTAATGGGAGTTTGCTTTTATGTGTACCTTCAGAAATATCTATTATCTCTGGTCACTTTTCTCTCTCTTCTGAGAGAATGGATCCTAAAACACCATGTGCTTTTGCTTCATGATAAAATCTTTTCCCTTCTGCCATCTAGGTACTGGAAAACTGGGCTTCTCCTTTGTGAGGATAACTGCTCTTATGGTGTCTTGCAATCGGTTATGGGTGGGGACAGGAAATGGTGTCATTATCTCCATCCCACTGACAGAAAGTAAGTATATTTCTAGTTAACTATCACAGTGTAAATAAGAGATGCAGGAATAGTTGTGTCTAGGATGCATGTGAAATGAATGGTTTTTAGTTTAACCAAATCTCTGGTAATCTAGAAAATCAAGCTGGTGGCAAAGATCTAACCGTTGTTCCCACATATAGCACCCCACTTTAGAATTAGAAGTTTTGTAAGAAACTGTGTGTGAGGAGCGGGGAGTTGCTCCAGGCTCACTTTTGGCTGTGCTCCAGGATCACTGCTGGTGGTGATCAGGGATTGTGGAGCCAGGAATTGAATCCAGTTGGCTGCATGCATGGCTTTTGCCCGGCCCACTGCAATATCTCTTCAGCCCCCAAAAACTCTTTATTTTTAAATTTCAAGAGTCATCTCTGTTTCATCTTTCAAATAAAGGTTGAAGTCCATATTCCTTTCAGCTTTATTATACCAGTATCCTGAAACACTACCTGGTATTCATCCTAGTTTTTGTCTCTCCCTGGCAGATAGTTTATTCCATTTTGCTTATTGATTTGGAGAAAAAGCTGTAGGAGAGTCAGCAACTCCTTCCTTAAGCTGGAAATAAGCCATCTGCCCTTTTATATGGAAAGAATGTGACTAAAATATATATTATATATTTTTAGTATTTTCCCTTTTTTTGTGCTTGTGAATAAAATGTATGTTGTATGTTATTCATAGTATGTTCCATTACATCATTCATTAATGAACTTATTTGTTTTTGTGTTGCAAAATTCATAGGCAAGTAAGGGAGGAAGACCCAGAAAATGATATATCTGGATCCTGTATAGAACATTAAATTCTTAATCCCAACTGCATTTTTCCTACAATAATTTCTAAATCTAAAAGTTTAGGCCAAAAGATTGTCCTTCTTATATCCTAAAAGATTCCAGTATTTCTGTTGGTTTGTGATGAGAGAGAGTTCTGTTATATTATTCTAATTTTAACAGGATTTTGTTCTTCTTGTTGTTGTATTTTTGTTATTTGGGGCCACATCTGACAATGTTCAGAGAATACTCCCAGCTTGGAGCTCAGAGGTCATACCCAACCATGCTGGAGGACCATGTGGTGCCAGATATTGAACTCAGGGCTCCAAAAAGCAAAGCGAACACTTAAGTCCTGTGAGCACTTTCTCTCTCTCTCTCTCTCTCTGGTCCCCACAACAGAAATTTTTTTTTTTTTTTGGCACAACAGAAATTTTTTAAGGAAAGGGGTATACAGGCTCTTTGGAAGTTAAATTTTTATTCACTGAGATTACTTTATAATTCAGGAAAACAAAATCATAGTAAATTGAAATGTCTTGTTTGAGCAGGGATTTCTGAAGGGTTTGGTAAGAACTGCATATGTTACTTGGTATTATGCCAAGTTAGATTTGGGTAATTTGGTTAAGAAGCATGAGTGCCCAGTTGCCAGATAGGATGCTGAGAGTGGTGGCTCATAGTAATCCTTCTCCTTCCTGTCGTGCACCTCTCCATGTGCCCTCTCCTCCTTTCTCACTGTAGCCGTAATCCTCCACCAGGGACGTTTACTGGGGCTGAGGGGTAAGTGCACATCCTACACCCGTTCTTCTCCTGGCTTCTCAGAGCCACTAGGAGGCTGCTCTCACTTTTCTAGAACTACCCTCCTGAATGTTCCTAAATGTCATTCACTTGCAGTCACTGCATTGCAGCAAATGTTTTTCTTTTTCTTTTTTTCTTTTTAATGTTTGTTACACGGCCACCAAACTACTGCTCAGCAGCTTAGTCTATTTATCATCTTTTGTTGCAGCTGAACTTTCTTTCAAACTTTATTTTTCTTCCAATAAAAACATGGACCATCTCTTAAAACTGTCATTAATCTACATTGTTTACTCTTGTTACCAATCATGTTTCTTTTATTCACTTACTGACCATGGAATGGGGATATTTTGCGAGTCTGGTCATTAGAAAAGAATTTAGCACACCACTATTTTGGTATTCTTTAAAAAAAAAAAAAAAAAAAAAAAAAAAAAAAAAAAAAAAAGGGGCCGGGCGGTGGCGCTAAAGGTAAGGTGCCTGCCTTGCCTGCGCTAACCTTGGACGGACCGCGGTTCGATCCCCCGGTGTCCCATATGGTCCCCCAAGCCAGGAGCAACTTCTGAGCACATAGCCAGGAGTAACCCCTGAGCGTTACTGGGTGTGGCCCAAAAACAAAAAAAAAAAAAAAAAAAAAAAAAAAAAAAAAAAAAAAAAAAGAAAAGAAAATTCTGAGCCGGAGCGAAAGCACAGCAGTAAGGCCTTGCATGCGGCTAACACAGGACTGACGGTGGTTCGAATCCCGGCATTCCATATATGGTCCCCTGAGCCTGCCAGGAGCGACTTCTGAGTACAGAGCCAGGAGTAACTCCTGAGTGCTGCCGGGTGTGGACCCCCCCCCAAAAAAAAAAAGAAAGATAAAAGAAAAAGAAAGCTGGCACATGCACAGCTTTATTGTAGTGGCCGAATTTTCTAAACAACTCTTATTTCCCCCTTTCAAAACATCTTCGCCACAAGGAAAAAAAGTACCAAAGTTTTAAATCTACCTATTTAAATGAATTAGTCTTTGAAGATAAAAGAAGCAAAGAAAAAGACGTTCAAATATGTTTTTGTTAATTAAAATGATTTTTTAATTTAAAATACACTTATTTATTGCTAGACTAGCAAAATTCCCTACTCCATTTACTGAGGAACTTAAAAATAACTAGCATGCTATATAAAAATATATATTTATCTTTTTTTCCTAGCTTTGTCTTGAGTTGGCATTGCTGCCCTTGTTTTATCTCAATTGGCTGTAGCTTTTAGATAATATCATAAAGATTAACCAGTAACCTCGCATATCATTACTATTTTCTAGAGTGAAAAAAAAATTGGTATTTGGCTTTTCTGTTGCAGCAAATAAGACCTCAGGAGCATCAGGAAATCGTCCTGGAAGTGTCATTCGTGTGTATGGTGATGAAAACAGTGATAAAGTGACTCCAGGGACATTTATACCTTATTGCTCAATGGCACATGCACAGCTTTGCTTCCATGGGCACAGGGATGCTGTGAAGTTCTTTGTGGCAGTTCCAGGTAAGTTATAATTCTGTTGAGAATTATATTATCTCTTTTCTAAACTGGAGAGATAGTACAGTGGGTAAGGTGCTTACCTTAACCCAGAGGTTTACATTCTGAGTACCACCAGAAGTGATAACTGAGCACAGAGCCAGGAGTAAACCATGTGCCCCGGCTCCACCAAATAAAATAAAATAAAATATTAGGGGGGCTGGAACAATAGCACAGCGGGTAGGCATTTGCCTTGCATTCGACCTACCTAGGTTCAATCCCCGGTACTCCATAGGGTCCCGCAAACCCCACCAAGTGATCCCTAGGTACTAGCCCTGGAGTAAGCCCTGAGCCCTGTCGAGTGTGTCCCAGACTACCCCCAGCCCCCCACCCAAAAAATATATATACAAGAAAAGAAATTCTGCCAGATGTAATTCCAAATCAGAAACATTACCCATAAAGATTTAACTTGAACACTTTTGTAATGCTTTCACTGTCTCTGTGTGATGGGGGCAGGGCTCACACACCTATAAGTTGTGGTGTTCATTGGAGGATCACACTTCTTAGACTCTGCTACCTTGCACACATTCTGTATGCCCACCAGAGATCGGGTTACACACCTGTTTTTATTTGTGCAGCTTTCCAGTGGGGATGCCCCTTTACTTGGGTTCTCTCTCTCTCTCTCTCTCTCTCTCTCTCTCTCTCTCTCTCTCTCTCTCTCTCTCTCTCACTCACTCACTCACTCACACACACACACACACACACACACACACTGGGGATGCCCCTTTACTTGGGTTCTCTCTCTCTCTCTCTCTCTCTCTCACACACACACACACACACACACACACACACACACACACACACACTTGGGTTCTCTCTCTCTCTCTCTCTCACACACACACACACACACACACACACACACACACACACAGCTGTAATGGGCTGGTCATCACTTGCAGTACCATGATCCAAAGAGCAGAGCTGCCAGGACTGCACTCAGCACATAGGGCTGCTCTGCCGATCAAGCTCACAACCTTATGCTTGCAAAGCAAGCATTCTAACCATCAGGCTGTTCCCTAGGCCCCCAAAGGTATTTATTATTGCACACAGATTCACATAGACAATTGGACTGGAGAGATCTTTCCAGGGTCCTCAAATCAAGACATGTAGATGGAACCCTCTGAAGCAGGTGACTCTGGCCTGTTTGGCTTACAGAGATATAAAGGATGGACTTTAGACTGTTCCACTTTGGTATAAAATTGCTTCACTTAAATTTTTTATTGGGTTCTTGAGACCTTTATCATCATCCTAACATTCCTAGTACTTCAGTTGCATTAAGACTTTATATTTGGGCCCGGAGAGATAGCACAGCGGAGTTTGCCTTGCAAGCAGCCAATCCAGGACCAAAGGTGGTTGGTTCGAATCCCGGTGTCCCATATGGTCCCCCGTGCCTGCCAGGAGCTATTTCTGAGCAGACAGCTAGGAGTAACCCCTGAGCACCGCCGGGTGTGGCCCCCCCCCCAAAAAAGACTTTATATTTGCCAACTTTTATTTTGAAGATATTTAGGGGGAGCTGGGGTATATATTTCCTGTACTCCAGTCTGGGACAAATAATACCCACTTCTATTTCTGTGTAAATAGGCCAAGTTATCAGCCCACAAAGTGGCAGTAGTGGCACAGATTTAGCAGGTGACAAAGCGGGGCCATCTGCACAGGAACCTGGCAACCAGCCGCCCTTGAAGTCTATGCTTGTCATCAGTGGAGGGGAAGGCTACATTGACTTCCGCATGGGTACGTACATCTGGGGCTAATCTTCCACTGTGTTCTGTGATAGATTTTCATTCCCTGTAGGAAATAACATCACTCTGAAAAATGATTTCTAAGAGATTTTCTTTGAAATGTTTATAGGGAATGGACTTGTATGGTCTTTTCTATTGCTTTTTATAACAAAAGTATATTTGTTTGGAGGAACATGAACCATTGGCCTGGTTCACTGAGACTAAGAATGGCTCCTGGGCCCCCTGAACACTGAGCTTTCCCTCCCCACTCACTATCTCAGTATTTGGTTATATATTGAGATATATATGAAAAGCATAAGATGTGGAGTCAAAGGCCTTGGGGAAATTATTTAACTTGACAGATTTTAGCTTCCTCACCTGAAAAAATGAATAAATGAAATATACTTCAGATCTATCAAAATTTATTATATTTATTCATTTTCTCAAGTATCATTGAATATCTTTTAAATAAGTGTCTATCATCCTTAAGCTTGAGATAGGAAGAAATTGACATAGTCTTCATTTATAGAATAGTACAGACAGAAAAATACGTTATGAGAGGGTCACAGTTCCTCTATGGACAAATAGTAGTCAGTTCTCCCAAGAAGAAAAAAAGTTAAATGAACTTCAGATGACTCCACACTTAGTCTGAAGAATTTGATTGGGGCATGGCAATGATTTTCAACTGTTATTCTGGAACTGGTACTGTTCCACAGATATATAAAGTTTAAAGACCTCTGGATATGGAATGGGGAAGGATTGAGATAGGGATCTGAAATCACTGAGAAAGGCTACTAAAAGGTGGTTGGTAAAGGACAGTTGAGTTAGAGAAGACTGCAAAATGTGAGGGTTTTTCTCTTTTTATAATTACCAGTTTGAGTATTTTACCAACTGAAATTCTTGTAAGGAAAAGGATAAAATTCTAGTTTTCAGTATTTCTTTTTCCACTGGCCCATAAATTTTGCTAAAGAAGCTGTTCTACTAGATGAGTTATTCACAAATTGTACCGTTAATTATAATCAAACCTGCAAATCATGGGAAGGAGAGCTATCATCTTTTTTTTTTTTTTTTTTTTTTTTTTTTTTGGTTTTTGGTTTTTGGGTCACACCCGGCGGTGCTCAGTGGTTACTCCTGGCTGTCTGCTCAGAAATAGCTCCTGGCAGGCACGGGGGACCATATGGGACACCGGGATTCGAACCAACCACCTTTGGTCCTGGATCGGCTGTTTGCAAGGCAAACGCCGCTGTGCTATCTCTCCGGGCCCATGGAAAGCTATCATCTTAACAGTACTACAGAGAGGCAATTTCAGTGTCCATGTACTGTGTCAGTTATCTTTTTACCCTCTATTTTACCTAAGGAGAATAAACATGAATTGTTCAGATTTTGCCTTCTATGCTCTACTTTCGTTCTTGGACATTTACACTGTCTAATTCCAGGTCTTAGTTTGCAACAAACAAGTATAGCTCATCCATGTATGATGAACACACACGTAAATTGAATGTTCTTTACTTGGCTTCCCATTTCTGTTCATTTCAGTTGGCAGACATATGGGTTGAGTTTCCAACATAGTAGAATGAACTTTCTTAGCTGTCATCTGGAAAATGAATCAACCTCTTCAGAAGTCAGTAGTGAAGAGTGACTCGTGGCATTTCTTGCACACTGTTTTTCTGCCATGGCAATAGGACAGGTTTTGTGTCTAGTCTTTGTGGGCAGAGTATGGTGAGGCTAAGTCTGAAATACATCATTCTGCATATTTCATTCTCAACCTAACCTGAGTCTCTTTATCATCCACCAGGTGATGAAGGTGGAGAATCAGAACTTCTTGGAGAGGATCTTCCACTAGAACCTTCTGTTGCCAAAGCAGAAAGAAGTCACTTGATCGTATGGCAAGTGATGTATGGCAATGAGTGAGCCGGTAGCAAAAAAGTTGGAGATGGGAAGCTCTTTCTGCATGGTTTCTTTTTCCCTTTGCCCTTTTATTTAATGCTCTCTTAGTGAGGACTTTCACCACATAATGCGTGAGCATTTTTTCCCTGTTAACTTTCTATTACAAAATATGTCCTACTGTAACAACACAGAACTAGCTGTTTTACTGCACCAGTATTATAGGAAATTTCAGTATATTATGAACAAATCAAAAAATGTTTACTTTCTGCAAACTGGTGAATTATAGAAAGCAATCCAAATGTGGTCATTCTGCCACAGCTAATGTCACTCACTTCGTTTGAAAGGATCACTTTTTGGCTATTACTAATAATGGAATTAATGGATACGCTTGATAAGTGAAGCTGTACTATAAGTACAATAGTAGAGTTTTCCCCCAAAGTCTTCTAGGATTGACGCAAACTAATATCAGGTGGATTGTTAGGATTTATCTAAATGTCCCAAGAGGGCATTTAAAGCTAACTGTAAATTACTTTAACTTTCACTTTCAGATCTGACAAATCTTGTTTATAGGGTTATATAAAACTTTGTTTTCATCAGATGGGGGAGGTTTTTATATTAAAGAAATTAAGTCTACACTATTTAAATAAAAATTTCCTGTTTCTGACTTAAGAGCTCTAGTTTATGAGGCTTGCTTCTGCATACTCTGAATTTCTTTTAATTACTCTGGCTCATTTCCATATTGACATATTTGAAAGGCTTGTTATTTCTGAAGAAGATATGCCTCAGCATCGGGAGTTTTTCATTTTTGTGTGTGTGTGTTTTTTTTAATGGAAAACACATTTTGAAATTTTTTGTACCAGCAGATGGTGGTGGTTAGCTGACTTTTTTTTTCCATGTAAAATCTTATTTCTTTACTCATTCTTAGGCTGCTTGGGTAAAGCTGCATTGGGGATGGGGTTAGCCTGGCATTGTAGGGAATATAGATAGAATTGAATTATCAATGTTACTTCCTCACGTTCTATATAAAAACTACAAAACATCTGGCACTTGATATTTAGTATGTAAATGGCACATTTAAGCTTTTGTGTCCTTTTGATATTAAAATGTCATCTCCAACGAGGAAAATGATGAAGGGGGAAAAGCCAAGATGCCACGAAGTAAATGTTAACTCCATCTTTTCACTCACAGCACCATTACAGCTCCATATCAGAGATTACCTTGATTTTATTGTTTTTTGAGTTTTTGTTTTGTTTTGGGGCCACACACCTGGCAGTGCTTGGGGCTGGTGTTCAGGGAACTATGGCTGCCCAAGGCTCCAGCATGCTCTTCAAGTTACCTTTAAAACAAGTTAAGATATCTCCTTGGTCTTTACTGTGTTTTAAAAATCATTGTTCTGCTAGTCTTTTTCCCCCCTCTCAAATTTTATGGAAATGTCTTATCTATCATTTCTTAGACAGTACTTGAAGCAAACTAAATATCAATTTAAGTGCTAATTAAAAATACAAACCTACGGTATAAAGGCTCTCTAGTCATCAGAAAGACTGCTTCAGAGCAAAGTCTTCATACCATTAAAGCCTTCTTGGGTACTAGGCGTTTGGTTTCTGACCTGTCATGCAAAGATATTTTTAAAAAGTACTCTAGTGTCTTATACGCATTTATATGATTAGGTTAGAATTTTTTAAATGGAATTTAATGAGCCGGAGGAAGCCTTTGGCTACATGTGTCTATATATAAGCACATTGTATACATGGTAAAAATTGTGGCCACTTTGGATGGCTAGATAAAATAAAGTTTTCATAAAAATTGTATTAAAAGAATAGTTTCTTGCTTTGAGTCACTTTTCTTCTGGCCATCAAATCATAGGCCATCTTCCCACCACTTAAAGCTATGATTTTATTTTAAATCAGAGTGATTTTTGGTAATACCATAGAAAAAACATTATTAAATATTTTTGGGGAATGTTGTAGAACTTTACAAGAAAGAGACACCAAAGTGTGGGAATCTTAACTCTGAGTAGCAGACGTCCCAGAGGGAGACTCCATTTGCTGTTCAGATTTTTTTTTACATGTTTGTACGACCGAATGTAATTGAGCAAATCAGGAGTTAAACTGAAAAATGCAAACAGATTATGATAACTGTAACTGTTCTTTTAAAACTTACTGGCTTTAAGTTAAGGAAGATAGAGGCGTGTGGTTATTTTATATAAAACTGACAGACTGTCTGTGGTCCTGTTCATTAGCATCAGGGACTAGAGAGAGTATAAAAGCATCTGTACAATTGATTTTAGGGGCTTGTCTTTATGTTTGTAACTTCTGTTAAATATTGTCTACAGATTGCTTTACTTCCTCCCTTCTATGCCTTTCTCCCCACCCTTTCCCCCACATCTCCAAATGGATTTATTTCTTGTGAAGTTCACTTTGGTCAAGGTGATAACCTTTGGAAGAAAATGCCAAAATGGCAAGCTGCTTATAGGCAGGAAAAAAAAAATGATGTGAACTACCTGTAGCTCTCATGTCAAGGGCAGAGTAGAGGCTTAAGTACCTCAAGTTGATCTCTCCATGTAAAAGAAAGTTATACCTGTTGGAAGAAATAAGGAATGCTGGAGAATTCTGGTTTTGTTATTTTGGGGTTTTATATATAAGGTTGAGCCACGTGAAGTTGCTACTGTGCAGCTATTACCAAGACACAGCACACACAAACAAAATAGAAACTCAAGTGTTTGTGTATCTGTCACATGGATCTAAAATTTCAAAATAGAAATGTATAACTTACTTAGCTGCAGCTTTGTGAGTCTAAGAAATTTGGAACACGCACCAAAATAATGCAGCACATAGCTTTCAATTAAGTGTGTTTGCATGGAAAAAGGTAAAATACATTCTCTCAGTTATTGTACTGTCTGTTTCATAGGATGGTCTCTCTACATTTGAGAGTAGACCCTTTAACCAGGCTGCCTTAGTACCCAAACAAAGCAAAACAAAAATAAAACTGGCCTAAAGCATATGTATCTTGCCAGTGCTGTGGAACTGAATATGTGTTTCCTTCTGAGTATTATGGCCTTTACCAAAGTTTTCAACTTAGATATAGGGGTCTTCTGAATTGATCATGTTAAGAAAGGGGCTCATTTGTTTCCAGTTTGTGGTATAGTAAGAGTAGAGAGAATTCAAAATGGAAATCACAAATGCTTTTCTAACAGGCTTAACACTATTTTGTAACACTAATTGTAGCTTTTCTTTCTCTTAAGAAATGTCCTTTTGATTAATTTTATTGTATGTTTCTCAATATTTGAATATATTTTAACCATTTTGTGTTCTAATTTTTTTTTTTGTCCTAGACGTTTTATCCAGAATCATGTTGCCTCTATAATCTGAAACATGGGTTCTAGAGTGTCTCACTTGCTCTCTCTTAGAGGCTGAGATATCATTTCTCTGAGCAAAGAGCTCATTTAGCAATGTAGTTATTTCAGTATTTATTTCTTTTATGGAATCCCTGGGGTTCGGAATGTAACTTTGTACATGAAATATATATAAATATGTATATGAAACATTTATGAGTTCCAGTGTGTTTTGTTTTTTGCTTTTCCAAGGAGATCTGAATTTGATTATTTCAAAGTCTAGTAATTTTCCATCCAATCTCCCATCATTTCTGAGGGTTCTTTGGTACTGCCTGAAGGTGGACAGTAGGAATACTCATGTCTGCTGTTCACGTGTTCAGACAAGGTATGAATAAGAGCAGGGCTTTCTAGAATTGCGGGAGTGCTTTATAACAACCTACACATGATACTCAGGCACACCATTTGCCAGATTACTCAGTCCTAAGAGGTAGGCTGTAATGTGAATAACAAATGATACTTACCTTTGATCCCTTTGCTTGGAGAGACACTGGGAGAGGGATGATTATAAAACAAACCATGAGGTAGCCCAATGTGCATCCACATTCTTTGCAAAGGTATGGAAGTGTTCGTGTGGAAGAAATGTGGAGTTTAGACATGAGGATTAAGTAGTCCTGATTGGCCTGTTGGAGGCCAGCTCAGTCGTGTGTACAGTGAGGATGGTCCATCATAGAAGTAATAGCCTGGCTTATGCCTACCTTATAGGGCTTACCCCAGCAGCTGCCCCATTGGTCTTGGGGTGGCTGCCATGCCATTCTTTAGGCAGTGGATTCTTTTGAATCTTATTTTTTCATCTCTGTGAACTAACCTGTTCATTGAGGCAGAGTAGCAGCATGGAACAGGAACATGCCAGAGCAGTAGCAGGGACAAATAACATTCTCTTTTCATTTTTTTTTCAGAGGAACAGGATAAGAATGCTATTATTATAGCTGGTACTGAGCCCACCCAGTAGTGAAATTGTCTTTCAACAGTATGATAATATCAAGGGACAATAGAAATGAGGCCCAGGAGGACTAGTCCATTGTAGGAAACTTGTCACAAAGAGCAGTGAGTGCAATCAGAGAAGGGACCACTATGACAATAATAGTTGGAACTGATCACTCTGAAAAAAAAGTGGGATAAAGTGGCATGCATGGTACCCCTTCATTAATATTAATGCAAACCAATGTGTCAAAAAGAGAGAGACAGAGAGAGAATGCCTGCTCCAGATATGATCACAGTGCTTAAATTATTTAAAAAATTCAAAAATAAACAAAAGCTCTAGATCTCTTTAAAAAAAAACACACCTTTCCAATCTTATTGGGGAGATACTGCTTAAAGATCACGTGTCGGGGCCGGCGAGGTGGCGCTAGAGGTAAGGTGCCTGCCTTGCCAGCGCTAGCCTAGGACGGACCGCGGTTCGATCCCCGGCGTCCCATATGGTCTCCCAAGCCAGGAGCGACTTCTGAGCGCATAGCCAGGAGTAATCCCTGAGCGTCACTGGGTGTGGCCCAAAAACCAAAAAAAAAAAAAAAGATCACGTGTCTTGGGGGCCGGAGTGATAGCATAGTGGTAGGGCATTTGCCTTGCACGCTGCCAACCAGAGACAGGCCCAGATTCAATCCCCGACGTCCCATGTGGTCTCCTGAGCCCGCCAGGAGCAATTTAAATTGCGCAGAGCCAGGAATAATCCGTGAGCGCTGCCAGGTGTGCCTCCACCTCCAAAAAAAAGACCACAGGTCTTTCTCATCTAGTTCTCTGGCCTCAGAGAGGTTAGATTTGAGCACATCTGCCATCACAGAAAGGCGAGGACCTCATTTTACCAATTTGTTGGGAAAGGTTTTTGTAGTTTGGGAACTACAAAAAAAGTATGTCTTTTTATACAATGCCAGTTTGTTTTTTGTCTTTTGTTTCAAGGTATTTTACCTGGTGGTGTTGGGGTGGGAGTTGGGTTGGAGAATATATTATCTGCCATCAAGTCCAGACAGAGCCAGGGGGATTGAAGATCCTGCTTCTCAGGTTCTGTGACCCTGGCTCTCGTTTGCCCCAGTTTGCTGTCTGCGTGGACATCAACCAAGCCTGCTGTGCCGGTCTAAAATGGGCTTAGATCCAGTTCCCCACATGGCCCAATTTTCTGGCAAGTGGGACTATTGGCTTGGAATTTCTAATCTAGTGAACAGTGCTGTACAAAAGGAGCCAGATAGTTTAGTTACCTGCTTTTATGTCCAAATAATACATTGGCTCCCACTCACAGCCCAAAAGTAGCTATGATTTGACTTACGGCTTTGAAGGAGTTAGACAAAAATTTTCCAGCTCAGAAAGACCAGTAACTTCCCATAAAAGACTCAGGGTTTTTTTGTTTTGTTTTGTTTTGTTTTTGTTTTGTTTTGGGGGGTCACACCTGGCAGCTCTTGGGTTACTCCTGGCTCTACACTCAGAAATTGCTCCTGGCAGGCTCGGGGGACCATATGGGGTGCCGGGATTCAAACCATCATCCTTCTGCATGCAAGGCAAATGCCCTATCTCCTGCTATCTCTCCAGTCCCAAGACTCAGTTTTTAACCAGGTCAGAAGCAGATTTTGTAGGTATGGCCAGAATCACCAAGTGAGTTCTCAGGTAATACTTCTTTCTCATATGTCCCAGTGTATTTGGAAAATGGTTACCCAGGTCATTGTGCTCCTGCCATTGGGAACACTGCCTAAGAAGAATTCATTCAGAGCAGCCTAACTGGACTCCAGCATCTATCCCAGGAGCCCAGCTCTTTTCATTCTTAGTTGCTAAATGAGTTGCTGCCAGGCCTAACCCATATGCAGTCCAGTACTCTCTGTGGCTTATGGCTGACTGAAGTTTAGGCACTTGGAACTTACTGCTACCTTGATTCATAAGGATTTGAGAGATAAACTCAAGTGGTAGGACACCTGCTAGCATGTGTAAGGCCCTGACTTCTATCCCTGACACTGCATGTGTGTCCTCTGTTATCTACTAAGTGTATTCTGGGAGCTCCTTAATGTCCTCGTGACTGCTGGGTGTGACCCCTAAAACAATAAATAGACATTAACAGCTTCACTGTGATGAGATTATTTTTTCACAGGAAAGAAACTAATGCTTCAGGTATTATGAAGAGCATATATGCGGGCCCGGAGAGATAGCACAGCATCCAGGACCAAAGGTGGTTGGTTCGAATCCCGGTGTCCCATATGGTCCCCCGTGCCTGCCAGGAGCTATTTCTGAGCAGACAGCCAGGAGTAACCCCTGAGCATTGCTGGGTGTGGCCCAAAAACCAAAAAAAAAAAAAAAGAGAGAGAGAGCATATATGCAAAGCAGCTCATCCTGCTCACACTGTTGTCACCCTAAGTCACAGGTGAGGGGCTGGAGTGATAATACAGCTGGTAGGGCTCTTGCCTCACATTGCCAAGACTATCACTATTGTGGCCCTGAAACAACCAACAACAAAAGAGAATTGAGTTCACAGGTCAGTCAGCAAAGAAGTCTGGAGTTTATCAGCCACAAATGACCGAGAGCCTGGCATCAGAGGGACCAGGCCTGCTGAAGTGTAACAGGCCACACTGAGCTGAGTTCTGGGTGAAAGCATTCGATCCACACTAGAGATCCCTGCGAGGTAGGAAGAGGACCAAGCCTGAAGTCAGGAGGCTTCCATTGAATCCTGGGTCCATTTTAGTTTGCTAAACTAAGCTAAACTAGTTTGCAGTCTCTTCATTTCCATCCCTTTATTATAAAAAGGAAGAGGCTGGAGAGAGTACAGCAGGGAGGGTACTTGCTTTACACACGACCAACCTGGCTTCTATCCGCAGCATCTCATGGTCCCCCAGGTCCCACCAAGAGTGATCTAGAATGCAAAGCCCTGAGTAAAGCTCTGAGCCAAACTGGGTGTGACCTCCAAAAACAAAAGGAATCACACCACAGAGGTGCTTGTGATGACTACTACGCACAGTGCTCCTGTGACAGCAACTGGTTCAGCACCTGCCATACTCAGCTGCAACCTCAGAGGCTCCTGAGGTTGCATTCTCAGGAATGTGAGAGTGAGTAACACACCCTCATGGATATTAGAGCTAAGAAGGAAGGAAATACAGAAACTGTCATGTGGTGGAGTAGTATGACTGATAAACGCACTAGGTAAACAAATAGTATTGATGAGTTGTCTGCTCTGACTATTCAATAATTTAACAAAAACAAGAGGAAGACTTCTTACATTTTTAATTCAAGCAACATATCTATATTTCTAGTTAATTTTTCAGTGTTCTAGATCATGTTGGGAAGCAGAGGGACCCTGTCAGGCCTTTCTCTGGCTCCCATCTCTCCCCCATGCCTGGGAAAGGTGTGATCCAGGAGAACTATAAACATAGGAGGCCCGTGATCTCTGAATCAGCACATTTGCTTTATTCCTAGTCATGCACAGAAGGAAGTATTAAAACAGGAAAAAAAATAGCGACAAATGACACAGCAGTGTTTACTGTATTCATAATGCTTTTGAAACCTAATAGGGTTGGGCACTGCTCCCTTTTGAGCACAAGGTGGCGCTGTGTTAATATTACCCTAGGTTTGTCAGTCTCTCATCCCTGCCCTGTGTCCTCGCTTGTCGACCCAGCAAGGCAGGCCAGACCAGACCAGGAGGAGGCCTCTTATAGGGATCAAATTGTACAGATAAGGGAAACTCGTTTGTTTTCCTAACAAAGTGAGGCCCAAAGTAGCTGCTGTCCTAGAGCAGAGCTCTGACTAGATTTTGACTTCTACCAGGCTGTCTCTGGATTCTATCAGGCCAAAGTTCTTCTTTGGAATATGCCTTTTTCCAGCTTCCCCATCAAGACAGCTAGAGCCCAGAGTCCAAAAAAAAAGATAGTTCATCTAGGGTCCAGGACATTAGCCAAGGTGAAGTCCGAGTGGGCTCGATGCCATGAAAGAAGCAGTGGCACAAACACATCGACGCTGATTTCTGGCCTTTGAAGGTACAGAAGAATGTCTTGCTGCTGCCCCATCAGAACAAGGCTAAAGGAAATGTCATGGAGTCAGCTTAGTGACTGGCTTGCAAAGAAACCTCATCCAAGGCCGATAAAAAAAAAAGGAGTTACATAACCCAGCAGGGCACAGCACTAAGCCCTTTTATAGGCCATCAATCCACATTTATTTCCTGGATTTTATAACTGTGGCTGAACAGGAAAAAGCAGGGGGTGAGGATTAGAGGGGGAGATTGTGTGTGACTGGAATAAATCCAGGGTCTGTTCCTCGGTCCCCACTGTGGCCCCAACAGGCTACCCCTGCAGTCATTCTTGGAGAGGCTTGTGGAATTGTCTTTGCAAACCTTGCATTCCAACCCTCACCTCAGGCTGCCATTTAACTCTAATTTGCAAGGTATTTTTGCAGTGATGGTGGTGAGGTCTTTGGTTTTTGTGTAGCATAGGCAGTGCTCAAGGTTTTTTCCCTGGCTCTGTGCACAGGGATCAGACCATATGATCTAATCTGGGCCAGCTGTGTGTAAAGCGAGAGCTTTACCTACTGTTCTCTCTGGTTCCTGGTCCATACAGTTTTCTATTCTGAAATGACAAAGCCTGGAAAGATCCTTGTTTCCTAAAGGGAGCCATACCCCACCCTTGTGTTCCAGTAGTGCTTGGATGGGCCAGTAGTAGAACTGGTACAATTTGGGGCATCTCCATGTATTTAAAAACAAATTTTCAGGGTGGGGGCCTTTTTCTCAAAGAGTTGATAAAGCCAATCATATTTAGCTAGTTGATTTCTGGAGTTTCAGCCCTGTGACTCTAAAAAATGGGAACAAAAGAGTAGGCCTGGGGCCAAAAATAGTACAGCAAATAGGGTGTTTGCCTTGCACACAGCCAACCCAGGTATGATCCCTGGCACCCCATACAGTCCCCTGAATCCACTAGGAAGAGCCAGGAGTAAGCCCTGAAACCATCGGGTTGGCCAAAAAACTAGGGAAAAGAAAGTGGGGTTAGACCTGGAGAGATAGCATAGGAATTGAAGCACTTGCCTTTCATGTGGCTGACCCTGTTTCAACCCTGACACCACATAGGCTCCTTAGATCTTCTCTGGGTGCATTCCAGGAGCCTTGAAGTGCCACCAGGTGGCCCAGATGGCCTCCAGCAAGCAAGGACACACTTGGACCCCCACAAGGCAGCTGGCTCTTGGATAAGAATTGTGGAGAGGTGGCTCTGGGCCTTCTAAGCACCACTTGGAGTCTCCACCTCACAAAAAGGGTTTAGGTCTTGTTTATCTTCTCATGCCCTGTTTCCCCTACCCCCAGTTATGTGTAAGAAGTTGTTGGATCTTGAAGGGAAAGATTGAGACAGTAATGGAGGAAGGGAAGAGAAGGGGCTCTGACGTGGGGTGGACCACAGGAGTGGAATAGAAGGTTGGGGGCCCTTGGTACCCTGAATCGGCAGCAGCCAGGCAACCCAGTCCTCAGGGGACTAGGGTCTGAGACCCCAATGGAGATAACTGATAGAGGTAGGATGGGCCCCATAGGGGCACACCTGGGAAGGGCAGGAAACTTGGTGGTGGTGGTGGGGGACCCACCTACAGAGAGCTAAGGCAAGAGAAAAGTAATGGGTAGTCCCTTGTCAGGAATCTGCAGCATGCACGAGAAGAGACCTCGAGCCTAGGAGCAGGGGGACCTTGTCCCCCCAGTGGGTCCTGACTCTGCTCAGCCTCCCCCCCCCCCCCCACAAGCGGTCCAGGCAGAAACTGCGTGTCTGGGCTTGTCCCTAGTCAGCTGCCTTCTTCCAGGCACAGACCAGAGCCCTGAGCCCTGCCCCACCCGCCTGACCAGACGCTGAGGGCCACCCCCTGAAACAACAGCCTTACACATTCTGTTGTTTTGAACCCCTAATTCCCCAGACCACCCACAAGTAAGCAGTTTCTGAAGGGGTAAGGGGTTATCCCACTATGTGATTTACTGGGGGTAGAGGAGGTTCCTCCACTTTGAACAGACACACACACACACCATGCAGGTATGAGGTTTAGTCTCCTTTGTAGAAGAGACTCTTGGCTACTGGCTTCTGGGGTCACCACCTTCAAAAGTACTCTGGGCCTCTGCTGAGGATTGTGCCTCTGAGCAAAGGAGTTCTTGCCTTCCCTGCCCCTGTACTTCCAGTGCCACTCGGGACCCAAGGCTGGTACCACTCAGGACCCCAGGCACAGCTCCTGGGACACTCTGAGCCCAGAGACTTCCATGCAGGCACCGCTTCCTGGTCAGTCTGCAAACATGCAGCCTGATACTGGGGCCTTGCTGCCTTCCAGCCCTGCAGGATGGCCCCATGGCCTCCCAGGAGCGCGCGCGCACACACACACACACACACACACACACACACACACACACACACACACACACACACACACCAACTGCAACAACAAGGTCATCGCCAAATGTCCTCGATGCAAAACTGTCCCCTTTGAGAAGGGCTGCCTCTGAGGAGGTGTCCAAGGTGCAGAGATTGGCACATGTGCACCTGGCTGTCCACTTGGCTGCCCATTGCCTGAATCAAGGTCGCCCTGGAACTCTTCCCAGAACAAGCTCCACCCTCGAATTCTAGGAGCTCTGGATTCCAGGTGCTGGTTCCCTCCGGGACTGTTTGGACAACTGCCTGGAAAACAGGCCCAGGGCCTGCCTGCCCTCTAACCCTCCTCCCCAGGAAGCCCCGGGGGATGGAGGTGGGTGGGTGTACTGGGGGCAGAAAGTGGGAGTGAGTGGGAGGGGTCCAGGCTTCTTGGCGAAAGCGTCCTACCTCACAACTGCCTGGACGTTACCTGTCGTCTCATCCTAGAAGGCATCTGCTGTGGCAGTGATCTCACCCCTGGTCAGGCACACCTGGCCCTGAGGCAGGAGTCCAGGCCCCAAGAACTGAGAAGGGGCCTGGGTTGTGGAGGGCTCTGTCCTCTCCCTAGGAGCTGTACTGGCGCACTGACTCTTCTGCCTCTTGGCTTGTCTCATTCTGGAAAACAGGGGTCGAGAATTAGAAGGTTTCTTGTCACTCACCAGTATCCCCTGTTGATATTCTTTTCTTTTTCTTTTTTGTTTATTTGGGGGGGGCAGGGGTTACTCTCAGGATTTACTCTACGTGGTGGGGGGACAGTGAGGGGCATATGGAATGCCAGGGATTGATCCAGGTGGGCCTCATGCAAGGCAAAAAAGCTCTTCCAGCTATGCTACGGTTGTCACCGCTCTGTTTACATTAGAGGGGGGTGTTTGGATCATACCCGGTGGCACTCAGGGGTTACTCCTGGTTCTGCCTCTCCTGGCAGACTGGAGAGACCATATGGGATGCCAGGGATCAAACCCGGATCACTCCCAGGTTGGCTGCATGCAAAGCAAACGCCCTACCATTTGTGCCATCGCTCAGACCCCTCTGTTGATATCTTTTACTGCACGTGCTGTACTGCAATTGTATATGCAATGCTGGCTGGGGGAAGCACAGATCCTTCAAAACCCCTGAAAACTGGGCCGGGCGGTGGCGCTAAAGGTAAGGTGCCTGCCTTGCCTGCGCTAACCTTGGACGGACCGCGGTTCGATCCCCCGGTGTCCCATATGGTCCCCCAAGCCAGGAGCAACTTCTGAGCACATAGCCAGGAGTAACCCCTGAGCGTTACCGGGTGTGGCCCAAAAACCAAAAAAAAAAAAAAAAAAAACCCCTGAAAACTTCTGACAGCTTGCAAACTTCAACTAGCAATCACCATCGATGATTGCGTCCACCAGGGCGTTCGTCCGTGGCACGTTCTATGCATTAAACCGAATAAGCGAGAGGAAGGAAGGCCGTGGCCATCCCGACCAACGGTGCCCACCCAGTTGCCTGGATAGCGGGACACTCAGGGTCCCAAAGAGCGTGGATACCAGGTGAGTGGGTCCACGTAGTTCTGCTTTTCGGGAGAAATCCGAGTGCAAAGAAGTCGTTTTCCTAGCCAGGAGCCTTGGGGCGCAGGTTGGGGCTGGAATCAATGCTCAGATGCAGAAAAGCAAAGCGACTAGCGGTGCGGGACAAGCTCCCCTCGGGACCCCGCAAACCCTGGGCATCCAAGAGTTCCAGGCCTGGCTGCTGGGCTGCAGCCACACCCAAAGCCCGGAGTCGAGGCACCGAGGTACCGCCAGGGGACGCCACCGGCGCGCAGGCGACGGTGACAGCAAAACTGCCCGGGACGAACCCCTTCAAGTTGACTAGCGGGGTCGGGTTGCGGGGCGCGAGGGAAGGACCTCATAGGACCCGACCCCGAGGTGCCGCAGCTCGCCTTGCCCGGGCGCCAGTGTGCGACCCCGGGTAGGGAGCGCGGCCGGGCCCGGGCCCGGGCTCGCGACCTCGGGGCGCCGCGGAACATCGTGGCGGTTCCAGCCCGCGCGTCTCCCCGACAAGTGCGTCAGCAGCGCTGCCCTTTGACTCTGCACCCCGGGCGCGGAGGGTGGCGGCCACCTGGGCGAGCAGGACCAAGTATTTGCAGTTCCATTCAAGCCGCACTTTATTGGGGTTCGACTTGGCTGCCTCCCCACACCCCCCGGGTTTATGACCTCGGCCTCTTTGGGAAGCTGGAGAGAACAGAGGGCAGGACTGGCGCCACCCGGAGGGCCCCCGGGTCCTCCGACCTGGATCCTGTGGGCAGTGACGCTTATAAAAGTACTGGGGGACCCTTCTTGGAGGGGTGTTTCCCCCCACACACACTGCCTGCTTCCAGCCTGGTCCTATCCCCCTTGGTCCAGCCTTCAGCTCCCTTTTGGACTTGCTGGGACACATCCTGGGGTGGGTCCGTCCTGGTTTCTGGGTTGAGGTGTGCAGAGCCTGCTAGGAATGGGGTAGGTGAGCCCATGGGCCCCCCTGGCAATCCCTTTCCCTCTGTATTTGAGCTCAGCCTTATCCACACACCCTCTGGATGGGAGGGCGGGCAGCCAGGGCGGCCCTGACATGTGTCTGCTGGGCCCTGGGTTATTTTGGAACCAGCCTTGGGGGGTAGAGGGGGTAGGGGAGGGCTAAGAGAACATTTCCTCCTGGCTGGGTTCAGAGGAGACAGTTGGCCCCCAGCCCCTTCTCAGAACGTCCTGTCAGCCTCTCACATGTCCCCAGTGCTCTGGTTTCTTGGGGAATGCCTGTCTGGAGCCCCAACCCCTGTGTACCCCCCCCAACTGTTCCCATAGGACCCCACCCCCACCCTGCATAAACAAGAGCCTTCTGAGCCTTCTCCTGGGTTGTAGCTCATGGAACTGGGGCCAGCCCTGAGGCACCCATATTCCTCAGGTCACTGACATTTCCAAAATGACAGTTTGGATCTGACACAGCCACTGGATTTTCATTTTGCTGAGTTAAGGACATGCAAAGGTATGTCCAAGGAGAGGGACACACACACACACACACACACACACACACACACACACACACACACACCTGTTCCAGGTAGGTTGAGCTTTCAAGAAATTCATAATGTTTTCCTTTTCTTCCCTTTTGTTTGCTACAAACAAGTGAGAACAAAGTGTCCCCCTTGCCTTCCTAATCCCCCTCTCCCAAGAACTGCTGGTCCCTTCCACTCTCTGCTTGGCCATAGGGTCAAGGGTTACAGGGAGACACACACACACACACACACACACACACACACACACACACACACACAGGTCATCACCATCTCTTTTGGCCATCGTTGCTTCTGTTCCAGTCTTTACAGGTGATGGGTCCGAGTGGACACAGGAGATTGCTGGTTCCCTACTGTCGCAGGAGGTGGACCAACACGGTCACCACACAAGCTCCTGGCTGTGAGAGCAAGAACTCAGGGGCTCAGGAACCTACCATTTTCAGGCTGTGTGATCTCAGACCAGAGGCAGAACCTGCCCCCCACCCCCGCTTCAGAAGCCCCAGTTCTTGTCCTCATCACAGGCTGGCCAGAGATTCACAGACTCGAAGACCAGAGTGTGTGAAAGTGCGTTGTGAGCCAAAGGCAGGGCCGGTTATTAGAAGTATTATGAGAGACTAGTAAATGGTGGAAGAAAACAGTACCCCAAAGCTGATCTCAGCTTCTGGATTCAAAGACAGGGCTCACACCCACCCCTGGCTGTGTGATCTCGGGGCCCCTCGAGTCCCACAAAGGAACTGGCCACGCAGCCATTGTATTGTGAGTCAGGCCTGCTGAGGCGTGTGTTCTGTGGGCCGAGGGCCTGGCCTCAGCTGGTGCCCAGAGAGAAAGGGTCTGAGCTTTATGGAGACTTCTAGTGGCTTCTATGGGTGTGGCAGCTCCGATGTTGCTCTTTCTCCTTGTGCAGGGCTTTGTTTGGTCCTTGTCTGGAAGCCCACGGCAGGCTGGCAGGATGGACGGTCATAGCACTGGTACTGGGATTTGAACTCACGGTCTCCTGTGTGCCAACTGCTGTTTGAGACCATGGAGCCACCTCTGGACTCCAGGTTGGGTTAATTTCAAGTTCATGTCCCCCATATAGTAGAGGAGAGTGTGGAGTACCTGTTCCCAGGAGAAAGACTTATATCAGCCAGGAGCAAAGCTTCCCACATCCTTGGCCTAGCCGAAGGTCCCTGTCTCATCTGGGGAATGGGCTGAGACGCCTGAGCTGTTTCCCACAATCGGACATGGAACTGTGAAGAAAAGGCCCTGGAGCAGGCTTAGTCTTTGTAGAGGGACTGAACCCACCTTTTGGGGAGGCCCTGCATAATCAAGGCACTACAGAAATAAGCATGAAATGCAGAAAGAGCTGTCTCCCCTACCTCATGCAATTCTCCAGCCCTGCCTCTAAATGGGGCTCAAGTGGGGGCTCAAGGGCCGTCCCCTCAGCTGGGCCTTAAATCCCCATCCCCCAGGGCCTCAAGGGCTTGGAGGCTGGTTGGGATGAAATTGTTGGCCTGTTCCCCATGATGCAATCCAGCACCCCTCTCCACCCTCGTCCCATGCTGACACCTCACCCTATTTGGCAAGGAGGCCCAAAGAGCTGTCCCCCACCCCTACTTCAAGTCTCAAGACACTCTACTACACATGCCCCCATCTGTCAGCCCTGCTCTGTCCCACACAGCACCTACGAATGGAGTTAGCCCCCCCAGTCCATGATGCTTCAGGCCCCCCCCAAAGGCCACAAGCTCAAGTGACACCTCCTCCCTCACCAGCCAGCCACCAATGACCAAACTAACACACACATGCCAAGCCAGACTAGAGTCCAGGAGAGACAACTGGGAGACCTTGAGCCACACCTCACACCTTGACCTCTCACCCCAGCTCCTAGTTCCAGGAACTGTGGAGCGATCAAGGCAGGTGGGTCACTTGCCTTGCATTGTTTGACCCTTACTCAGTCCCTAGAAACCCATAGGGAACCCCCCAAACCCAACCAGGGGTTGTCCCTGAACACAGCCAGGCTCCCCATTAAAAGAAAAAAATTGGTTCGTAGTGGCCAGGGAATAGGAAGGAGCAGTAAAGACCACCCAACGCTCCCAGGCATTGACTCGGATCCCAGCCTCTCACTTCCTCCTCTTCAAACTCAGTTTCCCCCAGCAGCAGAGACCGGGCTTCCTCCAGGAAGGTTTTCAAGACTGGCCCAAATGATCCCACACCCTCTGTGCCATTCAGAACCCCAGGAGCTAACTGAGCAGGGCCCACAGGGTAGACATGGCCTGTTGGGACAACACAGGAAGCCCGGGCCACCTCCACCATGGGCTGCCCTCCTGGCCCTCTGCCTCAATCTTCCTCCCCGTCTCACACCTTGACGCTCCAGGCCAATAGTAGCTGCAGGTATGTGACCCCACCCAAGGACCCCACATTCCAGGGACTCAGAAACCATCTCTGATCCCTGGACTGTGGATACTAGGAGAGGGTTTCTGCCTAGTCCCAAGTGGGCACCCACAGAAATAGGAGGGAGGAAAGAAGGGAGGAGAAAGAAGAAAGGAAGAAAGGAGGGCTGGGAGGAAGAAAGAAGAAGGGAGAGAAGTGAAAGGGAGGGAGAGTAGAGGGAGGAAGAGAAAGAGGGGAGGAGAGAGGGAGGAGGGAGAGTGGGAAGGAAGGAAGAAGAAAAGAGGTGTGGGGAGAAATGGAGGATGGAAGGAGTGGGGAGGAGAGAAGGGGAAGGAGGGAAGATGAAGGGAGTCAGGGACTCCCACCAGGCCGAGTGACCTTGGCACAGTCCCTGGCCATTTTGAGCTTCAGCTCTGTCTGGGACTGAGGTGGGCACAGAGGAGTCTGCAGTTGGCCTTGGGATTCCAGGGACCACCACGTGGAAGAGGGATGCGGTCTCAGCTGCGTGAGCCCTGTAGCCTTTGGAGGACCCCGCCCTGAGCGGACCCCGGCAGGAGAGCAGTAAAGCTGCCATCCAGGGTGGAGCAGCGTTGCCACCTGGGAACCAGGGACCAGAGCGGTTCTGGGGCGCTCGCACCTTCCCCCTAAAACCGCACCCACCTCCCCAGCGCCCACGTGGCTGGGCCCGCCCAGGGAACCACAGTTCAGACTCCGGGTCAACATCCTGCTTCCTGCAGCGCCCCGCAGGGAGCCGGGCGGGCGCACAGAGCCCTGTTTGTTCGCTTGTGCGCAATGGGCAGCGGGGAGATGCTAATCGCTGCGGATCGCTGGGCTCAGGCTGAAGGTCGGTAACTTGACCCGCCGTTATAAATAACCTCGCCCAAGCCCCAGCAGCCTTGGACGCCCCCCCCCCCTTAGGCTTCCTGTGCACCCATGGCTGACTGCCCCCCTGTCCCGTCTGCTGCAACCTGAACCCCTCCAGCCTTGCGGTGACCTTTAGGGGTGAGGTCTGACAAGGCCCCAGTGTTGGGGCTCTCTCCTGCTGCTGGGGGCTGGGACTGTCGATGCCTCCACCTGGCCAAGACCAGGCAGAGACTGTTCAGAAATAAGGAGCCCTGCACGTGGACTTCCCACATCCAGCTTGGCCCCCTCCCCACCAGTCCCAGTCGCCCTGACTGTCCCAGGCTGGTGGTCAGAGCCCCGGAGAGGAGAGACAGACAGGCTCGCCCCTGGGAACTGACCGTAGATCCCCTGTTATTCTCTAGGCTGGGTGGAGAGAGAGCCAAGCCTAGGGCTTTGGGGATTCTCAGGACCAGGAAGGGGGGATCCTCCCAAGGGGGCACGGCACCAGGAGGGGTTCCACCTGCTGTAGACACAGCCTTTGGCCTGAGTTTAATTTCATGAATCTGAAGGGCAGAAGCCACACATTCAGACCTCCACCTGGCTCTGCTCTTCCCTATATGTGCCCAGAGCCCCTGTGTAGCTTCAGGCTACTTCCTGCAGGCCTGCCACACTCTTTCCAAGTCCTGGATGTGTCCCTGAGACCAACCTCGTTGCTTCCCTGCACAGCCCAGACCTGAAGGAGGTTCCTTTCAGAGGCTGCTTCTCACTCACTCAGGCCACTTGGCTGGGCTTCTACTCCTGAACACTGTTCTACTTACAGCACGTTGAACCACGACTGTGCTGGCAGAGACCTGCTCAGCTTTAGAAGATACAGAAATGTTTGTTTGTATGTTTGGGGCCACCTGGCAGTGCTCATGAGTTACTCCTGGCTCTGCACTCATATATTAGTCCTGGCAGTATTCAAGGCACCATATGAGGTGCAGGGGATCCTGGTCGTCCATTTGCACGCAAGACAAACTCCCTCCCCACTGTATTTTCTCTCCAGCCCCAACATGCTGCTTTTCAATCCACCTTTTAATAAGAATGGATTTTCAAGGTAGAGTTTTTACTTTTCATTCTAAGAAATGTAGGGCAGGGCCAGAGCAATAGTATAGCAGGTAGACTTTTTGCCTTGCACATGGCTGACACAGGTAGATCCCAGCATCCCATATGGTCCCCCAAGGCCACCAGCTATGATTCTTGAGTTCAGAGCCAGGAATAACTCCTGAGCACCACTGGATGTGGCTCCAAAACAAAACAAAAACAGCGAATGTGGGAATACACCCCCAATTGAAAATGACAGAAATGTAAGAAGGAAAACAGTCTCTCAGAGCTCTTGGGGCCAACCATGAGAGTCTCTGTTGAGACCCCAGATGAGAAACCAGGACTCAAGGCATCCTGGAGGTCACTCCCTGCAGCAGCTCCTGATGAACAGAACAACTAACCATTCACTCACACAGACAGCCACAGGCATGCCTACAGCTAAGACACAGAGCCCAGGCTTCTACCAAACAGTGCTCTCTGCCTCTCGCCCCTCTTTCTGCCCTGGGCTTCAGACCCAATGAACTGTGTACCTCTGGAACCCAGCTAGACCAGGATCTCCCAAACCCTCACCCCTCCAGCCTCCTCTCCCTACCCCTTCCCTCCGGAAATCAGACCAATATACTGCCTCACCCAGATGGTTCCCAACTGTAGGAAAAAACAGTTCTTCTGCTCAGGCATCTCAATCCCACACGCCCCACCTATATGGCTGTGATCAAGGGAGGCCAACACCTCAATTGCTTGCTGCTGACCCTTCACTCAAGTCCCAGCACTCGTGGTTTGGCCACCAGCTTGGTCCCATCCTGTCACTTTTTGGCCGGCTCTGTCAACCCAAGGTCAAGCCAGAGCCCCTTCGGCCCCTTCCTGTGGCCCCTGCTGTCTGCCCTCCCCATTATCCCCTCTGCCTGACCACAATGACTTCCTGAGCCCCAGTAGATACAATGAGCAGGCCACCCCAGGACCTTGGCACTCGCGGTTCTTCTTCATCCTTTCTCCTCTTCATTTCTTATCCTCTTCACCCACTTGCCTTTCAGAGAGCCCCGTTCACCCCATATTTGAACTCACAGCACCAAACCCCTGACCCCCTGTGACTAGATGTCAGTGTCCACAGCCATCACACAATAAAGGGGACTGGGGATTCTCGCATAAATGGCTAGTTTTAGAAAAGCAGGCAGGAAGCACACAGGATGAGCCCAGACAGTTGCGGTGCCAGAAGAACTGGAAAGAAAAAATAAAAATTGTCCAAAGATGTGTACAAGGATAGAGGAGCCCACAGGCAAGAGCTCCCACGAGCCACAGCAGGAGGAAGATGGACAGCAAAATAAAGTGTCATTGGATTATAACAGATGTCACCAAAATGCCTGTGACTCTCTCAACAACCAGAAAGGGGAAAAGAGGCGAACTTTCAGCACAGAGCCCAAATCCCCAAGAAGCCTCAGCTTTTTCCTGCTTCTTTCCTAGCCGTGAGGGCTACTTCCTGTCCACCAGGACAGTAGGGAAAGATGTGTGTGAAGGTGGAGATCCTGACAGAGAACCCTACAAACACTACCTGAACTGGGCATTCAAGGACATCAGGGGCCACCAGACACAGGGGTGGCACAAGCTGTATGTGGCTTCTGCCACATTTGCTCCCCAAATCCATCGTCCTAGCAACAGTGAAACCTAGTTCACCCTGACCCAGAATGACCTCCCAGAACAACCGAGGTCACACAGGACTGAGGCTGATAAACATGACAATCAACAAGCCCAGACAAGAAGATGTGGGAGAGGGGGAAGGGACTCAGGGACAGAAAAGGAAATTGGTTAAATAAGGAAATCTGAATAAAGTACTGAGCTTAGTTAATATGTCTGTGCTCGTGTGTATGGGGCTGTGGTTTTGTGCTAAGACACTTGCCTTGTATATGGGAGGCCCCAGTTTCAATCCCCGGAACCACACACACACATAATAAAATATACATAGACTGACTTGTTGAGCGATCCTAAGAAATGTACCTTTCTCATGAGACTCACTCATAGGACACTCAGCAGGGTAGGAAAAGGCTCAGGGAACTAACAGTGCAAATGGATTTTTCCTCTTAATCTAAAACTTCTTGAAAATAAAGTCTAGGTACTGGGGAGACAGCTCAGACATCTCAGAGATCATGCCATGCTTGCCTTTCAAGTTAGGCCCCCAAAGGAGAGCCAGGTATAAGCCGTATAGCCCCATGACAGCTTGTCTGAGCATTGAACTTCTGGTTGGTACCTGAGTATTGCTGGGACTGACCCCGGGTCCCCTGGGCATTACTTTAGGAAGTGTCCTTCCCCCAGAATGAAATAAAATTTCATACAAAATAAGGGTCCCCCAAGTCCCATGTCCCTGCCTTCTTCCCATCACACTGACCATCATTTAGCACATGATACCTTGAATTGGGGGGTTCTCTGATCACCTATTAATTCTTCAAGGCTCTGGGTCCCAGCTGATCCACTAAGATTTTGTCTCTTCACTGTCCCACCCCCCATTTAGAACAGTCTGACCAATACTAGGTGCTTAATAAATATTTGCCACGAGATAAAGGTCTAAAGATAGTCTGTGTTAGTTTTTCCAGTTTTTCCCTCTGCCTAAATATAGTCGTTGTGTCTTTAACACTCGGGTCCTGATGTTTCGCTTATCTGGTGTCTTTACTCGGCAATGCGGGTTCCTTAGCCGTGTTATTTTTCATCTGCTTCATTTGCTCCACGGCGCGGTGTTTATGGGCCCAGTGTGAAGCGTATGGTTGTGGTCTGAGCGGTGAAACCAGGGCCCCTCTGGGCTCTGCCACGCTGCCATGTGGGCAGGCAGGCTGGAGTGCTGCCAGGGCTGTCTCTGACATCAGATCTGTGGGCACCAGATCCTGCTCGGTGGCGAAGTGGGTGCGTCAGACCCAGGGATTAAATTGCTTTCCAAATCCACCAGCTGGGGGGCCGGGTACAAGCTGACCTCTCTGCAGGGCAGGGATAAAGGGAAACACCCTGGGGGAAGTCAGGAAGAGGCAGCAGCCCCCTTCCATCTGCCCTAGACCCCTCTCTACCCTCCTCAAAGTGCACCTAAGAGATGAGACCCTGAGACAGGTGGTTTGGGGACTGGAGAATTGGCCCTGCAGCATTTTTCTGGTAGGGAGGGGGCATCTGGGCAGGCTCCTGGGGAACCCTGTGTGTGTGTGTGTGTGTGTGTGTGTGTGTGTGTGTGTGTGTGTGTGTGTGTGAGAGAGAGAGAGAGAGAGAGAGAGAGAGAGAGAGAGAGAGAGAGAGAGAGTGCATGTGTGAGTGTTATGAACATATGCCTGATTATATACTGTGTGTATCTGTGTGATTGTATGAGTGTGGTCCACAGGCAAGTATGGTCCTAAGGCAGCAGGTGGATCCAGTCCAGCCCTTCTCCCTGTTGGTCGTGTTGGTCGTGAAGCCGCCAGTCTGCTAGACACATGAGTGTGAAGGATAAAAATACTCTAAGGACAGAAGCCTTTTGGGAACAGCTTTGCTAAATATGCCTCCATGGGCCTTTGCACCCCTCCCACCGTATAGTCCCCCACCTCCCAAGGTCCTAAGAGCAGCTGTATCTGAGGGCAAGGCCGTGACCACAGGAGTGAGGCCCTTCTACACTGAGTGGGATGGGGTCTATGGGTACACCCCCCCCATCACCCCCACTGTGTGAACACAGCTGCTGTGGCTTAGGGGTTCTGAGATCACCAAGGTGCCGTCTCGGTGGTGCTCTGGTGCCTTTTGTGGGCTCATCTTCTGGGGTGTCAGCTCCTGTGGGCTTGTGTGGGGTGAACCTGAGGGAGGGGCACGGGGCCAGTGCTCTACTGTCAGGACTATGAGTGTGTAACGGGGGTGTGAGCATGCTGGCTTAAGGGTGCTGGTGTGAACCTTCTGTGTGAGCCTGTGCATGCATGTATGAATGTGTGTTGACATTTTGTTACGCGTATGTGTTTGAATGTCTGTAAGTATGTAAACGTACCTGTGTGCTTCCATGTGGGCACAGATGTGCGTGTGATCAGGACCACGCAAAGGGAAGCTGAGGGTCCTCCAACGTATCCCGATGGGATGACGCCCCAGCTGTTTCTCTGTAAGCTCTTACAGCTGAGGTGGCCTTTGATTTCTCATACTCTTGTTGATTTTTGTTTTGTTTGGAGCCTCACCTGGAGGTGCTCAGGACTTATCCCTGGCTCTGTGCTCAGGTGTCACCTGAAACCTGATCCCCCTCCTTGCACCTGTTCTACACACCCCCCCCCAATTATTCTTCTGGAAGAAAAGGATTCCTGAGCTCCAGATCTAAGAAGTGGTTGTCAGATTGCAGAAACATGTCCTGGTTTTTTGTCTCTAGGGCCCCACTTCCCTACAAGTGGAGACACTGCTCCCAAGGTGGCTGAGTAGCCGTTCAGACCTAGACCTCAGGGCAGTACTCTTAGGTTCTGGGAGCGAGCAGGCATCTGTGCCCCCAAGAGAGGGAAAGCTCTGCCACCTTAATAGTGCTCTGACTTCAGCCTCACTGACAAGTCACATCACAGGGTGATGTGTGACACATCTGAAGGGGAAGACCAGGACAGGCCTCCTGCACAAGGTGGGGGGATACTTTCACAAGATGGGGAGTCAGAGAGAGCTAAGAGTATAGTGGGTAGGACACTTGCCTAGTATGTAGTTGACCAGGGTTCGATTCCTAGCATCGCCCCCTTGCCTCTCCCCTCCAGCCAGCCAGGAGTGATTCCTGAGCACAGAAGTAAGCCCTGCACATGGCCTGGGTGATCAAAAACCAAAATAAAGTTGGGGATTGGGGAGACTTAGACTTTCCCTCCCCCATAAAAAAATGAAAGCAAAGACTTACTGCAAGTCACACACAGTCTCCATCCAAACCAAACAGAATGTCATATAAACCATTTCTTTTCCAGCTTCCCATCCCTGGACCCCATATCCGAGGTAACCAGCTGTGCCAGCTTCCATTCTGAGACTGGCTTTTTAAATCACTGCATTGTTGTACCGTGACAATTTTTTTTTAAATCAGATCTGCCTCAATATGACGTCACCTACACCATTTTATTTATTTTTCTGGTTGGTGGGAGGGGGCTTGAGTGACACCCAATGCTACTCAGGGGTCACTCCTGGTGGAGCTGTGCGCTGGATGTCCCATCCCTGGTGCCAGGGATTCAGCCTGGTTGACTACACAAATGGCAAAGGCCCCACCCTCCTACTATTAGTCTTGGGTGCCCCTCTACCCAATTTTGCAGTTAGAGACAGAGAAACAGAGAGAGACGGAGACACAGACAGAGAGGCTCTTCCTGCTGGAGGCCTGGTTGGACGGTGGTTCAGGAGCACCATTGGGGTGGTGCTCCGACCCCCCCCCCCAAATCAGCTGCACCTTATTCTCCCAATGACTGATTTATTTCATTATTCGCTATGCTTTGGAGAGTTCTGCCTGATTTCTCGCGATTTCAGTGCAAAGGAACAGCTTGCAGCAGCTCAGGGCTGGGACAGAGACCTGGAGTCGGAGAAGGACCCTGGGGCAACTGGAACCACAGCTGTCCCGCCTGGTGCGTGATGCTCGGTGGCAGTCCTTGGTGCGGGGCGAGCTGGCCTCTCCCTCCTGCAGCCCCATCACCAGCTATGCCTGGGAGGAACCAAAAAAAATAAATAAATAAATAAAAAATTTCAACCCGGCGCGTAGTGCTCTCGCGAGCTGCGGGGCCGACTGCCGTTTTTAGCGTGCTGGGAGCCCAGAATACAGACTTAATCACCCCCAGGAAACGCGGCCATCATATTTTTGGTTGCATAAGCAAACTAAATTAGAAATCTGGAGCGCGTTCAAGACCTTTTGCATGCGAGCGCTCGGCGTGCGCGGGCGACCCGGGGAGAGACAGATGGGGATTAGGCGAGTTGAGCATCAGGAGAATAATTTCCTCTTTTAATTTGGGTTCCAGCGACGAGGAAAGCAGCATTAGCGGCTCCTTACGTAACCGGCGCCAGAGCCCGGCGGCGATGATAAGCGGGGGGGGGGGGGGGGGCCCCTTCCCAGGCGAGCAGAATCAGCTCCCCACCCCACCCCGCGCCTCTGCAGCTCCTGCCCCCTCTGCTCTTCACCTGAAAGCTTGGGGGGAGCTGCCCCAGACCCGTGTGCCTCTGGGCTGGAACCGGGGTTGCAGAGTTCTGCAGCCCCGAGCCCCAGACCATGCAGAGCTAAGAGAGTCTGGAGGCCCAGACTGAGTGCTGGAGAGTGAGGACAGGGTGCAAAGGAGCGTTGGGGGCGCCTACTCGGTCACCCCAGTTTATGATGGAGCAGCTGGGAAGTCATCTCTTGACTCTTGAAATCATGCCCTGACTCTTGAAGAGATGGGAGACTGGGAATAAAGAGGAAAAGATCAAGTCCAGAACCGCATACACAGCATGACCTTTATGGTAAATAAAACCCAAGACGTGGACTAGAGAGAGAGCACAGTGGGGAAGGCATTGGCCTTTGACACAGTGGACCTGGGTTCGATTTCCACCATCTCGAATAGCCTCCCAAGCACCACCAGGAGTCACACACATACACACACACACACACACACACACACAGCTGGAGTCTCTGTCACCTTCATTCCTAGCACTGCATGACCCCTCTGGGAATGCTGGGCATAGGTCTGATAGTCCCTGAATGCTCTGTGGTGTGACCCCCCACAGCTAAATAACTAAAAGTAATTAATTGCTTGAGAGAAAGCAAGAGCCCACAGTCCACATGGGTGTCCTCAGTGGCGCTGTCTCTGCACCTGCAATGCATATGAAGGAAGATGCTTTTAATTTTACTGTTCAGGGTTTAAGGGCCACACCCAGTGTCCTCAGGAACTTCTCTCACACTGGAGGGAGGGCATGAGGTGCTGAGGTTCAAACTCTGGGTGGGGAGAATTAGGTACGGGGCAGTGTGACCCACAAAATAGTTGAAGTCTGCATTGTTTTTATTTGTTTTACTTGTTTTGTTTTTGGGTCACATCCAGTGATGCTCAGGGCTTACTCCGTACTCTGCACTCAGGAATTACTCCTGGTACTGCTGAGGGACCATAAAGAATGCCAGGGATTAAACCCAGGTCAGTCAGTTGCATGCAAGTCAAATGTCCTACGTGTTGTGCAATTGTTCTGGTCCCTCTGCATTGGTTTTTTGTTTTGTTTTGTTTTGTTTTGGTTTAGTTTTTGGGTCACACTCAGCAGCGCTCAGGAGTTACTCCTGGCTCTGTGCTCAGAAGTCGCTCCTCGTGCTCGTTTTATTCCTTTACTCCCTCACTCCCATCTCTTGTTACCCCACATTTAACCATTTTTCTGTACTAATGATTTTTGTTTTGGCCAAGGTGGATTATATATCTTTCACAGTAATTTTTTGGGTGGAGTCTGAAGCTTCAGCAGGCAATGCGTCACGGCAAGGTTTCATGCTGTAGGCTTTTGGCCAAGATAAGGTGAAGATGCAGCCTCGGCTGCCCCCCACAGCTTTCTCTCTCCTTCCTCCCCGTCACCAGGGTTATTTCTGGACACCTGCTCAGGGTCCCAGCAAGTGGGTTCCGGTGAGGTGCAATTTAAAAGAGACCCCAGGCTTCCTTGCTCCTGCAAGGGACTGGGAGGGGACTGGTGAACTTTCAACTTCCAGCAATTAGGAAGCAAATGCTTCTCGGGGAGTCGGAAGCTTCAGCAGGCAACAAGGGGAGGACATGGCTCCACGTTCTCTTCGCTTGTCCAAATCACAGTGGTGTCTCGGAAACATCCCCCTCCCTCTTGACTATTTCTAAAACATAAAAGGGACACGTGTATCTCCTTTGTATATCTCAGATGTATTCCCTTAACATCTATAACTTTTTTCGAACATCCTCATATAGTGACAATTTTGCCCACTGGATTTGTTATTTGATTGTTTGATTTTCCCCCTTTGAGATCTGTTTTATAAGCAATACTGGTAGAAGAGTGTAGTGTACCTGAGACCCACCCATTTCTGGGAGGGGTCTTGGGAACTGAATAGTAGGTGTAACCTTACCTGCAAAACCCTCCCATTCCTGGGAGGGGTCTTGGAAAAGATAGATAAGGCTGGAACCGAGGGAATTCGGCCCTTTTTGGCTCTTTGCCCTTTTGGCCGTTTCCTTTGGCCCTGAAGATGGCTAAAGTGAGTTAAGACGCAGGGCTAGCCTAGAATGGCTGAATGCTTGAAAGGTTATGAGTAGGCCACACACATGTGGTGAATAGGGCATGAATAAAGTTGTTGCTTCCTGACGCCTGCCTGTGAGTGAGTGATTTCGCGTTTCACCTGGGCCTGAAACTCGCTGGTTCATGGGGTTGCTGAGCCACGTGGCCTGGGATGGCAAAAAGAAATCCATCGCCATCCACCGCCATCCAGCCCCATCGTTAATTATTTCATGCTACAGAAGAGTATCTCTGTATAAATTTCATGTTTGAACCAAGTTACGGGGAATGTTGGACTTTCTTCGTCGGCCCCCAGATGCACTAACAATATCTTGTGGCATTGCTTCTCTTTTGCATAAGCACATTAAAATGGGAAAATAATACATATGCAAACAAGTTCTTATCTAATAGAAATGGGAACACATATTTGGTAATGTAATTAGGCCTTTTACCCTGAACATTGGCATAATGATTTGGCTTAGGCCTCAGAAGAATGGGCATCGCCCACACACACCTGAACAATGGATACCATCTATGGAAACAACCACAATTGTCTATAACATTACCAGGATCCAAGCCTCTACCAGGGAAGACCTACCACTGCTTTGGCATTGACTTACTCCAAAGAGTGCTCCCAACACCGAGACGACTCAGCAACAGCCTGCATGCAGGGCAGATTGTTCCACATTTAATGGTATGCTGAAACTAGAGGATGCTCCACATCAGCCTGACATCGATGAAAGAAATGCACAGAATCCAGAGTCTTTAAATATAAGAATCTGATACCAACAATAGCTAAAGTGTGAAAAAGTTTTACCGGGACCTTGAGAATGACTCGAGTTGGACGGACTGGTATGCCTGAACCCAGAGTCAGTCTCATGCCAATAAACTTCTTTTTTTTTTGTTTGTTTGTTTTTTTGGCTTTTGGTTTTTGGGCCACACCCGGCGGTGCTCAGGGATTACTCCTGGCTGTCTGCTCAGAAATAGCTCCTGGCAGGCACAGGGGACCATATGGGACACCGGGATTCGAACCAACCACCTTTAGTCCTGGATCGGCTGCTTGCAAGGCAAACACCGCTGTGCTATCTCTCCGGGCCCGCCAATAAACTTCTGGGGTGAGGCCTTTTTGTAATCAGGTCAAGAATTTTTTTCCATTTTCCCATTTTTCTGGACCTATGCAAACAACGGCAATTGCCACTACCACACCTTTACTATATTTTTTTACTCTTATCCTTTAAGGAAAAAAATACAACTAACTGAACTTAAAAACAAATAACTGTAGTAGAATGCCTGTCTCGAATACAGGTAGGGGATGGGAAGGGGGGGTAATGTTACAGTGGTGAAGGGGGGCATTCTCGTTATGACTGTAACCCAACTATGATCATGTTACTTAAATAAAAAATATATTGAAAAAGAAAAAAAAGAAGTCGCTCCTGGAAGGCACGGGGGACCATATGGGAGGCTGGGATTCGAACCGGGGTCCATCCTGTGTTGGCTGTGTGCAAGGCAAACAAACGCCTTACTACTGTGCTATCACTCCGGCCTCTCTCTGTGTTGTTTTTAAAGCAGGTATGAAAACTCTGCAACTCTCCTGCCATTGAAAAGAGGATCCCTGTCCCCTCCTCTTGTATCTGGGTGAAAGTGACTCACTAGTAACCCAAAGAATCGAAAGAAGCCAACTGTAGCCTCCTGTGGGGGAGTGTTCTAGAGGTCCTACAGCTTTCCTCGGGCTCTGCAGGATGAAGGAGTGTGAAGTCAGCTAGAGCCTGTGCCACCCACTCCTCCACCGAGACAGCAGCTAGTGGGTCAGAGCCCTGAGGAGCCAGGCATCAACTACACCATGTGTCGGCACCATCCAGAGCTTCAGGTCATGGCTGGCCCCAAGTGACCACATTCTTCCTGAGACTGACGCAAATTCCAGGCTTCTCCAAGGGATTCTGGGACCACTCGCAGAGACCCTGGACAACTGGGATAACTGGCAATGTGAAAACACTTGGTTACCAGGTATTTTGCTGTGAGTCCTGCAGTGAGTGCAACAGACAACAGAGAACACCCCTTGGGTGCTTGGGGGCATCCACGGTTCTATCTGGTAATACTCGGGTGGGGAAGTATATGGTACTAGGGATTTGAACCAGGGTCAGCCGCGTACAAGACAAGGCCCTAACCCTAATTGTTAGGATTAAGGAGATTGCTTAAGTGAGAAAGCAAATGCCACGCACTGCCAGCCTCTGCCTGGCCAAGTTAGCTCAGCTGGGGATAGCCTCAGGCTCTGAGTAGCACCAGGTGAGGCCATGAAAAATCTGTTTAAAAGGGGAACTTTAAAAAAAATAAGTGGCCCCAGATCCTTGGAACAACCCTTGGAAATTTCCCCAAAAGAGGGTATTCAGAAGATAAATCAAGCGTAGATGAGCCAGAGTTATAGTGCAGGTAGTAGGGATCTTGCTTTGCATATGGATTACCCTGGTTCAATCCTTGGCACCCCATAAAGTCCTCTGAGCATCACCAGGAGTGATCCCTGAGTGCAGTCAGAAATAAGTCCTGAGCACTGCTAGGTGTGGCTCCCAAACCAAAACCAAAATCAAGTGACAGAGTATGCAAGTGAGGCCCTGAGTTTGATCCCCCAAAACCTGGTGTTCCCAGAATACTGCTGGGCAGTGGTTCTGAGTTCTCCCATACTGCTGAGGTGATCCTTCTGGAAAATAAATTCAAAAAGCCAATTTTAGCCACTGGGTTATGGGGTGACTTATTCTAAAACAAGAGTATCTGGAAAGGGGGTTACCTGAGCCATGTACAAAAGAACAGAGTGATGAGTAACCGTGGTTTCTGCCCCCCACAAACCAATCATTTCACAGCGAAGCTGAACACCTCAGCAGATAATTACAAAATAATGTGGTCAGCACAAGGATGGAGTCATGCCCAGGTTATATGGAACCGCGTGGAGTCTGTAATCTAGGCTGGGTGGGGTCTAGATGGTTTCCCTGGAGGTGGTGACAAGGAACAGGCTTGGAAAGGTGAGTAAGGGTTGCACAAGGAAGGGCTGAGGTGAAGGAGGAAAGGCATCCCAGCTGATAGCCCAGGCAGCCCAGCCAGCTCTGCAGGCAGCTAATGGGGTGATACCAGCTGGGCCAAGAGGCTGGGCAGAGGCAGGTACCTGGGATCCTGGAAACCCTGAGGGATATGTTCAGGCAAAGGATAAGAAAGAAAGGGGCAGAGCCTGGGGAAAGTTCTGGGAGGAAGACAAGGAGGAGTCAAAGACAGGACAGGGAGAGGCCATCCAGGAGGATAGAGGTTAGGCTGTTGTATCACTTATTAAATTATATAGTCCTTGAGGTGGTGGATGGATGGTGAGGCCTTTCTGGGTCTGGCCCCACTCCTGCAGCCCCTACGGTCTGGCGGATCTGTAGGTATCAGGGTGACAGCGAAGAAATGATCCACAGGCAGTCAGATGAAGTTTCAGGACACATCAGCTTTATTACAAGGCCCTAACCACCATGTGCATATTTTTCACATGGCCTCTAAGCCAAGCTTTTTAAGCAGCCTTCTTCAGCTGCCCTCCATCCATCTTGCTCCCTCTGCCTCTCACCCCTTGCTGCATCTCTCTTTCTCACCCCTCCCCAGGCCACTCTAAATTACCAACCACAGACCCCTCCCAGCTGTGGGAAGGTCTCACTATTCAGGTAAGATAGGCAGGAATTTTGGGGAGGGGTAACACAAGGCAAGGGCTTTTATGGGTCCAGTGCTAAGAGGGTAGAGGGCTAGAGAGCTCTGTGGAAAGGAAGATTCAGAAGACAGGTCAGAAGCCACACGGGCCTGCTGGGGCAGTCCTAGGTGGATCCTGGCTTTTGGTCCAGGGTTTCTGGGGTGGCCATGGCATCAGAGAGTGCAGGGTGGGGGCAATGTGGAGGAGAGGAGGGATGTTTGGTTTGATTGTGGCAGGTCTAAGGGGAGATGTTCAGCTGCTCATTTGAGGTTCCATCAGATGAAAATTGGGGAGTGCCCCCAAGAGGATCCTGTCCTGTGTTGAACAGACAGCATGGTTAGAGTGACAGGTGTTCAGTGGACTGGAGAGTCACTGGGGGCTGGCTGGCTGGTTGATTTACCAGGGAGGTGTAGGAAGAGGTGAGTGAGATACCCATAGGCCTAGCTATGGGTACACTGCCTGTGGGGTACCCATAGGTACCAAGCTCCAACAAGGGGTTATAGGAAAGGGCAAGGATGGAAATATAGGTATCTGGTTGATTCAGATCCCAGAAATATTTACTTAGCACCAATGCTGTTACCTGTATGTATTCCATACAATCCTTTTTTATTTATTTTTGATTTTTGGGTCACAGCCAGCAGCGCTCAGGGGTTACTCCTGGCTCTACACTTAGAAATCGCTCCTGGTGGGCTCAGGGGACCATATGGGATGCCGGGGTTCGAAACACCGTCCTTTTGCATACAAGGCAAATGCCCTACTTCCATGCTATTTCTCCGGCCCCTCAACACAATCCTTAAGTTGATCCATTTACTGACTCAGAAAATATTTGTTGGGTACCTATGTGCTGGGTATATTCTGGTGATTAAGGCAAACACTGTCTCTAACTGCTCTGAGTGTAAGGTCATTTTGGGGGAAGGCATACCATGCAGTGCTCAGGGCTTACTACTATTCTTGTTCTGTGTTCAGGATTCACTCCTGGCAGTACTCAGGGTTCTACTGCAGATCAAACCTCGGTGGATTCATGCAAAGCAAGTGTCTTGTCCTCTATACTATCTCTTCAATTTTTAAAAGCTCAGAGATTAAGCAACTTATCCAAGGTCACATAGCTGGTGAGGGGTGAGCTGCTGACTCTGGGTCCAGGATGTTTTGGGGGCACCAAAAGCTAATAAAGCAGAAGGTGAGAACTAAGGGTAGCTTGATTCTAAGACTTGCATCTGCAGGGAACCTGGAGAATCATTTGGTGAGTGCAGGCTGAGTCATTGCTCCACTTTAGATCCCCTTAAGAAGGCAACTTGGGTAAAAATTAGGAGGTGCATTTTGGTGCTGAGGCTGGGATTTCAGGAGATGAACAGAGCCTGGGGTGCAGTTTGAAAATCTGCTGTTAATGATCCCATATAGCTACAGCACACAGGCCTCAATGTTAATGCTGAGGTCTGTCCTTCCTCCCTCCCTTCCTCGCTCCCTTCTTTCCTCCCTTCCTTCCTTCTTCCCTTCCTTCCTCCCTTCTTTCCTCCCTTCCTTCCTTCCTTCTTCCCTTCCTCCTTTTCTCCCTTCCTCCTTTTCTTCCTCCCTTTCTTCCTCCCTTCTTCCTTTCCTCCCTTCCTGAGTTTCTCTAAGAGGTGCAGAGATTATCTGCATAATCACATCCATTCACTCACACTCAAACATGCTCACACATACATACACACAGCCTTCTCCTCATGTTCCCTGCCTCTGCTGAGTCCTCACCCTCAGATCACCTGCCCACTCATGCCTGCGCATAACAGGGGCTAGTGTAGGTCAAATGTCTCAGATGTAGGTCATCTGGCCTCCTGTGACCCCTCAGGTTGGGGCCATCTGGCCTCCTGTGACCCCTCAGGGTGTCTCAGAGGGCCAGAGGTCAAAGTCATGTCAATGTGGGGAGGGCAAGACACAAGAAAGACCAGGGGTCCAACTGGTAGGACAGGGAAGGCTCAGTAAAGGAACAAGATCGAAGGGGGCGGGGCTGAAGAGAGGTGGAGGAAGAAACATTGGCATGAATATCTCTAAGCAATTGAAATCAATGATTGTCTCTCAGGTCAGGAGGGACTAATAGACTGGCAGGATGAGCCTAGCACCCACCTGCTAGTGCCATTCAGCCTCTATCACATACTCAGGTGCTATCCTGGAGGAACCTGAAGGCTTGGTTTTAGGACACCCCACTGAAACTCAATAGGCTGACACAGTTTTTCCAGTCTTAGCAAATAATTTACTGGGTCCCAAGACACAGGTGTGGAGGCACATTTGCCCAGTTCAGCTTCCCTCCCAGCTGGGAGAATTCCCGCTCAGCTGACCCTCATCTGCGAACCACAGCAGATCATCAAGAGCTCCAAGGCCCCTGCAGACATCACAAACTGAATTTATACCTGCTGGCTTTGTGGGGACGATTACCAGTGAGGTTCAGAGCAGGCAGTAGGTGAGAACTGCCTGTGGAATTCTCACCACCTCTATCCTGAAAACCTCAAATCCAAGTGGGGGCCAATGGGGCCCCAGCACATGCATTTTAAGAGAGCAACTCAGTAAATCCACCTGGGCAGGCAAGTGCCAGCACCTCTAGCAACTGGTTAAAAATATAAATTCTTATATACACACACCCCAGAGCCCCCTACTGGGTCAGCACCTAAGTGGTGTGGCCCATCTGGTTTTGGACCACTCCCTGAGGGATCTCCAAAAGCTTCCTCTTGCCTTTTAGATTGGGGGAGGGTGGTGTCTGAGGCCCAGCTGGGGCCTGTCTGGTGTCTGGCCACTCTGGAAAACAATCAGATTAACAAGCAGCACTTGCTAAAAGATGCCCTTTGGGGTGGGGTGAGAGATCAAAGGGCTGAGAGCAGACTTTGCCTTGGGAGTGCTGGGGTCCATCCCAGTCACCATGTGGTCTGGAACACTCCACCGAGTGTAGTCCAAACACCAAAAATAAAATTTAATTTAAAAATAGTTTTCAGGGGTCGGAGAGATAGCATGGAGATAAGGCATTTGCCTTGCATGCAGAAGGTTGGTGGTTCAAATCCCACATCCCATATGGTCCCCTGAGCCTGCCAGGAGCAATTTCTGAGCGTAAGGCCAGGAGTAACTCCTGAGCACTATTGGTGTGACCCAAAAACCAAAATAAATAAGGGCCTGGAGAGATAGAACAGTGGTGTTTGCCTTGCAAACAGCCGATCCAGGACCAAAGGTGGTTGGTTCGAATCCCGGTGTCCCATATGTTCTCCCGTGCCAGCCAGGAGCTATTTCTGAGCAGACAGCCAGGAATAACCCCTGAGTACCGCCGGGTGTGGCTCAAAAACAAAAAAACAAAAAATAAAAATAATTTTTATAAAGGGGGTATTGTCAAAAATAATACAGTGAATAGGGCACTAACCTCATAGAAAGCTCACCCTCTGAACCCTTTATAGTCTCCCAATACCAGGAATAGATTCCTGAGCACAGAGCCAAGAGTAAGCTCTGAGCACTGCCAGGTGTAGCTCCCCAAAACCATAATAAGTAAAAAATAAAGACATTGCACTGTGGGATGGAGTAGTATTGGAGTTCCTTCCTTGCCAAGGTTCAGGGAGAGAGGAGAACCCACGCTTTGTTTTGAGGTAGCACCTGGTGGTATTCAGGGATTACTCCTGGTAGGTTCAGGGACCATATGGGATGCTGGCGAGGGAAACAGGTCAGCCATGTGCAAGGCAAATACCTTAATCCCTGGGCTGTCTGTGGGCCACCTGTGCGCCTTGCTTCTGTGGAAGATGCCCTCCTCCCACCTGCAGCTGGCATACAGGAGCTCACTAACCCTTTGATTACTTCTCTTTTCTCTGTGGGTCCCTAGAGCTTTGGATTACCTAGTCCTACAACTGTTGTGATTTATTTCAATATTAGTCAAATTGCAACCTCTGTTAGGCACAGACAGTTAGCCAGGCATTCCAAAATCCTGAGCTCTTCCAGTGGGGCCTGGTGGTTCCTTTAAATTCTGTGTGGTGCTGAGGGGCAGGAACAAATTACCTGGGTGCTTCGTTCTGCAAAGTGACATATTCAATTTCTTAGATTCTATGACACCAGAGATTTACGAGGATTTTTTTTTTTTTTTTTTTTTTTTGGTTTTTGGGCCACATCCGGTGACACTCAGGGGTTACTTCTGGCTATGCACTCAGAAGTCATTCCTGGCTTGGGGGACCATATGGGACTCGGGGGGGGGGATTGAACCATGGTCCGTCCTGGGCTAGCGCTGGCAAGGCAGACACCTTACCTCTAGCACCACCACCCCAGCCCCTCAAGGACTTTTTTTTTAAGCAGAAAAAAAATAAAGGCACCTTAGCTGTAGAAAGCGATTATGAAATGTGTTTGCATTTTACAAGTGCTGAAAATGTTTATCTCAGAGGCAAGGAAACAGGCGTTTCCTAGGCACTGTGTTTAGAAGCAGTAGCAAAACGATACTTGAGGGTTTCGGATTATCTTTGGTCTTTGGGGCTTCTTTGCAGGTATTAACCTAGGGTTTGTGCAATGATTTTTTTTCCCCCCAAGAGGCACATCCTGTGGGTCTTGGGGGGATATTCTTAGCAGCTCTTCTGGGTGCTGGGAGCTACTCCGGGTGGTGTTGGGAGCGATGGGTGAGACCATGGGGTGAGACCTTGAGGTGCAAGGATTAAATTCAGACGTCCTGCACACAAAGCATGAACTCCAGCCCTTTGAGCTGCCATCCCAGGTCCTGTATAATGATTAAAAAATATTAGAGGGGGGCCCGGAGAGATAGCATGGAGGTAAGGTGTTTGCCTTTCATGCAGGAGGTCATCAGTTCGAATCCCGGTGTCCCATATGGTTCCCCGTGCCTGCCAGGAGCAATTTTTGAGCATGGAGCCAGGAATAACCCCTGAGCGCTGCCGGGTGTGACCCAAAAACCAAAAAAAAAAAAAATATTAGAGGGGCCCGGAGAGATAGCACAGCGGCGTTTGCCTTGCAAGCAGCCAATCCAGGACCAAAGGTGGTTGGTTCGAATCCCGGTGTCCCATAGGGTCCCCCGTGCCTGCCAGGAGCTATTTCTGAGCAGACAGCCAGGAGTAACCCCTGAGCACCGCCGGGTGTGGCCCAAAAACCAAAAAAAAAAAAAAAAGTATTAGAGGCCAGAGAGATAGTACAGCAACCAAGGTACTTTTCTTGAAAACAGCTGACCTGGGTTTGATCTTCAGCATCTCTGATGCTCTCCCAAGCCAGCCGGGGTTGATTCCTGAATGCAGAGCCAGGAGTAATCCTTGAGCTCTGTTGCTGGTGTCTCCCAAATAAATAAATTTCACAAAAAGATGACCTGGAGCATTTGCTTTGCAAGCAGAGGCCCAAATTTGATCCCTCTACACTGCATGCAATGAAGAGCACCTATGGGAGCAATTCTTTTTTTTTTGTTTTTGTTTTTGAGCCACACCCAGCGGTGCTCAGGGGTGACTCCTGGCTGTCTGCTCAGAAATAGCTCCTGGCAGGCACGGGGGACCATATGGGACACCGGGATTCGAACCAACCACCTTTGGTCCTGGATCGGCTGCTTGCAAGGCAAACACCGCTGTGCTATCTCTCTGGGCCCTTTTTTTTGGTTTTTGGGTCACACCTGGCAACGCTTAGGGGTTACTCCTAGCTCTACACTCAGAAATCGCTCCTGGCAGGCTCAAGGGACTATATGGGATGCTAGGATTTGAACCACCATCCTTCTGCATGCAAGGCAAATGCCTTACCTCCATGCTATCTCTCTGGCCCCGGGAGCAATTCTTGAGCACTGCACAGGGAGTATCCTACCCTCTACCTTTGGGTGTGGGTCATCCACCCTCAAAAATAAATAACCAAATAAAGGGCCAGAGAGATAGTATAGTGAGTAGGATGTTTACCTAGCACATGGCCTACCTGGGTTCAGTTTCCAAAGCCCTGTATTATCCCCTGAGCCTTGAGTGATCCTTGAGTGCAGAGCCAGAAGCTAACTAAGCCCTGAGCAACACCAGGTATGACCTAAAATCCAAACTAAAGAAATAAATAAATTTTAAAAATGGATAAATGGAAAGAAACTCAACTGGTCACATTAAGTCCAGGGCAGGCTGTGGCCATCGGGGTTTGCTTTGGAGCTCAAACTCCAAACTGGTTCAGGAGCCTATGCAGATGGTGCTGATCTCTGTCTGCTTTGTTCTGATTGGTGAATTGGATGCAGGGGTGATTAGGGAGGAGCAAGCAGAAACCATCCCTATTTATTGGAAAGGGATACTTCCTGTATCCCACACTTAGAGCCCTCTGGGCACAGCTGCAAGTGAACACCTACCCCCAAAGAGGCCTGTGGGTGCTCTGTGAAGGCCAAACCTCTAGCTCCAACTCCCAGACCTCTTCTCCCTGCTGGACCCCTGGGAGGGTCAGTTCCCAGCATAGCAGGTGGGTGCATGACCACTGGTTCTCCACATTCTGGTTTTGAGGGAATTGTTCTCTCAGAACACGCTGTAGAATTATGTTAGCAAGACACCACACATACACACCTGGCTTTCCTCATCTCACTCATTCAGGGCAAACGCAGCCTGAGAAGGAGGCCTTCCAGGGGCTCCAATGTGTGACTATCCCACATAATGGAATCTCTCACCGTCAGGGTTGGCTGTTCCCCTGGAACATTGGAGAAACCCCAGAGCTCAGGAGACTCCTGCCTCCAAGCAGAGGGCTTCACACCCCAATGATAAGCAGGTTTGATGAGATGAGGTTTGATGGGATGAGAGGAGTAACCCCTGACCCTGGGAGTGTCTGCTTGCCCCTTGGCAGGTATATCCAGTGCCTGCCACGTGAAACTGCTCGCTGCACCCTCTGGAGCAGACAAATGACAACAGGCTGGGCCAGGTCTGGCCACCCACATGTCCTCCGCTCAGGGAAGCAGGACCTGTGTCGTCTGCTCCCAAGGCTGGCCAGGCCAGAAAGGAGGTGAAAGGTCTGTGACTGAGGTCCCAGTCTGGGGGGTCCAGGCAACCTCACCTGCCAGCAGAAGTGGAATGGGGATCCTTAAAGACAAGTCTGGGCATGCCCAGGTAGTCAAGGCAGAATTAGTGACCTCTGACTCACCCTCCAGACTCCTAGGCTGTAGATGGCATCTCTGTCTTGAGAGTGCACAAGGCTGGACCTGGGAGTGTGGCCAGACTCTCCTGCAACCATGGGAAGACAGGGATTTCCCCTGGGTCCCCAAGTGATGCAAACGTGACTCAGAGTCGGGGATCACAGGTACTAACAGAGAGAGCTTTTCTTTTTCTTTTTTTTAATTCATCTCCATCCTTTTTTTTTTAGCTTGTTTAAAGACAGAAAAAAAATTCTTAGCATGTCGCAGACTTCAGGAAATACTTGTTCAATGAAAGAATGATAGGCAAAGCCCAGTCATGGCCGAGGCAGGAACGCAGCCGCACAGGGCTGAGAGGCCCGCCAACAATTCTTGGCATGACCAATTCGGGACCAGAGCTGCCTGTACCTACACCTCTCTACTGTAGGTAGAGAGGACAAGTCCTCAGCCAGAGGACAAATGTGGAGTTCCTACCCTTTGGGTTTAAGAACCACAGACCCAAACTTGCAGGATGCAGCCCCAGGTTAGCAAGAGAGCTGAAGGGAGGACCAGAGAAAGGCCAGCATAGATCATGGAGTTTCTCTTCTTAAGGCCTTCCAAGCAGGGATGCTCACCTGGGGAAGGAAGAGGCCTAATGAGTGTCAGAACAAGATAGAGAGGGGTGCTGGGGTGGGAACTTTTTCTGAAAAGACAGTGGTTTTGGGTGTTAAGGAACCCACACACATGTTAAGCACACATGCTGTGTGCTTCCAGCAGAAAAACAGATAGAAGCCCTGGGAGATGGGAGGGGAGTCAATTAGGTGGCCTGTGTCCATCTGCCTCTGTCCTGATGAGGCCAGGAACCTCCCAGTCTCCAGCTTTGTCTTTTTTTAGGAACTACCCTGCAATGTTCAGGCTTATTGTTGACTCTGCTCAGGGATCTTTGCTAGCAGTGCTTGAGGGACCATCATACCAGGATCAAACCTTGGTCAGCTGTGTGCTAGACAAATGCCCACTGTACTATTTCTCTGGCCCTATTGTTTTTTTCTGCATTTTTGGGGGGTTGCACTCGACAGTGCTCAAGGGTTACTCCTGGCTCTACACTCAGAAATCACTCCTGGCAGGCTTGGGGGATTATATGGGATGCCGGGATTTGAACCACAGTCCTTCTGCATGCAAGGCAAATGCCCTACCTCTATGCTATCTCTCCAGTCCTTTTGTCTGCATTTCTAAGTGAAGGGCCTTGAAACTCAGCTTCCCTGTCTTGCTTGCCCAAGATTAAGTCACTAAAGTCTGGGTTCAAAGTCAGAGAAAGGCTGGGGGCCAGAGAGATAGTAAAGTAGGTAGGTCACTTGCCTTGCACACAATTGACCCATACTAGATCCTTGGCATAATAGAGTCTCCCGAGCACTGTTAAGAGTGATCCCTGAGGGGCCAGAGAGGTGGCACTAGAGGTAAGATATCTGCCTTGCAAGCACTAGCGTAGGATGGACCGAGGTTCGATCCCCCAGTGTCCCATATGGTCCCCCCAAGCCAGGAGCGATTTCTGAGCACACAGCCAGGAGTAACTCCTGAGCATCAAAATGGGTGTGGCCCCCCCCCCCAAAAAAAAAACAAAACAAAAAAAAGAGTGATCCCTGAGCACAGCCAGGAATAAGCCCTGAGCACCACCAGGTGTGGCTCCCAAATCAAAAACTAAACAAAAACAACCCAAACAGCTTTTCTCTGTTCACTTCCCAGATATTATTTGCACTTATCCGATGCTCTATAAACCTCCTTCTCCCCTAAACTGTGGTTCTCAGAATTTGACTTCACATCCAAATCATTCCAGATGGGATGTGTCTGGGGTTAGCCTTTGCCACAAAACCCTGGCCCAGGTGATATTGATGCATCAGGACCCCAAGACAGTACTAAAGATGTTAACAGCTCCTGTCAGATGGGGATTGGGGGGTTCTGCACACACACACATACACACACACACACACACACACACACACACACACACACACACACACCTTGTGGCCTTGGCACTAGCCCTGTGGACCTTGCCCGGAGCCCCTCCCTCTCCTGGGCCATGTTGTGAGCTGCTGGTTGCTGGGAGGCACCATGGGGTTTTGTCTGCCTTCCCACCCCTTGCCAACCCGCCCAGCAGGCCCCACTGCCTTGGCAACGCATAGCAAAGTCCACACAAAGGGAAACTGCACTGGGAGGCTGGTCCTGTTGGATGCCTGGGGAAGGGTTTCCATGGCAACGCTGACATCACCCGCTCAGCCGGCTGCAGAGCCGGTCCTGAATGGAGGTGCCTGGGTGTTCATGCAGCAGCCCCCCGCAGCACCATCCCATTCGGATGGGTTCAGCTGGGATGGGCCTTCCCAGTCCACCCTGAGCCCTACGTGATGGGGTTCAAACCCGGCCCCTCTCCTACCTGACCAGGTAACTCCAAACAAAGCAAAGCCTGAGGCTGATCTCTGTTTCCAAAGATCAGATTGACAGGCAGCGACCATGGCTCAGAGGGCTCCAGTACAGGAGGGGTCCCCTGGGCACTGAACTAGGAGCAGCCCCCACAGCTAGAGAACTCCCCCCCCAAATGACCGAAGTGATCCTCTAAGCTCCAGGCACAGTGCTGGAGATGGCTGGGGGAGCACGACTAGGCCATAAGCCCAGCAAGGAGAGGTCTTCAGCTTATTTCAGGGGAGCCCCTGATAATGGGACCTGGCAGAGGGGTGTGCACAGGTCAGGGAAGACAGGGATCCTCGGCCCACCGCAGTGAGGGTCATTCTCTAATACAGACAGAGGAGCCCTTGGAAGATGTTCGCGTCTGGAGGGTGGAGGTGCAAGGTGGGTCCTTGTCACAGGCCCAGGAGGCAGTTGGAAAGCCCCAGCAGAGCGTCCCCTGCACCCAAGGTGGGCGCAGTGCAGGGTGCCTCCACACCCCACAGCTGTGCCGGAAATCAGAAGCACAATGCTGAGTGTGTGAGCCCCTGAACTTGCCGACATGCAGGCCAGCGCCCCTATCCCTGATGCACGAGGCTGAGAAAACCACTTCCTCTCTGTCAGAGGTTCTGGGGGCAGTTGCTTCCTCATGCGCTGTAAGACAGGAGTGGGGCGCTTCTCCAGGACTCATCCCCTAGCATCTCTGGCCCGGGGCTCCTCGCCTCAGCCCCCAATGGCTTGCTGGCCTCAACCCCAGCTTTGTTTCTCCCTGTCCAAAAGACTTAGAAGCCAGGACTTATTTCAAAGTCCCATCCCACCCCTGCCCAGCTGTACCTGTGCTCTCAATGTCCTTCCCAGTCCCCCAGACTTGACTCGGTGGCCTCCAATGTGTCAGCCCTACAAACTTCAAGGGTTTCAGGTGGCAGCCATGGGGACCAACAGTGCACCCCTGCTTCTTTGTGTTATCTCTGGGGGGGGAGGCGCAGTCTTGCTGCTTGTGAGAAAGCACACACCCGAAGGCAGGCTCTAACACACATGTGCTCAGCCACTTCCTGGGGGACTCTTCGTCCCCCGTGGCCTTGAGCTGACCAGCGCTCAGCCCTGCGTGACTGGGCTGTGACATGTCATTGTTTGGCCACAAACTGGTTCTGTCAGGACAGTGCCAGTTTGTGTCCAAGGGTGCTCGAGTTCCTGTGGGGTGACTCGGAGGAGTCGGGCCTCTGAGGAGCAAAAGGTCCAGCAAACTAGGGGAGAAAGACCAGCCCTTCAGAGGCACGTCCAGAAAGGAAAGTGGGGGTTGGGGTCCATTGCAGACTCCTCACAGGAGAGAACCACCCATGCCCCTCAAAGGTCAGTGGCTGGACTTAGGCATTGGGGACACAATCACACCCCCACCCAGTCCCATGCTCCTCAGAAGAGAATAATTAGGTCAAAGGTTGGTAGCACCTGGCAGGAGGCACAGGAATGAAGGGAGGTGGTGGGGCCCCAGGTCTGGCTTTCCTCTCCCAGAACCCACTAGGCAGAACCCACTCAGACCGGCCTTTGCTCTGGCCTGAGCAAGCTGCCAGAGCTGCCTGCAGGCCAATGGCCAACCCAGGCCAGTCTTGTGACTGGAATGGGCTGTGTCACCCCCATCCACAACCCCACACTGATGTTCAGAACTGAAGGGGAGGGGCCAGAGTGATAGCATAGCAGTAGGGCGTTTGCTTTGCACACAGCCAACTTGGGATGGACCCAGTTCAATTCCTTGCATCCCATATGGTCCCCTGAGCTTGCCAGGAGCAGTTTCTGAGCACAGAGCCAGGAGTAACCCCTGAGTAGTGTCGCTGGGAATGACCAAAACAAAAAAATAAAGAAGAACCAAAGGGGAGCGGACTGAGGATACTGGCAGCAGTGGCTGGCTGTGGTCCTGTGGCCTCAGCTCTCCTCTCAGCTCTCAGCCACTTCCTCGACACTGGGGCCTTGGGAAGCAGGAGCAGATGTGACCAAAGGACATCTCCTCTAGGTGATCTGGGGGCCTCTTTTCAACTCCGGGCACCTGTATGGCAGGTGCAGCCTGAAGCCCTTTCACAAGGCCCACCCTGGGACTTGGGGCTCGCATAGACTGTCCCCAAGCAACCCAGACTACCTTGGGTGCCCCACCCGCCCACCTGAGATTTTTGAAGGTTGACACTGAGTGAGCACAAGGTGACAGGCAAGATCCAGGTGATACCACAGGTGACACCAGTGGTCCCAGACAAGGCGGCAGCTGCCTGCTTAAGTCATAAACTCAGAGTGTGTTTCTGAGCTTGTACAGGACCCAGGGCAGGGCCTGCGAGCCCAGCCAAGACCGGGGCCTGCCCATGGCCCTGAGCTCTCCAGTTGGCCCTCTGAGCCACCTGGCCCCTGACTGAGGTGTAGGTGGGGGAAGTGAGAGCTCTGATCTTCAGTGCCGTCTGCAGGCACACGTCAGGGAAGGGGCCCCACCCACCCTCACACAAATTGAGGGGTCCGAAGGCTAACAGGGCATGTGACTGTTTGAGGAAACAGGGGAGGAGAACCTGTCCCGCCCAGCTGGCTCTGCCTCAGGGTGTGACTCAAAGGGACCTCACTGTGCTAGCCTCTGTGCTTCCCCCTGTGAAATGGGCACCACGGCTTCCTGGGGAACCGGCTCCCAAGCATTGGCATGTCAGGAGGGGGGCACAAAGGAAAGGAACCCCAATTAAGGCCAGAAGCTCTCGGCACCTCAGGCTTCGAGCCAGCTGCTGGCCCATTCCCTGTCGTTTTTTCCACAAACAGCCAAAAGACAAGTTACCATTTAACCGGCTCATGGGAATTGGGGCCAAACTCTCCAAATGGCAAACCAGCAGGACCTGTTTGTGGCTCGCACTGCTCTAACCCCGCTGGACCCAGCGGGCTCCCTCCCACACCCTCCGCCTCCCAGCACACGGGCCCATCAAGGTGACTTTGGCTTTAGAACCTTCTTTGGGGCCCCAGGGATGGACACGGAGGAGGGGCACCTAGGAGGTCAATTGGTCCCTCAGTGGGGCAAGCTGGGCTCGAGAGCAAACCACAAGCACAGGAGAGGCAGGTGGGCTGGGGGCACCAAAGAGGGGGTGCTCCCAGTCTACAGGCTGTTGGGCCCCAGAGCCCAGGATGGAACCCACGTTTTCTCTCCAACACAGCAGCAGCCACGAGAAGTCCACCCACTGAAGTTCCTCTTGGACATGATGGGATTTTTCTTGATATGTTTTTACTGGGCGGGGGCACACATGATGGTCTTCAGAGGCTACTCCAACTTCAGTGCTCAGGAGGTCACTCCTGGCAGGGTTTGTTAACGGTGTGGTGCCAGGGATCTAAATCACTCTAGGACCCACCCCACATTTGATATCCTGTTTCAGATGCTCTTTTCGTTTTATGTCTGGGCCACACCCAGCAGTATTCAGAGCTTAGTTCAGGAATCACTCTTTGTGGGACTCTGAGAGCATATGGAGTGTCAGGGATTTGAACTCATGTTGGCCATGTGCAAGGAGAAATTACCTTCTATTCAGTGGTCCTCAAACTATGGCCTTCGGGCCACATATTGTATTTGTATCTGTTTTGTTTCTTCATTGCAAAATAAGATATATGCAGTGTGCATAAGAATTCGTTCATAAGTTTTGTTTTTACTGTAGTCAGACCCTCCAATGGTCTGAGGGACAGTGAACTGGCCCCCTGTTTAAAAAGTTTGAGGACCCCTGGGCCATATATTATCTCTCCAGCGTCTATTTTGCTATGTTTGTTATTTTAAAAAATTTGATAGCACAGCAGTAGGGAGTTTGCCTTGCACGCAGCCAACCTGGGACTGACCTAGTTTGATTCCCGATATCCCATATGGTCCCCTAAGCCTGCCAGGAGCGATTTTTGAGCACAGAGCCAAGAGTAACCCCTGAGCATCATCGAGTATGGCCCAAAAGCACCCCCCCCCAAATTTTTTTAAGTCTAGAGCACCTTGCAGGTGCCTGAACTGGGTTCAATCCCTGGCACCCCACATGATCCCCCGAGTACTGCCAAGTGTGATTCCTTAGTGCAGAGTCAGGAGTGAACCATGAGCATTGCTGAGTGTGCCCCCCAAATAAAATAAACAAAAACAAAAACTTCTTAACGTCTGGATCACACCCACTGGTGCTTAGGAGACCATGTGGTGCCAGGAATGGAAACTGGGCCTCCCACATAATGAACTCAGTCTTTTGCTCTAACTCCGGGGCTGCAGTTTGCTACGTTTCCTTTAGACACTTTTTTAAGTATCTAAGTATTTTTTAAGTTTTTTTTGTTTTTTTTGTTTGTTTGTTTGTTTTTGGGCCACACCCGGCCATGCTCAGGGGTTACTCCTGGCTGTCTGCTCAGAAATAGCTCCTGGCAGGCACGGGGGACCATATGGGACACCGGGATTCGAACCAACCACCTTTGGTCCTGGATCGGCTGCTTGCAAGGCAAACACCGCTGTGCTATCTCTCTGGGCCCTTTTTTAAGTATTTTGACAATAGAACTGAATCACCTGTTCTAGCCCAGTTTCCTTCCTCTGTCTCCAGAGACCACTAGCTTGAAATGGGTGCCTGCTTCATGTTTTGATTCATTTATAGGTTCATAGGCAACCCACAATGTGATCTTGCAGGCTAAAAACACATGTGTGAGGGCTGGGAAGCTCACTCCACTGGTCGAGCACATGCAAGGCCCTGAGTCCGAACCCTTAACCCACATGATTAACTGCCCTACCCCCCCAAGAAGTTGGATGTGTGGTCTAGGTGGCCCTTGAACCCCACAGGAAGTGGCCTTGGGCCTTGAGAACTGCCAGTTGTGGCCCCTATTTTTTTAAGTGAGATACACACTGCAGATTAATGGGGAAGGAGAGGCTTCCTCCTTAGTATTCTGGGGCCCTCAATGGGGGCCTGGGAGGTGAGGCCACACCTCGACCTCTGTCGTAGGCTTCTGCACCAGGAGGCTTATCAACCAAGTTTCTGCACTAGGTTTCTGCATGGTGTGACATGGTAAGACTGTCTCCTCTTGGGAATACACAGACCTCATGAAAATCCTTCACCTGAGAAGGAGGACTCTGATTGTCTGGACAGAGGGCCAGATATGGCTCCAGGTTAAACAGCAGCCTGTCAGCACTTCCCACGGGCCTCCCTCATCAATGCAGACAGAAGCAAAGACTCACTCTGTCTGTCTGTCTGTCTGTCTCTCACAGCAGGGAGAGCTGAACCATCTAGACTGTCTGAGGGGGGCGATGTGCCAGTAGGGAATGGCTAGGCCCAAATTAAATCCCTGCTTTGAGCTGCCCTACAGTTTGGGGGTGGGTGGGTATCACTCCGTGGATGGCTCTGAGCACATTCCCACTATAGGGTTCACCTGATTGATGGACTGCAAGTGTGAACAACTGAAGAGTTCGTGGGGGAGGCTAGAGGTAGCACGGAGATAAGGCATTTGCCTTGCATGCAGAAGAACGGTGGTTCAAATCCCTGCATCCCATATGGTCCCCTGAGCCTGCCAGGAGTGATTTCTGAGTGTAGAGCCAGGAGTAACTCCTGAGCACTGCTGGGTGTGACCCAAAAAAACAAATAAAAAAGAGTTCGTGGGGAAAAAAAAAGAGATCTTAGGGGCCGAAGAGACAGCACAGTACACAAATACAGTACATGCTGTGCATGTGGCTGAACACAGAGAGAGAGAGAGAGAGAGAGATTTAAAGAGATAGGATAGCAGGTAGGAAGCTAGCCTGATCTGGAGTTGATCCTCAGCATACCATATGGCCCCCTGAGCACACCAGGAGCGATCCTTGGGTATAGAGCCAGGAGTAACTTCCTGAGCAGGTATGGCCTTCCCAAAAAGAAGTAAGAAATGTTCTTATGTTGATTCATGCTGAAATGATTAGATTCTGCTCTCTCTCCAGCAGAGTCTAGACATTTGATTAAAGCAAAATATATGCCTAACATTAACCTACTGTCTATTTTTCTTTACATTTATTAAACAGAACTCCGAGGAGAGGCCAGAGAAATAGTACAGTAGGTACAGCTCTTGCCTTGAATGTGGCTGACCCAAATTCCATTCTCCAAATTCCATGTGGTTTCCAGAACACCACGATGAGTGATTTCTGGTTGAAGAATCAGTAGTAACTCCTGAGCACCTGAGCACTGTGCACCCCTAAAAAGATACCAAAAATCCCAACACCCAAAAATGGGATTCCTGGGAAACTCTAGGAGCGTGCTAGCATTTGATTTCTGTTTGGAGAGATGCTCTAGATCTCTGTCCTGTGGCCAAAGGTGAAGGATCTGGACCCCATGGCAGGGCGCCATGCTGGAGAGAGGAGCACTGCTCTGGGGTGAGGGGGGATTTTTTTTTTTTCCTGGATGCTTGTTTCTGATGGAGGGGCAAGCCAGAATTCTACCCAGCCCTGTTGTCAGGGGCCCTCCCACAGTCTCCCACCCATCCTTGGGGGACCTTGTCTCTGACCTCAAAAGCCAAATGTGAGTAAGTAGATGCCTCTCTGGACATATCCACCCTGCACCCCACCGCTAATATGAGTCCCTGCTTCCAGATCTCTGGCCTTCCTTTCCTGGAACTGTCATAGGGGTTAACAACCCTCACCTGGGAGCTGGGTTCTGGAACTGGCTTCTTCTTCCTCCTGAATTCTCCCTCCCCCACAACAGCCTTTGATCTTGGAAAGTGGCTCATTTGGATGCAGAGGGGTCTGCAGCAATAGTCCCACTGCAGTGACACACGTAGAGACCCCCCCAGGCTGTCAGGGGTCAGTGATAGCTCAAGCCTGGCTATCAAGGGCTATGCCAGCCTACTCAGCAGTGCTGCACCCCTGCGTTCTTTCAAATCACTGTCCAGGCCCATCACCCCAGGCAATTATATCCTGTCTTCCTCAGAACTGTCAAAGCCTGACACTTCCCTGTTGAGCAGTCTCAGCTCTCTCTCTGTGAGCAGAAAGCCAGCAGCCCATAGCTTCTGTCTGTTATAGAGGTTGGGAGGAAGTGAGAGGGGCTTTACTGGATGTCAGAAAATGAGAAAAATGATCTTGGCTCATGTGCCTAAGACAGATCACATCTTCCCAGAGGAGGGCAGAATCCAGGGAGTAATGCTTAGAACTTTCCATGTGTTGAGGATAAGGACCCTAGCACCTTCCAAAACCACACACACACACACAAAATCAATGCAGAGGATAATATTCACCTGAGACCAAAGCCCCCCAAGGTTTTCAACACCCAGTTCACTTTTCACCCCTGAATGGGCATATTCCAAGGTGGGCCCTGGTGGGAAGCTATCTCTTGGGCCTGGCCCCTCTCACATTGCAGATCCAAACCCCTCAGCAGACCCAGTCCTGGAAAACAAACCCTTCTTATTCAGAAGAAAAAAGTTGCCAAGAGAGAGACCTGTTCCAGAAGCCAAAGATAATGAAGAATTGAGCAGACATGTTGCAAGTTCACTGTTTTAATCAAATAAAACCTACAACAAAGTTCATCTGACACATAGGTAATGAGATAATGATTGTTGCGCTTCATGGGAATTAGGCATTAATGGGAAGCCGTTTTTATAAATGATGGTGATTATACTGTTGCCTTTACTCAGTCCAAATTTTAAAGTTTTTTTCCTCTTCCTGTTTTGTTACTGCCATCAGTTTTTTTTTTTTTTGTTTTTTTTTTGGGGGGGGTGGTGGTGGTGGGGAGGTTTCCTGTGAGTACTGTTTAATCACCCTGGCCAGCAGCCTCCTCTCCATTCCCCTTCACACACACACAGAGGACATAGGCAAGCAAGCCTAACACCCACTACCGTGCCGAGCATTTGTCTCAGATGATTCTACTGGATGTTCACAAGAATTCTAGGTAGGGAATTTGCCTTTCATTTGGTAGACCTGGTTTTGATCCTGGGCATCCCATAAACCCCATCCCCATCCTGCCAGGAGTGAATCATGAGTGCAGAGCCAGGAGTAACTCTGAGCACTGCTGGGTGTGACCCAAAAACAAACAAAAGAATCCCAGAAATACGTATGTAGGGGATGGGGGGTTGTCTCTGTTTGCCAGGAGAAAATAGAGGCTCAGATTGTTGGCACTGTCAGCATCTGGCTGCAAGAACACAGGCACAGAGTGGAGTTCAGTAGCCCCTGGCCCAGAGGCACCTTGGTGCTGGGCAGCTGAGAGCTGTATGTATGTACGAAGCCGAGAGCCTGTCCAGCTAAAGGTCGCCTGGTCTTCGAGCTGCTGAGGATGGAAATAGGGAGTTAGTGGAAACAGAGCCCACAGTGATCCATGGACCTGAGCATCTTGAATCCCTCTAAGCCTGAGTGTGCTTTTTTTGTTTATTTGGTTTTTGGGTCACACCCAGCAGCACTCATGGGTTACTGGCAGGCTCGGGGGACCATATGGGATGTCAGGATTTGAACCACTATCTGTCCTGGATCGGCTGTGTGCAAGGCAAACACCCTATGCTGTGCTATCTCTCCAACTCCCTGAGTGTTCTTTTAAAAATTAAATTAAATTTATTTATTTATGCATTTCCAGCAGCTCTCAGGACTTACTCCTGGCTCTGCACTCAGGAATCACTCCAGTTGGAACTCTGGGAATCATATGAAATGCTGGGGATTGAAGCTGGGTCAACCGAACGCAAGGCAAATGGCCTCAATGCTGTACCATTTATTGCTCTGCCCCCAAGCCTGGGAATTCGTATTCCATCAAGAAGTAAATTCAGGAGAATAAAGGTGTAAGGGAATAACAGGCCTGTCCTATAGGAAGCACTAAAAGGCCCTGGCAGAAGTATGGAGGTTTGGAGAGGGACCGAAGAATAGCTTAGGAGTTAGAGCGCTTGTCTTTCACAACAGCCTACCCTGGTTTGAGTCCCTTAAGCACTTCAGGAGCCACTTCTTTTTTTTTTTTTTTTTTTTGTTTTTTTTGTTTTTTTTTGTTTTTTGGGCCACACCCGTTTGACGCTCAGGGGTTACTCCTGGCTATATGCTCAGAAATCGCCCCTGGCTTGGGGGGACCATATGGGACGCCGGGGGATCGAACCGCGGTCCTTCCTTGGCTAGCGCTTGCAAGGCAGACACCTTACCTCCAGCGCCACCTACCCGGCCCCAGGAGCCACTTCTGAGCATAAAGCTGGGGGTAGTCAGGCTCCTGAGCATTGCCAGGTGTGTTTCCCACCTCCATACAAAAGTGCCAACTAGAAGGATAGAAGATCATGGAGCTCGCTTGGAGGTTGGCACAAGGATATGACACCAGGAAGGAGGCAGTCTGCCATTGAGCTTCGAACATGGGTAGGGGGAGGCATCGAAAGGGTCAAAGAAAATTATAGCCTATGTTTCCCTCTGCAGCACTGGCACACCCCTGTAGGTCACAGCAGGGTTAAACCCCAGAGCCAGTCCCTGGGGGGCAGGGTGGGGGGCAGCCAGGCAGAAACCCAAAGTGGAAAAGGACCAGACCCGAGAAAGTGCAGCCTCTTCCAAAACAAACTCTGCCACCTTTTACCATTTTTGCCCTGGGCCTGCCGATTGGCTGTCACCAGCTGGGGACAAAGAGAGATTGTGTGCAAAGGTACTTCATGTTCCTGTGGCAGGGGGCCAGCGGGACGCTTGTCACCTGGCCCAGCTGGGGATTCCAGGCAGGATTAAGCCACCAGGGCCGCCTCGGAACGTGGCAAGGGGTCCAAAAAGAGCAAGTCGAAGCAGGACTTGTTGCAGCACCAGGGGGACCTCTGTCCTCAGTAGCAGAGATCTCCTGGGGCTGGCTGAGCCTGGTGACCCTGCCTCTTTCTCTGCTGGCTCCTGGAAACAGCTTTGCAGGCTGGAAGCTGGGCAGATGTTTAGACATCCAGCTCCTGGACTGATGTAGGTTTAGAAACAGCTACATTTGGGGCCAAGTTCCAGCCTGGCTGTGAGACCCAGGGCCAATTACTTATTTCCAGGGGTCCTTATTTCCTTGCCCCTGAACCAGGCCTCCTCAATGCTGAGGATGCTCTGACTATCCTACCAAGCCCAGAACTGATTCAAGTGAGGACTCTGGTAATACCAGCTGCACATAATAACAACATCATTAATAACTGTACTTCCTGCTAGAAATCCTTTGCTGAGTACCTGTGATGGGTCATCAGGTATTACGCCGAGGGCGCTTGCAGAGATGTGGAGGGAGAAAGATGTTCCTCATCCCTTGGAGGGGGAACACACAACACACAGGCAGGAATCTAAAAAATCTGAGAGACATGAGTGATGGGGTAGAGGGCAGGACAGGTAATTAGGAAAGGCTTCCTCAAGGAGGTGGTAGTGGCATTGGTCTTGAGTGGGAGAGAGGAAAGCTGGAAGGAAAGCAAGTGCCTGACTACAGGAGGAAACAAGCAGAGGTATGAGAGTTTAAGTTTAAGGCATTCAGAATTCCCCTGTGATTGGAGCAGGGTCCAGTGGTGGCCTAGGCTTATAGCCTACTTGCTGTCCCTGCCACAGGTCAACTGGGTTGGCCTCCCTAGTGACCTGGAGCCAGGCTTTCCCATGTCTCTGAGTCTCTGAGATGGCTCTACCTCTTCCCATCTAATAAGGATTTAATGGTTTTCTTTATTCCCATCTCCTAATGTGTGTGTGTGTGAGTGAGAGAGAGAGAGAGAGAGAGAGAGAGAGAGAGAGAGAGAGAGAAGGAGAAAAAGAGAGAAAGAGAGAAAGAGAGGAGAGAGAGAATACAGGAGATCAGACTAGGCCAGGAAAAATAGCAAAGGGGGGAAGGTTAGCACGGAGAGCTAGTTTAGGATATAATGATTGAACAATATATATAGTACAGGAGAGATATCCCAGGAGGTAAGGATAATACAAGAGATATAGTACACGAGAGATAAAACAGGAAGTAGGGATAGTACAAGAGAGCTAGATAGTAGAGGGGGTAAGGCTAGAGTTGGGAGTAAGAATAGTAAGAATACCAGAAGTAAGGATAGTCCTATTGCTAAGGATAGTCTAAGGAGTAAGGATAGTACCAGAGGTAAGGATAGTCTGGGGAATAAGTATAGTCCATAGGGTAAGGATAGTCCCAGGAAATGGGGTAGGCATAGTTATAGGTGTAAGGACAGTTCCAGATGTAAGGCACTTGCCTTGCAAGCATCTGCTGAAGCCAAGACCCTCACTAGCACCACACCTGAGCACAGAGCCAGAAACAGCCCCTGAGAACTGCCTGGTGTGGCACCAAAATATAGCCCCCACAAATAAAGGAAAAGTCCCTCGGAGTCCACTCTGGGCTAGGAAGATGAAGGTGCCCTACCACCCTAACCTGGGGCTCTGGCCTGGAGGGTCCAAGGCAGGTGCCACTCCTGAGTCCCACTCCCTGAGTCTGAAGGGGTGTCCACTCCTGGGTCCTGAAGGGTACCAAACCCCTTAAGGCAGGTGCCTACTTATGAGTTTCAGAGTGGTACCCACCCTTGGTTTTAAGGCTGCAAACCAACCAGAGTGGAAGCCCTCACCCTAGAGAGAATGTGGAGGGTTGAAAGGTGAAATTTGTAGTCTCTGAAGCACCCAGCTGGGACATCCACTTGGGACCAAGTGGGAACAGGGCAACTGTTATGACTTCAGCTCAAGGGTCCCTGTCTGAAGCTGGCATTGTCCTCTGGGCTCAGGCTTTCCCCTCTTCTTTGCAGATGGGGTGCAGGGTGGGAACAGAGGTGACAGCTGTGTAGTGTGAGGGGTCTCCTTGGGGGTGGCTCCAGTACTGCCTGCACCTTCACCAGGTTCAGACTATCCCCAATCTCACTGCCAACACTCTTGGGCACAGTCCCCCAAAACCCAAAGGCACTACCAACCGGGCCCCCTTTGTGTTTCCACCTAAACTGGCTGGCTGGAGCTGGAGATGAGGAGCAGAGGGGTTTGTGCAGGGAGAGTTGGGGAGTAGGTGCTGTCTTGGGGTCCAGACCCTGGCCCTGCCTGACATATCCTTTGTCATCAGCTGAAAGTTGGCTTTGGAGAGCGGACCCAGGCTGAATGAGTGACTGCCAATGGGGCAGCTGGCCTCTTACTAAAATGAGCAAGTCTTAAAGCTTTCCCCACTTCCCATGCCCAGCTCAGCCCAGAAAAAGAGTGGAGAGCAAAAGACCTGGAGCAAATTTTTCTTTTTCAAAAAGCCCAACAGAAACCAAACATTTGTCTCTGTGAAGGCAACCAGGGCTTAACTGAAATGTCATATTTCTTTGCTGGAATTGTAGAGGAGAGCATGATAAATGCAATTTTATTCTGTAATTACAAATTTCAAATCCTGTTTCACATGAAGCAAAACCATGCGAGGATACAGCATAGCTCTTTGGGTTGCTTCTTACCAAATCAGCTGCTGAATCAATCATTACTGAGAAATGTCAACTTTGACCACATGGCCTCTGGGTGAATATGTGTGTTAAGCTGATATGTACTGGTGTGCAGTGCGGATGACTGTGCAGTGAGGTTTGATTTTTTGTTTTTTGTTTTTTGTTTGTTTGTTTTTTTGTTTTGTTTTTGGGCCACACCCGGCGGTGCTCAGGGGTTACTCCTGGCTGTCTGCTCAGAAATAGCTCCTGGCAGGCACGGGGAACCATATGAGACCACCTTTGGCCCTGGATAAGCTGCTTGCAAGGCAAACACCGCTGTGCTATCTCTCTGGGCTCTTTTGTTTGTTTTTTATTTGTTTGTTTGTTTGTTTGTTTGGGGGCCATACACAGATACACTCAGAGCTTATTCCTGGCTCTGCACTCAAGAATTACTCCTGGTTCATGGGCATAAGGAACACTGAGGATCGAACACAGGTTGACTGCATACAAGGCAAATGTCTTACCTCCTTTATTATTATTATTAATTATTATTATTATTATTATATCCCTTTATTATCACTCTGGCCCTTGAGAGGTGAGTTTTGTGTGTGTGTGTGCATTTATTTTTTGTGAGGATATTGAATATGTGCTCATTAAATGTGAATGTGTGGTTGGCATGTGTTGTGTATATTTTGTATGCTTGTGTTGTATGTTGTATAGTCTCTGTGTTATATGTGTCGTATTGCGTATAGGATGTGCTATGCATGCCTGTGTTGTACTGTGTTATGATGTTGCATGGGTTTGTTGTGTATGATTTGCATGTATGTTGCATTTGTGCTGTGTCTGGTATATTGTATGAGTGTGTATTATATGAGTGCTGTATGTGCGCCTTATATGTGTCTCAGGTATGTTGTATATGTGTTACACTGTGTGTTGTATAGATGTGTTGTATGTAGTGTTATATATTATTGTTTGGGTGTTCTGTGCATTGTATGGGTGTGCTGTATGGACGTGTTGCAACTTGTGTTGCGTGTGTGCTGTATTATTATTGTATGGGTGTACTTTATGGCGTATTATATATTGTTATGTATGGCTATTGTGTGGGTATGTTGCTTGCATGTTGCATGCAATATATTGTATGTCTGTGTATTTTTTGTGTGTTGTGTGGGTTGCTGTGTGGGTGTGTATTGTACGTCTGTGTTGGGAGGTGAAGACATGCTCTCATATACAGATAAGGGCAGTGGGGGCGGTTCCCAGTGCCATTGTGAGCAGGGCTGCCCAGCAGGGCAGGCAAGACCCGAACTCCTGGGCACTGCAAGGAGCTCTACACAGTGGTTCTGGGAAGTGCAGAACTGGGGGGTGGGAGTGGGGGTGGAGGAAGCATTTTGTTCACCAAGTCTGTTTCCCTGGGCTGAGACCAACAGTTATTGGGGAAGCTAAGAGGAGGAAGCCCCTGGGAACAAAGCCTGTGGGCTAGAGACACTGAGCCAGGCAGGAATAGCAGGTGCAGAGAGCAACAGGGGCAGGGGCAGGAGCCAGGGCTGAGAAACAGGCAGAAGGCTGGAGGCTTCTGGGGCAGAGAGGAGGCTGCTCTTGTGCCCTGTTCTCACAGTCAGCAGAAGCAGATCCCAGGTTTCATCTGGGCTCCCATGGAGAATCCCAGAAGGGCCCTCCAGGGCAGATTCAGAATCTGAAGACTGTGCCCTGGCCTCAATTGTCTGAACTCAGGCTCTAGTGTGCCAGAAGCCCCCTTGGCCCCAGAGGCAACCCCTTCTATCCTCAGCCCCACCCAGGAAAGCTCTTGTTCAGACCCATTCAAAATCCCTCCCACAGCAAGAAGTTTGGTTGGCGGGGGCGGGGGACAGGGCACTGGGTTCACAGTTTCAAGTCCATGGGCCAGGCCTGGGGTGCAGAGATAGGACAGGGTAAAGGCAATTGCCATGTGCACATCCTAGTTTTGTCCTCAACACCACATAAGGTTACTTGAAGTGATCCCTTAGCATGAACAAACCCTGAGTGCTGCCTGGGCTAGTCCAGAAACAAAACAAAAGCAAAGTCCACAGACCTTGTTCTGTCAGTTCCCACCTCTGTGGGCTGTGCCCCCCCGTATATACACACTTGGAATAAAGATCTGGAGTGACTTTCACGGGTTCAGAGTATAATGGGGAGGAAGTGGGCGCTGGGACCTGGCTACTGACTCTCAGTGCTTACTCAGTAGGAGGGAGCCCCACTTGCACCAGGTGGCTCGAACCCAGGATGAACTGGGCAAGGAGCTGACCTCCCTCTGTTATGGCAGCTGCCCCAGCTGGGGCCCATGGGGCCCTCGGTCCACACTTGGGCAGTGAGTTGGTCCCTGTGGGAGAGGTGCTGGGCGTCCTGCCCAGAGCGGAGCAGAGAAGCTGCCCAGGCCTTCTTGTTCAGCCAGAAATTCCAGCCTTTTAAGGATCAAGGCCCAGAGAGGGACCTTTCCCGGCTGCCAGGAGCCGGTTTTCCAGCCTGGTAGTATCACCAGGCCAGGCCTCAAGGGAGGCTTCCCTGATTTTTGGTCAGGGTTTGTGGAAAGGCACATGCCTGCATGTTTGAGGAAGAGCTGTGGCCACTTCTGACCATCAGAGGCACCAACCTCTTCTCCAGGCTCTGGGGAGTGACTGGTTGTTTTGTTGTTATTTTGGGTCATACCTGGTGATGTTGAGGGGTCTGCACTCAGGAATCACTCCTGGTGGGCTCCTATGGGATGCAGGGGATCGAACCCAGTTAGCCATAGGCAAGGCAAACACCCTACCTTTTGTGCCAGCCCCAGGAGTGGCTTTTTTTAAAGTTAACCTTATTGAGTTCTGAGTCACACATAATACAGCACATGCCAATTCTAGAGGTGCCTTGCAGTGTGTTGATTGACGTATGTGCTGAGGTATCTGCTGGCAGGGGTACTGTAGAACATTTTCAACACCCTGAAAGGCTTAGTGGCCCTTCCCCTGCCTTTCCCTGCCTGCCTTAATCCACTGACAGCTTTTCGAGTCATGGAATAAACTTGCCTGTAGATGTGATTTGATTGCTGCTATTGTTACTGTTGCTGCTGATATTGTAGTGGTGGTGGTGACGAGGTGGGGGCGGGTACTGTAGGAGTTTGCCACAAGCTGTGGTACTCATCTGATTTTAGCTGTGGTGCTCCCTAGGACTCCCAGGACCCCATTAGCAGTGCCACTGGCCTGCCTATGTATTCACCAGGGCTCTGGGTTGAGGCACTCAGCGTGGTGATGGCCCCTCTGTGCTCACAGCTGCTTCTCTGGGTGCCACATTTCCTGCCAGCTTTGTCAGCTGTCTTTTGAGCTGGTGATTGTCAGCGATCACCTCTGTTTTTGCTCATACAGCCCTGGTTGCAGAGCAGCTGATATGGTGCAAGGGATCACAGACAACAGAACTGCCAGTTTCTGGTGGGCACCAGGGATTTGAACTCCTAACCAGATGCTCTAAAAACCCAATTCTGTTCCTCCACACGCCACATCTTTTAAAATCGTCTGATGGTTGGGGCCAGAGCTGTGGCGCAAGCGGTAGGGCATCTGCCTTGCATGCACTAACCTAGGAGGGACCTGGTTTGATTCCCCCCGGGGTCCCATATGGTCCCCCAAGCCAGGAGTAATTTCTGAGAGCATAGTCAGGAGCAACCCCTGAGCGTCACTGGGTGTGGCTCAAAAAAAACAAACCAAACAAAAATTGTCTGATCCTGTGAAAGTGACACGATGGGAGAGAGTCCTGTTCATTTATAGAGTTTAATCAGCGACAGATGGTCAATGCTTGCTTTATAAGAAAATAGGCTTTCTGTTAAGATGATTTGCCCAAGCGATAGGCTAATGGGAGTGTTCGGAGCACTTTTAAAGGAGGTTGGTTCCACTAGGATGTTTGTAGGTAGACTTAATGCATTTTCCCACTTAGTTGGGTTTATCAGAATATATATAACATATTATAAAATTATAGTATATTTGACATATATATGTATGTAAATATATATGTAAAATATATAAAATACAATATATTATATATAAACCCATTATAATTCAAGGAAGATCCAGATTTCTATAGTTTGTGCTCTTAGATCTATTTTTATCCTTTCTTGCCTATTAATGTGGAGAATCGTCTGTGTCCTCTGTTTGTCCCAAGCTCCCATTTTTCTGCAGAGTATGTTATGTTTTACAGGTAGATGATAGACTGCTTGTCCACTCTCTTGCTTTTGGACTTCTGAATTGTTTACCATTTGTGGTTGCTGTGAATGAAGCTGCTAGGACATTTGTAAGAACACTTCTTTTTTAAAAATATTTTTGAACCATACTATATTTGGATATTTGGAAACTACACCACATGTGGTGCTCAGGAGTAGATCCTGGTAATACTCATAGAGCTATGGGGTGCCAGGGATCAAGCTCCTTGTTCCTGGGTACAAAAGCTTCACTCCACACTTTGAGCTGTATCCCCGGCCCTTTCTTAGCTGTCTTTATGTACATTCATGCCTTTATTACTCTTGCAGTAGTAAATAGAAATGCAATTTCGGGATGCTATGATGAACATGTTTAACTCTTTAAGATACCACCAATTGTTTTCCAAAGTGGCTTTACTATTTTACAATGTCTGAATAAAAAGATGTTTTGAGGATCTGAAAAATGGGGTAGGTAGGATTCTTGCTTTGCACGTAGCTGGCTCAAGTTGGATTCCCAGTACCTCATCTGGTCTTTTGAGCACTGCTACTTGTGATCCAAAAAAACAAACCCCAAAATAGGAATGAGGGTTATGAATGTGTCCTCTCCTTGCTTCCCATCAAGCCCTTTTATTTTCCCCACAAGTCCAGCAGTTTTTGTAAGATGGTACAGCCTTGTGGGGGCTGGAAGGGGCAGGACCCCTTATATTCCTAAAATCTCCCTATCCCTTGCAGTGGCTGTTTACAGAAATTGGAGAGGCCGTTCCATGAACTAAGCATAAGCTTTGCATGCAGGAAGCCCGAGTTTGATCTGCATCACTGTATGGTCGTTGAGACTCCTTGAGCAATGCTGGTGTGAACCAACCAAACAAAACAATACCAACAACAACAAAAAACACCCAAAACAAAACAAAAAAAGACCAAGAAAGTGACTGCTGTTGGTGAAATGGGCTGCAGGATCTATTTATACCTGAGTTTTAAACAGATATATTATTAACCAAAATGTTGCCATCATTTTTCTCTGGCTTATTCTCTACAATATAAGAGTGTTATTGCTGCTGCTGTTGTTGTTGTTCTTTGAATCACCAGGAGACACAGTTACAAAGTTGTTCAACACCCATCCAGGGCACAACACCCACCACCACCAATATCGGTTTGCTGCCCCCTGCCTGCCTCTATGGCAGACATTTTTCTTCTCTCTGTCGCTTTCTGTCCCGTTGTCCCTGTCTCTGTGTTTTAAAACAAACCTACTGCTCTAATGGGTCTCTCCAGCCCCTGCCTGCCACCCAGGGTGGTAGGGTCATTTCTGGTTTTGAGGACCCTTATGCAGAGCTCCCCTTTCAGAGGAATCCATGCATGTTCCTGGCATCTTTCTTGCTCTCCCCTAGTTCCAAGTTGCCACCAACTCCCATTGGGCCTGAGACACTTCCCATGCAGGGACAGCAGCTGCTCCAGATGCCTCCTGCTGATGGTCAGGAAGCGGGAAGCACAAACAGAGAGAAGTATAGGCTTAAGAGAGAAAGTGAAGGAGACAGAGAAGGAGACCTGTTGGCCCAGCACAACGCTGAGATCTGCTGCTCCAGCCTGCAGGATAAACAAAATCTTCACTGAAAAACTTCGGTTTTAGGGCTGGAGAGATAGCACAGTGATAGGGCATTTGCCTTGCACACGGTCGACCCAGGATGGACCTGGGTTTGATTCCCAGTATCCCATATGGTCCTCTGAGCCTGCCAGAAGCAATTCCTGAGCACAGAGCCAGGAGTAACCCCTGAGCACCGCCAGGTGTGACCCAAAAAAACTATAAACCAAAAGAAAAGAAAAACTTGGGTTTAGCTGAGGCGGCCTGGGGGCCACTCCAGGACATACTCAGTCAAGCAGGTTCAAGAATTCAGTTCTACTGCAGCTTTGTGGGTTCCAGGGTTATACCTGTTACTGCTTAGTAACTATGGGGTATAGGACATCAAATTTGGGTCCCTAAAGAGCAGAGGACGACAAGTCTAAGGTATAAGGGTCTGGCCATGTTTGAGACTGTCTTAGAAGGAGGAGTATTGGCAGGAGTGTGGGGGTTGGGTCAGAGGGTCAGATGATAAAAGATCTATGTCCTTTGCTGATAGGGATCTAATTGATCCAGCGGTTCCTGGAAAGTTTACAAAATGCACAGAGGTGCCAGTTAGAGAAAGTGAGTCCACTCCAGTAGTGCAGCCTGGACTGTGCGAGAATGTATTTCTTCTTGAAGGTAACCCTAAAGTGTGGAGAGAAATGGACAGGTTGCAGGTGCCATGGGGTACAGAGAGACAAAACCAAAACCCAGCCTGGAAGGTTCTAAGGGAGGTGAGAACAGGAACACACTGGATGCCAGGCTCTGCTTTTCAAAGGTTGAAATGCTCAGGATCTGTGCCCAGGGGCTCAAGAGGACCAACCTTTCTTGTCTCGATTCCTCCAAGACTCTCAACTTCCTATCTGAGTCAACGAGAAGATGAAACTGGAAAGTGGATCCCTTGGGTGTGGACTGTGGAATGGAGTATGGGCTCACTTCAACACAGAATGTACAACCTTTGGTCACCCTGACTCTTTAGTTGGCCTTATTTTTTTTTTATTTGTTTTTGGGTCACACCCTGCGGTGCTCAGGGGTTACTCCTGGCTCTGCGCTCAGAAATCACTCCTAGCAGGAATGGGGGACCATATGGGATGCCGAGATTCAAACCAGGGTCTGTCCTAGGTTGGCCATGTGCAAGGCAAACGCCCTACTGCTGTGAGATCTCTCCAGTCCCCAGAATTTGTCTTGTTTGTTTGTTTGTTTGAGGTCACACCAGGTGATGCTCAGGGGTTACTCCTGGCTCTGCTCTCAGAAATTGCTCCTAGCATGCTTGGGGGACCATATGGGATGCCAGGAATCAAACCAGGATCTGTCCTGGGTTGGCTGCGTGCAAGACAAATGCCCTACTGCTGTGCTATCTCTCCAACCCATTATTTCTAATCCCAATCACACCCTCCAGGAAGAGCACTTACTGATCAGAGTTACAAGTGGGAGTTCAAAGAGTGAAAGCCCAGGCTCCAGCCAACTTGTCATTTGTTTACTGTGTCTCCCCAATCCCCACAAATATTACTTTTCTCCCACCAAGTTTCTAGTTTCTTTCTCTTCCATCATCTGATCCTCTTTCCCATTTCTTTCAGGTATAGTCCAAGTTTCCTTACTCTTTTTTGTTTGTTTGTTTGTTTGTTTGTTTTTGGGCCACACCCGGCTGCACTCAGGAGTTACTCCTGGTTTTGTGCTCAGAAATCGCTCCTGGCTAGGGGGACCATATGGAATGCTGGGGATTGAATCTTCCTCACTCTTTTGTTAAATGCCATTAACAAGTCACCATTTCTCATCAAAAAAGCAATACCTGGAGTTGGAGGGGTAGTTCACTTGCCTTGCACACAGCCAACCTGGGGTTGATCCCAACACCACTTAAGGTCCCCAAGCCCTGTTGGAAGGAGTCCTGAGCTCAGAGCCAGAAGTAAGCCCTGAACTGCTGGGTGTGGCTGCAAAACAAGCAAAAGAACTTTTTAAAAAATGCAACTTCTGGAACTAGAGAATATAGTGGGCAGGGTGATTTTCTTGCATGCAACCAATCTGGGTTCTATCCCTCATGCCTCACATGGTCCCCCAAATTCCATAAGGAGCAGTCCCTGAGGCAAAAAGCCAGGAGTAAGCCCTGAGCACTCTGGAGTGTGGCACAAAAAGAAAACAAATAATGCAATTCCTTTTTAGCCCCTCCAGCACTTAATTTCATTTTGATTTTATTTATATGGGAGCCATATCCAGGGTTACTCAGTGGCTACTTCTAGCTCAGTGTTTGCGGTTGTTCCCATTGGTCTGGGGACCATACAGTGTTGAGGGTCAAACCCAAGCCTCCTGCATACGAAGTTTGTACTTCCATCCTTTGAAAGTTCTCTCTGGTCTTTGACTTTCCATGATTTGGACACCCTACTTGCCCAGCCCATTTCTTGCTATCTCCCCTCCATGAGCTAGTTTCTTGAAACTTCTCATTATTCTGGGACTGGGGATATAGTTTAGTGGTAGAGTAGTTCACCTACTCACCTTGCCTGTGTGAATCCCTGAGTTCAATCCTGGCACTGCAAAATTTTTTAAATTGTTAAGCTTGAGGGGACTGAAGCTATAGTACACAGGTAGTGTTTGCTTTGCATATGGCTGATCTGGGTTCAATCTCCAGCATTCCATGTGGTCCCCTGAGCACCACCAGGAGTAAACCCTGAGCATAGAGCCAGAATTAAATCCTGAGCACTGCCGAATGTTACCCAAAACCAAAACCAGACAAAATACAATATTAAACTTGAGCCGGCCCTTTCAACTTCAATACTTTATATCTATTATCCTCCTTGCAAAGAAAAGTCCTTAACTAGCCTTGTCTTTCTTCGTTCCAATTTTAGTATATGTGCTGCAGAAGGGAGCACAGCCTTGCCTTTCTTTTTCTTTTTCTTTTTCTTTAGCCTTGCCTTTATAATCTCCTTTGTATCCTTTACAGTTCATCAAAATTGTTACTTTCTTTGACTCCCCTAAAATCATCAACTAGCCATCAATCTAGGTTTTTTCTTCTTCCTTCCTTCTTCCTTTCCTTCTATTCTCTCTCTCTCTCTCTCTCTCTCTTTCTTTGACTCCCCTAAAATCATCAACTAGCCATCAATCTAGGTTTTTTCTTCTTCCTTCCTTCTTCCTTTCCTTCTATTCTCTTTCTCTCTCTCTCTCTCTCTCTCTCTCTCTCTCTCTCTCTCTCTCTCTCTCTCTCTCTCTCTCTCTCTCCCCCCCCCTCTCTCTCTCTGCAGCATACCAGGCAAGCACCCTACCCACTGTACTATAGTTCCCCTGTACTACTCTTTCCCTTTCTGTCTTTTTATTTGGAGGGGGTCTACATCCACGGGCTACTCCCAATATTTCAAGCTTGCTCCTGAGCAGTAATCAGGGGAACATGCAGTGCTGGGGATAGAACCCAAGCTTCCTGCATGTAAAGAATGCTTTCGGCCACTTGAGCCATTTCTCTGGCTCTGTTCCCAAGTCTTGCGCTGGCAGGAGAACTAGTGTGTGTGAGCTATGTGGCCTGGAGTACATTGCGTTCCTTCTGTGTTCCTTCTGTGTGTCTCAGGGTACGCATTTCAAAAACAACTCTGTCCAGAATGATAGTGGGGCAGGTAGGACATTTATCTTGCATTTAGCCACCCAGATTCCATCCCTAGCATCCCATGTGGTCCCATAAGCACCACTGGGAGTAGTTCCCAAGTACAGAGCCAGGAGCAACCCCTGAGCACTAACCAGATATGGCCTTAAAACAAAACAAAACCAAAAAACCCAATCCAGCCCTATGAATAGCTCCTTCCCAGAGAAGCCTCAGTGATGAGGATGAAATTACTTACTATGGACAAAGCTGAGCCATAGACCTGGGAAGCCCTAAATGAATGTTAGCTGCTGTTATTAACTGAGGTTTGTGTGTGTCTTTGGAATGGGTGAGTGAATGAAAATATACAACATAATGACAGCACCTGGGGGGCGAGGCTTAGCTCACACCTAATGGTGTTCATGGCCTTTGCACTCAAGAATCATGCTTGGTTGTGCTCAGGGGACCATATGGGATACTGAAGATTGAACCTGGGCTGGCCATGTACAAGGCAAGTGCCCTACCCACTGTACTATCTCTCTGGTCCTGGCCTTGTCATTTATTTTGGGGCCATTCCATACAGGGCCAGGGATTGAAGCTAGAGTGTATCAGGCAGTGGTGTCCACATATTTGGCCTCCGAAGGGGTCACACACTGCTTTGGCTGCACATTTAATGGGGGGCAGGGAGGTGGTGCTCACACATCTTTTTTCACTGGTGGAGTTTGTCATGATACTTTAAGTTGCAGCTGGCTTCAGAGTGGCCACGAACCACTGACAACAGAGCTGCCAGGATCACATGGGGGTAAGAGCAGGTGACACCAGGGATAGACTCACAGCCTCATGATTGCAAGCAAGTACTTTAGATACCAAGTCATCTCCGGGTCTCGGGGCTCCTGGGTGAAGACTTTAGAAGACCCAGAAAGGGCCCGGAGAGATAGCACAGCGGCGTTTGCCTTGCAAGCAGCTGATCCAGGACCAAAGGTGGTTGGTTCAAATCCCGGTGTCCCATATAGTCCCCTGTGCCTGCCAGGAGCTATTTCTGAGCAGACAGCGAGTGACCCAATAACAAACAAACAAACAAACAAAAAAAGAAGACCCAGAAGGAAGAGTGGAAAGGTATTTGCCTTCTAAAGGTCCAAGACTTTGCAGGTGAGAAGACAGTCCATATACCCTCAGAAGTATCTCTGGTCATTAGGCTACTGAGAGGAAGAAGATGCAAGCACAGTGTCCACTGTCAATGTCTGGCCTCAGACACCCAGTCAAACAGGTTGTGAAGAAGCTCTGTGACATTACTTGGTCAAGGTCATCATCACCCTGTTCAGACCAGGAGGTAAAAGGAAGGCATTTCGGTGTCTCTGGCTTTGGGTTCTGATATTTATGGATGTGGCCAACAAATTGGCTGAGTTCAGAGAAATAATTTTAAATATAAAATTTTCCCCATGCGGCCGGAGAGATAGCATGGAGTTAAGGCATTTGTCTTGCATGCAGAAGGATTGTGGTTCGAATTCCAGCATCCCATATGGTCCCCCGAGCCTGCCAGGAGCGATTTCTGAGCAGATAGCCAGGAATAACCCCTGAACGCTGCCGGGTATGATCCAAAAACAAAACAAAACAAAAATTCCCCATGCCTGGGACTGGAAGATGGTTCAAAGCTATGTATACAAGAGCACTGGGTTTGATCCCTAGTATTTCATAGTCCCCCAAGCACCACTGGGAGTGAGCGCTGAACTGGGAAGTAGCCCTAAAAGCAACAAAGTGTGACCCAAAAACTGATAAAAGAGAAAAAGCAAAGGAAAGAAGGAAGGAACTGAAGAAAAGAAGGAAGTAAAGTGAGAAGGTGGGATGGTGGGAAGGTAGGAGGGAAGGAAGAAAGAATAGGAAGGAAGGAAGGAAGGAAGGAAGGAAGGAAGGAAGGAAGGAAGGAAGGAAGGAAGGAAGGAAGGAAGGAAGGAAGGAAGGAAGGAAGGAAGGAAGGAAGGAAGGAAAAGGAAGGAAGGGAGGGAGGAAGAAAGGGAAGGAAGGAGGGAGAAAGGGAGGGAGGGAGAGAGGGAGGAAGGGAGAGAGGGAGGAAGGAAGGGGAGAGAATTCAACAGGAGGTAAGTCACTTACCTTGATCTCTAGCACCACATATGATCACCTGAGCACTGCCTGGAGTGATTCCCAAGCAGAGTCAGGAGCAAACCCTGAGCCTCCCCAGGTGTGTCTATAAACAAAAATCAAAAAAGACCAGAGGTGCCACACCAACCTGCCGTTTGTGAAGGGATAGGCACGCATGCTCAGTGCACAGGGTACGTGGCTGAAAGGCATTCAAAGATTCTGTGCAACTGCGTTGTGGGGGAAAATGGTCAATCGTTGGGGGCCAAGAAACAGGTATCGCTTGCCTGGGTGGTGGTGGTGGTGCAGGGACAGTCATGGGACTAAAAGAAGTCCAAGACAGCTCAATGATCCATCACAGGTCCTCTCCAGGGGTGAGTCATTGGTGAATTCTATTAACCCGGCTCAACCTTCATGTTCCCGGCGCCTGCCACAAAAGTGCTGAGATACCGTGGCTGAGCGACTGGCGATAAAGCCAGGGGACAGGCTGCCGGGCAGGCAGTACAATAGGGGAGATAAAGGCAGCCAGCCTCTTTCGTTCATTATCCTGGGCAGGCTCCAATCTCCCCTTCATTTCTGACTTGGGATTTGCATAATTAGCCACCCCAGGGAGGCAGCTGCCTTCCCCACCTGGGAGCCTGCAGCCCCCTGGCTGTAGCTGAGCCAGCTGCCAACTGGGCACAGGTCAGCAGGGCCCAGTGGAGCCCACTAGCTGGAGAGATTTGCTGAGGTGGGGAGGCCTGGCACTTGGAGAATGGAAGGAAAGAGGACCCAGCAACCCCTGGGTTTCTAGTCTGGCCTTCAGCAAGCCACATGATGGGGGTGTAAAACAACCCCACCTCTTGGAGTCTTTGTTTCCTTGGCTGCAAAATGGTGGTAACAAACCAGATCTTGTGCCCTGCGACTAATAACAGTGTTTGCTCAGGCAATGCCCTCCGAGTCTGCCCAGCACCCTCCGATGGCTTTATCTGGATCTGGAAACTCTACAATAAGCTCCAGCGCAAGAGGCAGGTATTATCTTCAGCCCTCAATGATGAGATAACTCAGGCATGGGGAAGTGAAGAATCGCCCAAAGTCATACACGCTCCTGAGCTGGGACTTGACTCAGAATGCCAGCCGGGCTCTGCAGGCCACACTCGACAGGAATTGCCTTTCCCTCCCCCCACCCCCCCAGTCCCACATAGAGATGCAAAGATCTTCTGCTCTGACATTTGCAGAGCACTGAATTAAATACCTTCCACCCCGCTCAGTGTGTGGTTGCCAGGGTTTCTACACAGGAAAGAATTCTTTGTTGTTGTTGTTGTTGTTGTTGTTGTTGTTTGGGGCCACACCCGGTAACTCCTGACTCTGTGCTGAAAAATCGCTCCTGAGTTGGGTTACCATATGGGATGCTGGGGGATCAAACCATGGTCTGTCCTAGGTCAGCCGCGTGCAAGGCAAATGCCCTACGGCTGCACCACTGCTCTGGCTTCTTATAGAACCTGGGAAGGTGCAGGGTGGGGACTCGGGAGCAAGAGGCTTCCCACGGTCCTGAGCTCACACATTAAAGAGAAATGAAACTTGTCGGTGAGAGGCTTCTTCAACTCTCAGGAGAAGCCAGCAAATGGGAAGATGAAGGTCTGGATCACTAGCACCTGAGCGCAAAGCCCACTGTTGCCCTTTGCTAGCTGTGTCATACTGGGCAGGTGATATTTGCCTCTCTGAGCTTGGCTCTGCTCTTCTGTAAAATAGAGGCTATAATTACATCTACCTTCTAAGATGAAGACAATGGGGTCGTACCAATGGCCAAGCATGGCCCCTGATGCCCTTTTGGTGGCTGCTGGGAAGAAACTGAACATGGGATGAAAGCAGAGAATTGATGCAAGGAATGCTGGAGTACAATAAGGCTCTCCGCAGAAACCTAAAAGTGACACAATGGTGGGCGTTGTTCAGGGAAGATTCTGGCAGAAAGCAAATAACATAGTCAGTGTGGGAGGGGGAGAGAAGACCCAGGATGTTGCATAGAGGGAAAGCCCCATTGGGCGGGAGGGCAGTAGGGGGCTAAGGGGTTGTGAAACATGACCAGAAGAATGTAGAGGGTCTGGTGGTGTGTGGGAGACAAGTGATATGAGAGCTGGGAGGGTGGGTGATATGGGGTCCGAGGCAGCCCTTTAAACTAATTAGCTAACTGGGAGTCCCAGATGAGAATAGGCATCTGCAGTAAGGAAGTAATCAAATGGGACTTCGGTCAACAGTGGGAGAGGCAGGCAGGAGTAGAAGGATCAAACGAGGACTGAGGCACAGGAAAGTGAGTCAGAGTTCAGAACTGGGGAAGGGGATTCATCCGTACTGTGCACGTGTTGGCAGAGCTCGGCTCAAAGCACTGCCATGATGGTGATCTGAGCTCAACACCTGGGGGTTTAAATTGGGTGTGTTGGGCACCAGACTTCAGTTCTTCAGAGCAGATTTGTTGTTTTATTATTTTTCCCCATAAATCTGGGGATCAATATGATGAGATTTGTTGTTATGTTTTTGAGCCACACTCAGTGGTGCTCAGGGATTATACCTGGTGTGTACTCAGAAATCATTCCTGGAAGGCTCGGGGAACAATATGGGATGCTGGGGATCGAACCTGGGTCCATCCCAGGTCAGCCGCTGTGCAAGGGCAAATGCCCTACCACTGTGCTAGCCCTCTGGCTCCAATTACCAACTTTTTAAATTTACCAAGTGAAGCCATCAAACCACCACAAAAATTGGTTGCTCGCCATCCTCCATGATTTCAGAAAACAAAAACCATATTACAGCAAAGAAGGTTAAGGATGGAAGATAGCTCAGGGGGAGGATCTGAGTGCAAATCCCATGTCTCCCACACCCCCAGCATGGCTTTTACAACCCCTGGCACCACTGGGTATGAGCAGGGTCAGATCACCAGGACCAAAGGCTGAGCACTGAAACATCCATCCATCAGCCCCAGTATCTCTGAGAAAAGCCCCCTGGGTCTTCTTGAGCACTACTGGGGAAACCCCCAGAACTTTCTAAAGAAAATAAGGGCTGGAGCTGTATGTCAGGGGCAGAGTACAAGACTATAACGAATAAAGCCCAGGGTTCGATTCCCAACTCTGCTAAAATAAATTAATTAAAAATAAAAAGGCAGTCTATAGCAATAGGACAGGGGGTTAAGTGCTTGCCTTGCATGTGGTCAATCTGGGTTCAAATTCCCAGGGCCGAACATGGATCCTGAGCCCTGCCAGGAATGATCCCTGAGCACAGAGCCAGAAGTAAACCCTGAGTTCCGATGGATATGACCCCAAAACTAAAATCAGAACAAACATAAAAGCAAATCTAACCTCAAAATTGACAACCATTTAAATAGAAACCGTTTAATCGGGGGGGAGGGGGGTGTAGAGAGATAAGCCCAAGGGACTTAATGATCTAAACAAATACTTTATGTGCTGGGGCCCTTGGTTCCATACCTGCATCACCTGATCACCCAAGCAATTCAGGGAGTGACTGCCACCCCCAGAATACCCCCAGCACAAGACTGGGAGTAGTCTGTGAGCATTGTCAGGTGTGGCACTCAAAACATAAAAGTAAATAAATAAATTGAAAACCAAGAAGCTGGGAAGAGAATATGGGGTGAAGATTTGTACATGTGACCTCCTGGATTTAATCCCCAGCACCACATAGCTCCCTGAGCATTGCTAGATGTGGTTTTGGAAGCCTCTGAGCACTGCCCAATGTGGTCCTGATGGTACTTGGGCTCTTTCACTGAATCACTAACTATATAGGCCAAGAATCACTAGAAGTAGCTGTGGGCATCTCTTGGGAGGCCCACATGAAAAAAATTGGAAGTTGGGGGCTGGAGAGAGAGCATGGAGGTAAGGCATTTGCCTTTCACGCAAAACATAGGCGGTTCGAATCCCAGCATCCCATATGGTCCCCTGAGCCTGCCAGGAGCGATTTCTGAGCATAGAGCCAGGAGTAACTGAGCACTGCCCAGTGTGACCCAAAAGCAAACAAACAAACAAACAAAACAAAAACAAAAACAAAATTGGAAGCAAAACATACCTGTACAAAATGTCTATGTAGATGGTCAGAACATGTGATGGTGATGGGCATGGTAGGAGGCCTTCCTTCTCAGAACTACCTGATGGTCTCAGTCTAAAAAATGCCCAGAGCTCTGTGGATAGGCACCTGGCCCTGAACTTCCGGCTGATCTCATCTGTACCTACACTGCTGACTGCTCTGATATGTGGGCGGCCTCTCTAAGTATGTGTTTCTGGCCTGGCCACTCTTATTCCATTCCAAGGCCAGCTGGGTCCTCTCCCACAGGCATCTGGGTCCCCATGCTCTTTGGACCGGACACCTGACATTGCTCTATGCAAGCTGTGGCACTCTCAGGTACCTGGTTGGAGATGAGCATCTGCCTCCCTCTGAGACACTCTGCTCCTTCCTGCTCCTATCTACAGTCTTGCCCTTGACCTCAATGACTGGGTCTAGGGTAAAGTGTGAGCACCAGACTGGGCTCTTGAAGCCACGGTAACAGAAACTTGCATCTTTTCTGCCCAGGGTCACCTGAATCAGGGCTGGAGCAACCCTCTGGGGGAGGGCCCAGCCACCATCTAAGTTTGGCTACCATTTGTGGAAAAGAATAGGCCCCCAGGCAAGGGGCTAAGCATGGAACTAACCCACATCTAAGCTGAAATCTGTCTCTTGGGTGCATCCAAGTGTCTTGTGAGTGAGATGGGGACATAACCTAATCATGATGTCTAATTTTTAATTTCCTGTCCATTCTCAATTCCGCTGGCCTCTTTCCCCACCCCAACTATCTAGGCAAGTCTGTTTGAAAGTATTTTTGGTCTTTAATGTGATTCCTTTGATCCACACTGTTTATCCTTCAACTAAGGATAGATACTTGGAGAGACAATGAGGCCAAAGTGGGGATATAAGTCTTGGGAGCTCAACTAGGAAGACACATCGCTGCTGCCATCCCCCCTGCAAGTAGAAATGAAATGGGAATTGTTGACTATTTTCCAAAAAAGCACAGACATAGAGCTGAACCAGCTTCAGCTCCCAGTGTGCGGCCCCTAGCAGTGAGCCCAGCTCAGAGGGAAAAATCTCCCCACTGAAGTTCCAGCCAGGGACACAGCAGTCTTGGATCAAACTCTAGACTGAGGACAGTTAATGCCCCTTTATTCATTTGCAGAGAGGCGAGTTTTTTCCATGTCCTCCTTTGTCTGTGGTGCTCCATTTCCTGGACCTTCTTCCCACTCACCTCCCAACAAAGCAAGCCCTTTCCTTACAAGTAAAGCTCTCCTCTTAAGCTGCAAGAGAAATAGCCCTGGGTGTGTTCACTCTTATTTTTGGGGGGGATGCTTGTTTTTGTGTTATGTTGACCTTAAGTTTACTTCATCACTGCCTGAAGGTTGTTTTAAGAAAAAGGACAAGGGAAAAGGCCAGCAAATTCAAGGAACTCAAACTCTCTCCCACTTCCAAAAAGAAACAACAACAAAAACCACCTTGAATCAAATCTTTGGTTCAGGTGATGAAGTTTCTTTCTCAAAAACAGAGTATGGAAACAGAGTAGCCAGAATGACCTTTCTTGCCAAGAACACAGATTTCCATAACCTGCTTTTCTTCCCTGCTCCAAGGACCAGGGAGTGTGTCAGATATCCTTTGGGGCCACAAGGTATGTCCTCACATTTGTTCTGTAGTTCAGCTATGTCAGAGACTTCTTCACTGGGTTGCTTTTCCCTCCATACCCATGGGAAAGTCCTGTAAATGTACCCAAGGTTTTGGTGGAAGAATGGCCCCTGAAATGAGGTAATGTAAAGATTTTGATTTTAGAAACAATTCAGAACCACATATCCCAACCACTCTGTCCCTTACTCTTCAAGCACAGTCTCTGGCTTATCTGTGATTAAATCTTCCTGAATCAGAGTCTGTAAAAACAGTGACTCGGGACTGTATATGGTACTGCCGATTGTATATGGTGCCAGGGACTGAATCCTGGCTGGCTTCCTGTAAGGCAAGTGCCCTCCGAGTTGTACTAACTTTCTAATGTTTTGCTTTTTTGTCTAGGTTGTTTTTTTTGTTTGTTTGTTTAAATACCGTGTTCACTTTTTCTAGAAAATTCCAGAGATAAGGAGAAAGTGTAAAAATACCTTGTCCAGGGCTAAGAATCAGTTGAACAGATCTATTCTGAACTTGCAATTCATTTAGATCACATTGGTGATTTAAAACTGGTGAGGAGGGGCCAGAGCCACCAGTGATGCAAGCTGTAGGGTGTTTGCCTTGTGCGCGCTAACCTAGGATGAACTGCAGTTCGATCCCCTGGCGTCCCATATTGTCCCCCAAGCCAGGAGTGATTTCTGCACACATAGCCAGGAGTAACCCCTGAGCATCACTGGGAGTGGCTCAAAAACAAAACAAAACAAAAAACTGGTGAGGACAATAGGGAACTAGAATGAAAGTACAGTGGTAGTATAGTGGTAGAGTGCTTGCCTTGCACACAGCCAATACAGGTTTAATCCTAGGTACCCCATATGTTCCCCCCAAGCTCCACCAGGATTAATCCCTAAGTACAAATCCAGGAATAAGCCCTGAGCACTGCTGGATATCTCCCCACCCAATGGTGACAATAGGAGTGTACACAACACAGAAATAAGCAAATGCTGCAAAGTCGTCCCCCACCAACCACACAGACATTACCTGCCCCCTGCCTGCTTGTGGGGTGCCAACCGATTGCTAGGCTTGGTGAAGATGATTTCACAAGAGGATTTGCTAGATGCTTGTCTGAAGTTTACTGGGCTCAGGGAACTGTCTTGCAGGCTCTGACCTTGTCAGCAGGAGGCCCAGAGAAGCCCAGGTGGGACCTTGAGACCATCTGCTGCTGAGAACAGGGACAGCAGATTCTCTCTCTGCCACCCAGAGGGACACCTCCCTTGCACAAGCCTTGCGTCCTGGGGGTGGGGGAAGGCAGATGGTCCCATCATGGTCCCCATGACTCACACTTCCTGTGGCCTATGTGGCCATGAAGTGTGGAGTCCCTGCCTTCCCCAAAGTCTGGACCAACCACTTAACTCTTTTCCACCAAGAAAAAGACAGAAATAATGCTGGGCAAATTCTGGAGCTCAGGTCCAGAGCGTCCACTATCCATACCTCCTTCCAAGGTTGGCACCGCTCTCCTTTGGGGCCATTCTGTCTGGCTTCAGGAATATGAAAGGCTGTAGCAACTTCCAGGTGCCAGTTACCAAAAAGCTGTAGCCCAGGATGGCAGGCAAGGTTCCCAGCATTGCCACACAGCACCTCAGCCCACAGTGCTACCAAGTTCATTGTGAAGCTATTGGACATGCCCGGATGTGTTACACAGCTATAGCTCACATTAATTGATAGGAAACTCCAGGCAGTGCAGGAGGGCCTGGGAAGTATCAGCCCCTTCCAACTATAGGCAAAGTCCCATGAGAGCCTTAGGATCCAGGAAGAATAAAGGAGTAAAGAGTGGTAGAGAGATGCACCAATGCCCAGAGAACCCACTATCCCCTTGTCAGTAACAACACTGGACAGTGCCTTCAGCCACTGAAATTCATTATCGTAGATCCACTTTTCCCAGGGGAGGAGGGAAAAAGGTTAATCTAAATTAGAGGAGATAGAGCTGGTTGACCAGAACAGAAGCAATTTTGAGGCAAAACACTGCTAAGAGTAATTCCTGAGTGCAGAGCCAGGAGTAACCCCTGAGCACTACTGTGTGTGGCGAAAAAGAAAAAGAAAATAAATGTTGAGGTGACTGTGAGACAGCAAAGCAAAGTGACCCCAATCCTAAAAATGGAAACCGTAAACAAATATAAATCAAGATTCCAAAGACACCAAAATGTTCATTTGTGCAGATATAGGCTGATAAACCACATGCTATATGTCAGTTCCATAGTTGGTCAAAGTTGGCCTCCTCTGGGATCTTTTCATTGCTTAGGGTAGGGTGGGTAGAGAAGTCCCTGTGTCTTGACTTGAAACTCTTGAGCACAGAGATCACAAGGATATCTCTTCCCTTCTCTTCTATCTGCAGCTGATTTGGTCACACTGTGGGAGGGTCACACTCTTAACTGTGGTGTTCACACATCTGTAGTTGTTGTAGTGTTTGCACACACCTGGCTATGAGACAGAGATCACACACATTCTGTGTGTGAGTGGCACTGGGGACCCAACCCAAGAGCTCCTGCTTGTGAAAGGCAGGCACCTCAACTTTTCCAGAAAATTCAACAATTTTGCACTTTCTGATTCAAGTCAAGCTCACTTTGGAAGAAGCATGACTGAGCAGTAAGGCCAAAGAGTAGGTGGGAAAACTTAAAGTCAGAAGAGGCTTTCAGGTTTTGAAGGGTTTGACATGTCTGCAGGGAAGCCAGGAGAGGGGAGGTCGGAGCCCACAGGGCCAGCTGCAGGACTGGCCCAGAAGGCACTTGTTAGGTGAGGTATCTTCAAGGGAAGACAACAAACTCTCAGTCTTGGGAACTACCTTGAGCTCCCTTTTCATCAATCTTGTTTGGAGAGAATGAATTTCTCTTGGCTTCAGACGAGAGGCAAGGAAGAAACTGTACCCCAGAACCTTAGGATTGTAGCTTTTAACCCCTCCCTTGTCCAGAGGAAAAGAAAAGCATACAAAAGGCCACGGGAAATGGATGTGGGGGTGGGGGTTGCAAAGTGATGATACAGCAGGTAATGTCCTTGCTTTGTACATGGCAGACATCAAGTTTGGTCCCAGCGACCTATATGGTTCCCTGAACACCACCACGGGGTGATTCCTGAGTGCAGAGTGGGAATCGGCACCTGAGCATGACTGGCTGTGACCCAGAAACAAGTGCAAAAACAGAAAGAAGGCCACGGGGGTTAACAGGCTGAAGTTCAAGGACCTTGTTACTGCTCCATCAATGTGTCCTTCTCTGCTATCTCTGCCCTGCAACCTATCACATTTACACTCAGTGCCTGGGCGCTGGGGTGGGCAGACACCTCCCTACGTAAATGTGGGGGGAACCTAAGGGAGTTTCTCTGTCTCTGTGTCTCTGTCTCTGTCTCCTCTGTCTTTCTCTGTGTCTCTCACTAACTCAGCTTTGTACATCTGGTGCCAGTCAGAAGGAGGGATCACTGCCAGGTTGGTCTGATGGTCATCATGGCCTCGTTGAAATATCCTGGGAACCCCCAGTTGAGACACGGGTTATCCACCAGGCTTCTGTGTCTTTGCTCTCCTGCCTTGGGCAGCAGTGGCCCTGCTCTCAGCTAACACCTGCTCCATGCAGATCAGTCTGGGGCAATAATCCTGCCATCTTATCACCTTGGAGCTGGTGCGACAGCAACAGCCCTTCCCCTCATTACTCACACACTCTCTCCTTTACTCAGTTGCACCTTCCTTCCTTCAGTCATTCAGTGGTGTTATACCCAAACCCCAAGCTTGACTTCATGAACAGTGTGGGGAGCAGAACTGACATTGTGTATAGCCCACAGCTGATGAATAAAATGCTCCAAGCAGTACAAAGACAGGGTACAGGTGCTACACTACCAAGGAGGCTTGTACAATTCCATAAAGAAGAGCTGAGACTGGAGAGAAAGCTCAAAGGGTAAGGATGTAGATTTTGTATGTGAGAGGCCTGGTTCGAACACCAGCACTACCAAGTATGGCTAAGCACACAAATCTAGTGACATAGGGGCCAGAAAGATAGCATGGAGGTAAGGCATTTGCCTTGCATAGAAGGACGTCCTGCATAGAAGGACAGTGGTTTGAATCCCGGCATTTCAGAGCCTACCAGGAGCAATTTCTGAGTGTAGAGCCAGGAATAGCCCCTGAGTGCTGCTGGGTGTGACCCGATAATAAAAACAAACAAACAAAAATCTAGTGTCATAATAGCTAAAATCTAATGAGGTGAGGTTTTGGGTTCAAGGCTTCAGTTGGGATCTGCATAGTGCAAAGTCACCAAAAATGAGAGAGAACTGAGCACTGGTGTTTTTTGGGTTTTTTGGGAGGGGGTCGGTGGTGGTGGGAGGCACACGTGGCAATGCTCAGGGGTTACTCCTGGCTGTACACTCAGGAATAACTCCTGGTGGGGCTTGGGGGACCATATGGGATGCTGGGAATTGAATCTGGGTTAGCTGTGAGCAAGGCAAATGTCCTACCCACTGTACTATATCTTTTTAGAGCTACTTCCAGCTCTTTGCTTGAGGGCTGCTCCTAGGTATAGATTGAGTCAGCTGCATGCAGAGCAAGCCTTAACTCCTGTATTGTCTCTGGACCATCATAACCTGCCCTACTGAAAATCAGACAACAAAGAGGGCCCCGGGAAGCGTGTGAAGATTCTGGGCCAGGGAAAATGGGTTTCTCAGGGTAGAGACGTGGATTGGATCTGCATCCTAAGAGAAATGGGACACACCGAGGAGTTACCCTGACAGATGAAGGGGAATAGGTCTGATTTACCTTTTATAAAGACCTGTGGTGTAGGCTAGGGGAGTAAGTTTGTAAAAGGGGAGAGTATGCAGGAGAAAGCCAAGGGGTTGGCACTGTGGTCCAGGTGTCAGCTGTGATTATGGATATATGGAATAGGTCATTAGCTCAAAGGTCTGACAGGAGAGTCCAGTGGCAGGTGGGAAATGGACCAGGTCAGAAAAGGGGGGGTGTCTATGATCACTCCATGTATCTGGTATCCTGCTTGCAAAGTGTTTGTGTTTCCCAGGAGCCTGGGCTCACTCACTTCATCTTGCTGCCTCCCTCCCCTGCCCCCTCAGCTCAATGTCTCAGCAAAAGCCTGGGAAGGGAAAGCCTGCACTATCGAACCAAAGGGCAAATTCTATGAGGAGTGATGTCAGGTGTCCACTGAAAGCCATTTCAGCCAGATCATTTACAGAATTCTTGTGACAAACAGGTATTTCAAAATGTACCCAAATCGGATCTCTTCCACAGTGGTAAATTAATGCTCTTGGAATGTAGGCAGATAAGTGGGGGTGAGCTTTCTGTTTTCTTCTCTGCAAGATAATAGTTTGAACTAAGAAAAGCTTCTGGAAATAGCGCTGCATAAACAACGATGGAGATGTCAAATGGAGAAAGAATCAGGGTGTAGAAATGATGTCTAATATCTAATATATATTGAATAAATTAAGCAATATTTTTAATTGTCAAAGTTAATTGCTCACTGTGAGAGCATTCTAAAAAAAAAAGAGTGTGCAACCACCCCTGTACCCACCCCTACCCACCCTGCCCCGCCCCCAGCTTCTCCTTGCCAGCTGTAACCACTTTTTGCCTTTGCATCAAAACATGTTTTCTGGGGCCGGAGAGATAGCATGGAGGTAAGGCGTTTGCCTTTCATGCAGAAGGTCATCGGTTCGAATCCCGGCGTCCCATATGGTCCCCCGAGCCTGCCAGGAGCGATTTCTGAGCATGAAGCCAGGAGTAACCCCTGAGCGCTGCTGGGTGTGACCCATTTTAAAAAAAAAAAAAAAAAAAAAAAAACATGTTTTCTGATTTTAATGGAGAGGAGATTATTCAACATTTTTCTGAGATTGCTCAAGGTTCCATACAACAGAGTCCTATGAAAGTCTGCTTCAAGGTCATGGTCAGGGGCAAAGGCCCTGGAAGCAGACTTCTGAGGTTCAAGTCCCAGCTCGGAAGCTGTACCAGCTGTGTGATTCGAGAAGGACTTACCTCACAAGCAGAACTTCCAGTCTCTTTCTCACTGGGTTCTGAGGACAACCTTAAATGAAAAGGACAAGCTTAGATGAAAGGCTTAGATTAGAAACTCACATTAAGGGTTTCTAAGTAAGACATTCCATGGAGCTGGAGAAACAGTTCAGTGGGAGAAGGCCCTTACCTTGCTCACAGCTGACCTGGATTTGATCCCCAAAATCCCATATAGTTCCCTGAGCCCTGCCAGGAGTGATCCCTGAGTGCAGCCAGGAGCACCACAGGGTGTGGCCCAAAACAAAACAAAACAAAACAACCCAGCAAATTAAGAGAGGGTTCCAAAATAGCCTAGTCTTCTCATTTTCTTTGCAAGTCTGAACCATTTCACAAGCAAGTATATTCAAGTATATTTAAAGCGATGACGTTCTGCAGAGATGTGGGCATTTGGTCTCTCTCTAGAGTGGCATGAACTTGCCCTCCCGCCCTCATCCTACAGCATCGAGAATTTCTGTGGGAGAGACCCCCGCCTCCAACCCAGCCCACACACTGGTCAGCAGGAGTAGTTGGCAATGTTTCCTGAAGGCCAGCAAAACAGTGACAAAATAAAATAGCTCACTGTTTTTTGTTTCTCAGGTTATTAATGAGGATGTGGGTTGTTTTATGTGCTTATTCATAAGTTGTATTTTTTTTTCCTTCAGAGTTGAATGTTTGCCTGTGACTTTTTTTTTTTTTTTTTTTTTTTGGTTTTTGGGCCACACCCTGTGACGCTCAGGGGTTACTCCTGGCTATGCGCTCAGAAGTTGCTCCTGGCTTCTTGGGGGACCATATGGGACGCCGGGGGATCGAACCGCGGTCCGTCCTAGGCTAGCGCAGGCAAGGCAGGCACCTTACCTCCAGCGCCACCGCCCGGCCCCGCCTGTGACTTTTAGTTTTGATTTTGGGTCACCATCCAGTGGTGGTGCTCAGGGCTTACTTTTGACTCTCAGAACAGAGTCAGGATTCATTTTTGGTAAGACTCGAGGATGTCAGGGATGAAATCTAAGTTGTTCTGCAAGTGACCTGCATTACTCTCTCCAGCCCCCAACTTAACTGAGCTATGCGCTCAGAAGTTGCTCCTGGCTTCTTGGGGGACCATATGGGACGCCGGGGGATCGAACCGCGGTCCGTCCTAGGCTAGCGCAGGCAAGGCAGGCACCTTACCTCCAGCGCCACCGCCCGGCCCCGCCTGTGACTTTTAGTTTTGATTTTGGGTCACCATCCAGTGGTGGTGCTCAGGGCTTACTTTTGACTCTCAGAACAGAGTCAGGATTCATTTTTGGTAAGACTCGAGGATGTCAGGGATGAAATCTAAGTTGTTCTGCAAGTGACCTGCATTACTCTCTCCAGCCCCCAACTTAATTTTTTGTTTGTATATTTGTATCTTATTAATTATAGGTTTAAATGGTGGTTTAGGGTGAGTGAGTGAGAAAGAGAGTACAAGAATTAAGATGCAAAAAAAAAAAAAAAAAGAATTAAGATGCTTGTCAGGAGTGATCCCTGAGCAAAACAACAAAAATAAAAAACTCAAGCATCTCATGTATGTAATCAAGGTGTTTAAATAAAAAAAAAAAAAACTCAAGCATCACCAGGCATGGTCCCAAAACATCTCAAAATGTTTTGAGGGCCCCTAAAGGTAGCTCAAAGGGTTTGTTTGCAAGTTCTGCATTCAGGAGACTGTGTTTTGATCTCCAGCACCATGTGGTCCCCTAGCATTGTCAGGAATAGCCCCTGAGCACTCTAGGGTTAGCCAAAGCAATAACCACAATAAAGTAAAATTTTGACTTTTAAAACACCCGAAATGTTTTTTTTTTTGGTCACACACGTCAGCGCTCAGGCGTTACTCCTGGCTCTGTGCTCAGAAATCGCTCCTGGCAGGCTCGGGGGACCATATGGGAGGCCGGGATTCGAACCACCATCCTTCTGCATGCAAGGCAAACGCCTTACCTCTACGCTATCTCTCCGGCCCCCCACCCGAAATGTTTTTGCATGTTATGACGCAACTTCTTTCCCTTAAGACTGCCCAACAATACTTGTCCAGGTAGGTGGTTGTAATAGTTTCATTTCGTATACGGTTTTTCTAAAACTGTGCATTTGAGTTCTTTTCTCTTGATCAGACTTGTAAAAACTTTATGTTTTAACTGGCAAATCATCAGCTTTTGATGTCAGGTATCTGATGTTTGTTCTTTATTTTATTTATTTATTTATTTATTTATTTGTGTTTGTTTTGGTTTGGGGCCACACTGGAGATGCTCAGGGCTTACACCTGACTCTGCACTCTGGGAACCTTCTTGGCAGGGTTTTCCAAGATGTTTTCCAGTAGTGATCCAAGCACTTCAGGGGATGACCCAGAAACATAAAATATAAATAAGAATAAATAATGAAGTACCTTAAAATTGTAAGTTAATAAATTTGGTGGGGGGAGAGGCGACACATGGATTTACTCAGAGCTTACTCATGGCTCTGTGCTTAGGGATCATTCCTGGTAGTCAATGTTCAGGGGACCATAAGATAAATTTTTTTCTATACTTGTTATTCATTTATAATTTAGTGAACGATGTGTTCATAGGATGGCTATGTTTTTGTTTGAGCCATATCTGGCAATACTAAGAGCTTAATTCCTGGCTCTGAGCTCAAAAATTGCTCCTGGTGATGCTCAGGGTACCATGTGGATGCCAGGGATCAAACCCAGGCCAGCCATGTGCAAGGCAAACACCCTACCTGCTGTACTGTCACTTCTGGTCCAGGATATCTACTTTTTAGGAATTAACAAAAATTCTGTGGTATATTACATAGGTAGTTTAAATTATTATTATTATTAATATTTTGGGATTTTTGAGCCACAGGTGGTGGTGCTTGAAGGTTACTTCCAGGGATCCTAGGTACCATGCCATGCTGAGAATTTAAACTGGGCCAAGAAAGAGAAGAGAAGAGAAGAGGAGAGGAGAGGAGAGGAGGGGAGGGGAGGGGAGGGGAGGGGAGGGGAGGGGAGGAGAGGAGAGGGGAGGAGAGGGGAGGAGAGGGGAGGAGAGGGGAGGAGAGGAGAGGGGAGGGGAGGAGAGGAGAGGGGAGGGGAGGGGAGGGGAGGAGAGGGGAAGGGGAGGGGAGGAGAGGGGAGGGGAAGGGAGGGGAGGGGAGGAGAGGGGAGGGGAGGGGAGGGGAGGGGAGAGGAGGGGAGGGGAGGGGAGGAGAGGAGAGGAGAGGAAAGAAAGAAACTGGGCCTCCCACATGCAAAGCCTGTGCTTTAGATCATTGCCTTGCCCTACACAAGTAATAGTAAATTATTCCAAAGATTTTTTTTTTTGAAGTGAAAAAAGGTTTTATTTGGAAATTCTGAGGAAGGGAAAGGATAGGATGTTACCCCTCCCCAAAGCCAAATGTTAATCTTATCTGTATGGTGAGACTCTTCCACAGCTGGGAAGGGTCTGTGGTTGGTAATTGAGTGACCTAGGGAGAAGGGTGAAGCAGATGCAGCAGGGAGGGATGAGAGAGGATGAATGCAGAGCAGCTGATGGAGACTGCTGAATAAAGCTTAGCATTGAGGCAAAGTGAAAATGGCACATGGAGATTAGGGCCTCGTAATAAAACTGGATGTCTCCTGAAACTTTATCTGAATGCTATGGATAATTTCTTCACAGTCACCCTGCACCAACAGACCTACGGACCTAAGGGGCTACAGTGCTGGGCTGGGCCAAGAAAGGCCTCACCAACCCATCCATCACTCTCCACTATGAGGACTCTTTATTAATTAATAATTAATACAACATAGGGTAATAAAGGGAGAGAGTAACACACTCAAGAGAGCGTTTGGGCTTCCCCAAAGCTGGAGAGAGCCCTGGTACACAATCCAGCATGAGAGTAGGAAAGTCAACATCTCAAAAGGGGAGATGCAGGTGACATGTGCTCAAGGCCAGGGAGCACATGTGCCCCAAGGATATTTGAAAAGACTGTTCTTGGAAAGTCTCACAAGAACCTCTACTTCTGGGACTGGAGCACTAGCAAAGCAGGTAGGGCATTTGCCTTGCATGTGGCCAACCTGGGTTCAATTCTCGGCATCCAATATGGTCCCGAGCTTGCCAGGAGTAATTTCTGAGTGCAGAAACCCTTGAGCACCACCAGATGTGGTCCAAAAACAAACAAACAAACAAACAAACCAAGAAAGAGCAAAATCATGCAATTTGCCACAACGTGCATAGAACAAAAAGATATCATGACTAGAGTATATCATGCTGAGTGAAGTCAGGCAGAAGAAAAAATAAAGAATGATCTTTCTCTTCTGTAGGAGTTAAAGATACACGGCAAGTTAGCAACAATGAGCCATAGGCAGCTCAGCAGGAGAATTGATCCACACAATTGATTGGTGGGAGGGAGTTAGTAAGGATGTGCAATGGGATCGTTAGGGGACAGAGGTGGGTACACTGGGGTAGGTATGACATTGAATTCCTGTGCATGGGAAACTATAATTAACATAAAAATCATAGAACCTCAATCAATTTTAAAAACAGTTTTAAAATTATCATGATTTGGGACTGGAGAGATAGTAAAATGGGGAGGGCATTTGCCTTGCACAGGGCCAACTTGGGTTCCATATAGCCCCCTAGCCTAGCAGGAATGAACTCTGAGTATAGAGCCAGGAATGACTCCCCCCTGAGAACCAATGACCTGAGAACCATTAACAAAAAAAAAAAAACAAAAAAAAAAAACAAAAAAAAAACCATTAACAAAAAAATCATGGCTTGGACCAAAATTATACTTCAGAAGATAGAGTTCTTGCTTTGCACTCAGCCAACTCAGGTTCAATTCCTGGCTTCCAATATAGTCCCCTGAGCCTACCAGGAATGATCCATGAGCCCAGAGCCAGGCGTACGTCCTAACACAGCTTGGTGTAACTCACCAAATAAAAAATCAATCCCTCCAAAAAAGATCAGTAATTGCTACCTACCACTGCAACAGAGTGAAATCTAAGAAGCAGGAGAGAGTGATACAGGAATAAAAGAGCAAATGAGAAAGAACAAATAAACCAATCTAAGGTTCTATCAGTGAACCCCTGCTGTGGAGCAAGTTCATTGGTCCCTGCACACTTCTGGGAATGACCCCAAACCTAATGATGATTATGATGATAACAACAACAATAATAATAAATATAAAAAATAACCACACAATTGAAGACTACTCCATTGTGATTAAAGTGTTTGTACACCTACAAATGATTCCTGTGTGCCAAGTGCTACCCTAGATATTGTGGTCCAGAGCTAAGTTCATGCTTCAAACAGAATTCCAATAATGTCCTTTCTCTACTAAAAAATCATTCAACATCTTCCCATTTATCAAATGCAAAATTTTCCAATTTTCTAGCCACAGATCCTTGATCATCTGCACCTGCCTATTGGGCTTCCTCTTGACACCCCTGGTTAAGAGCCCTACCCAACCCTCTAAGTCACCCACCAAAATTTCTCAGCTAGTCTATACTCTTATGTGGTCTGGGAAGGAGAATGGAGTTATTTCCCAGTCCATATCAATCTCAAGACTCTAGAGAACACATCCACAAAGACAGAAAACTGTGTAAGGCTTGAAACCAGATTTTGTTGTTGTTGTATTGTTTGGGGCCACACCTGGTGGTGTTCAGGGGTTACCCCTGGCTGTCCTCAGCAATCATTCCTGGCAGGCTAGGGGGACCATTTGGATGCCAGGGATCAAACCTGCATTGGACTGTGCAAGGCAAATGCCCTACCGACTGTGCTAATGCTTAAGCCCATAAGCCCAGATTCTGTCCAGCAGAGACAGGGCACTAACACAAATGGTTTTTATATCACAAAGGTGAGATAACCCAAGAATTAAGTAACAACCTCAACACCGAGGTGTGAGGGGGCGAGAGACATTTCGAGGGTGGGAACCACAGGTTTGGGGGAACTGTGTATAAGAGAAGAAGGTGTTAATAATCCTTGTTTAAAGTTCCAAAACAATTTTAGATTTTCTCCTACTTGAGCTGAACCACATTTTTATCAGAAAGGAGAAGGAGGGGAAAGGAAGGAAAAAGAAGTGGGAAGGGGAGAAGGAAGAGGAGGAAGGAAGAAAATATTAGCAACGACACTGGCTTGTACTGTTCACAAAGCATTTTCACAGCACCCGCTCATTTGAATCTCACACAGTACCAAAGGTAATTATTGCTTCTATTTATTGCAAAAAGGGTTGAAACTCAGTGTAGATCCAGTAGTGGAGCAGGACTCAAACACAAATTTGTTGCTTTCAAAGTCAGACATTTTCATCTACAGCAACCATGCCAGGTAGAGTTTATATCTATGAGAGATCATCTTTCAAGCCATTACTAGTAATCAGTAAAAATTTTTCGCAGGTCAAAGAGATCTGAAAAGACTGAGTGAAGGCAATAATTAGAATTTATTTTTTCTTGCTGTACTTCTTTCCCAATCCCAAGCATTCATTGCCACCCTTGAATCTGATCACTTACTAAAAAGTCAAACAATAGATGGGAAATCAGGAGTCAAAGCCTTAAAAACACCTTAAAACAATGGGGTCTGGGGGCTGGAGTGGTAGCACAGCAGTAGGGCGTTTGCCTTGCATGCAACTGACCCAGGACAGACTTGGGTTCAGACCCCAGCATCCCATATGGTCTCCTGAGCCAGGAGCAATTTCTGAGTACAGAGCTAGAAATAACCACTGAACACTGCTGTTGTGACCCAAAAACCAAAAAATAACTACAAAAGCAAAAAAAAAAAAAAAATTGGGGTCTATTTGAAATTGAAATGGCCTATCAGAATCCCAGTTAGCAAAAGCTTCCCATGGAAACCTGGAGAGAAGGTGTGAATAGAAAATTCATCAGAAGAGGGCTGAATAGATAGCACAGAGGTAGGGCATTTGCCTTGCATGCAGCTGACCCTGGACAGAACTGGGTTTGATTCCTGGCATCCAATATGGTCCCCTGAGCCTTCCAGGAGCAATTTCTGAGTGCAGCTGAGCACTGCCAGCTGTGCCCCCCGCCTCCCAAAATTCATTAGAAGTGTATACAACAGGGATGGAGAGATAGTACAGCAGGTAGAGTAGCCAGTCCAAGTTAGATCTCCAGAACTCCATATGGTTCGCTAAGTCCCTCTAGGAATGACTCCTGAGAGCAGAGGCAAGACTAAGCCCTAAGCACTGTCAGGTGTGACTTCCCCAAAATAGCATACAAGGAGGGGTTCAGAGTAGTGATTGCACCATGCAAACATTGCCCAGAGCTCAACAGTCCTTAACACGACCCCACATATCTGCTGAGTGTAATCCCAGTGGTACTACCTTTGGGGATGCCAAAGCCACACCAAAGAGTGTAATGATCTCCAGTGCACTTAAACCAAGTGAGTGCTCAACCAAAGCGTGCCAGTCTCCCAGTCAAGGGGGCACCCCAACCAAGTAGGCACAGCCCTGGCCCATCACAATGACAGCCAAAAATGGAAGGGAGATAATCAGATAGATACAAGGAACCAATGGATATATGGCTGCTCATTCTATACATAATCAAATATTTGCAAATCAAAACTGCAAAGGGGTGTAATTTTGTCTAGCAAAAGTTGATCATCAAATGATCAAAAACAAGAAATCTTCCTCAGGGGCTGAAGCAGTGGTGCAGTAGTAGGGCGTTTGCCTTGCACGCAAATGACCTAGGACGGGCCTCAGTTCGATCCCCCAGCATCCCATATGGGCCCCCAAACCAAAAGCGATTTCTTTTTTTTTTTTTTTTGGTTTTTGCTCGGCAGTGCTCAGGGGTTACTCCTGGCTGTCTGCTCAGAAATAGCTCCTGGCAGGCACAGGGGACCATATGGGACACCAGGATTCAAACCAACCACCTTTGGTCCTGGATCAGCTGCTTGCAAGGCAAACGCCGCTGTGCTCTCTCTCCGGGCCCCCAAAAGCGATTTCTGAGCACAGAGCCAGGAGTAACCCCTGAGCATCACAATCACAGGGTGTGGCCAACACCCCCCCCCAAAAAAAAAGAAATCTTCCTCAGGAGAGCTGATTTGGATGTAGTGAAATAAACATTTTATACTGGAAGTGGAAAATAATACAATCTTCCTGGAAAGTGGATCTTCATTATGCATCAAGATTCAATGAAAAATTGCAGTGGCCAGGGAGATGGCTCAAAAAGGCTAAGTATGGGGCTGGAGAGATAGCATGGAGGTAAGGTGTTTGCCCTGCATGCAGAAGGACGGTGGTTCAAATCCTGGCATCCTGTATGGTCCCCTGAGCCTGCCAGAATCAATTTCTGAGCATAGAGCCAGGAGTAACCCGAGTGCTGCCGGAAGGAAGGAAGGAAGGAAGGAAGGAAGGAAGGAAGGAAGGAAGGAAGGAAGGAAGGAAGGAAGGAAGGAAGGAAGGAAGGAAGGAAGGAAGGAAGGAAGGAAGGAAGGAAGGAAGGAAGGAAGGAAGGAGGGAAGGAGGGAGGGAGGGAGGGAGGGAGGGAGGGAGGGAGGGAGGGAGGGAGGGAGGGAAGGAAGGAAGGAAGGAAGGAAGGAAGGAAGGAAGGAAGGAAGGAAGGAAGGAAGGAAGGAAGGAAGGAAGGAAGGAAGGAAGGAAGGAAGGAAGGAAGGAAGGAAGGAAGGAAGGAATTATTGACTAGGAAAAACACCCGAAGTTGTAGAGCACATGCCTAGCATGCTAGCGTAAGTGATATTCCTAGTTCATTCCATTCCTATATAGAATTCTCCGCAACGCAGTATCACAGTTGTGTTCCATTAAAAAAAATCTCATCTCATGGGGGGCCGGAGAGATAGCATGGAGGTAAGGCATTTGCCTTGCATGCAAAAGGATGGTGATTCAAATCCTGGCATCCCATATGGTCCCCCGAGCCTGCCGGGGGCGATTTCTGAGCATAGAGCCAGGAGTGACCCCTGAGCACTGCCGGGTGTGACCCCCAAACAAACAAAAAATATCCCATCTCAGAGGTCAGAGAGATACTACAGCAGGTAGGGCATTTCCCTTGTACACAGCCAACTGGGTTTGATTCCCAGCATCCCATATGGTCACCGGAGCCTGACAGAAGTAATTTCTGAGCACAGAGCCAGGAGTAACTCTGAGTACTGCAGGAGTTATATTCTATTCGGTTATATAATAGAAATATATGTGTGTATATATATATATTACATGTATCTATAATCGATGATGCAGTTAAAGATGTGTAAAATGGGGCCCAGAGAGATAGCACAGCGGTGTTTGCCTTGCAAGCAGCCGATCCAGGACCAAAGGTGGTTGGTTCGAATCCCGGTGTCCCATATGGTCCCCCGTGCCTGCCAGAAGCTATTTCTGAGCAGACAGCCAGGAGTAACCCCTGAGCACTGCCGGGTGTGACCCCCCCCCCAAAAAAAAAAAGATGTGTAAAATGTTGAATAAAATCGGTTTTTAATACAGTCTCAACAACCTACTTGTCTAGCGATGATTAAATAATTTCATGAGAGAACTAGAGAATAGTCCGCAGTCATTCAAAAGAATGACTATAGGGCTGGTGATGTGTTCCGTGCCTTGCACGTGCCTCACACAGGGGAGACCCTGGGTGCCATTCCAGCCCTTCAAAAAAGTGTGACAAATGCTTAGTGTCAGGAGAAAATATGAACAATGTGAGCTAAGTGAACTGCAGAAAACAAACTGCCAATGCAGGAGAAACTCATTCAGCAGGAAATAGAGCCAGTGTTTTTCATTGTTATCACAGCCTGGGGGAGATTAAAGATGATTGTTATTTTCTTTGTTTTCTATATTTTCTATAATGAGCGATTCCAGACTTGGAGAAAGCAGCCCTAATCATTTTCTACCACCACCTTTCCCTTTATTTTCTTTTGTGGCTCTAGAGTCAAACCCAGAGTCTCACACATGCAAATGCTCTACCGCAGAGCTATATCCCTGGCCCAAGCCCTGATCTCATAGACTAGAAAGAAGTACATTTTTAAGAATCAAATTCAGGTCTCCTTAAAGATAATAAGTTGATGTTTCTTTTGGGGTGTTTCTGTTCAGCTATCTATTGTGGAGCACTTAAGGTGGCTTCAGAAACAAGCTAGCCCTTAGTAGTTGCTAATTCAGAGAACCTCTGGGATGACCTTGCCTCTATCCCCTTGTGATGAGCTTGCATTCTCTTCGTGGCTATAAAAAGGCTGCTGCTGCTCCTGCCATCAGATCCATTTGAGGCAGCATAAAAGGTGAATGTGTCCCAGTGGTGTTTTAAAAATACACTTCAGGGCCAGAAAGATAGTACAGGGGTTTAGATGCTGGTCTTGCATACAGCAGACCCTGGTTTGATCCCTGAAATCACATGATCTACTTGAGCACAACCAGGTAGATCCTTGAATAGTTAAAAGTAAGCCCAGAGCACTGCTAGATGTGACTCAAAAACCAAACCAAAAAAAAAAAAATTTTTTTTTTTGACATTTCCTTCTGAAGAAGTCATGGTAGGGTGATTTAGGTGTTCTCTTTTTGCTTTGAGGCATGAATTATCTTAGGATAGTTATCTTAGTGATCACGTCAACCCTTAGAGTAGCTCTCCAGTGGTGCCATCTGGCTTCTGAGCTTTATCAAAGGCTTATCAAACCTTATCAAAGGCTGGTGGCTCCTAGAATTATATTCATCTGCCAGAATTATATTCCTCTTAAAAACTTTTTCTCTTTTTCTTCTTTTATTTTTTTGTTTTGTTTGCTTGTTTTGGTTTTGGGTTTTGGAGTCATACTAAGCAGCACTCGAGCACTCAGGGGTTACTCCTGGCAGGCTCAGGGGACCTTATCGAATGTTGGGGATCGAACCTGGGTGGGCCATGTGCAAGGCAAGCACCCTACCCACTAGGCTATTGCTCTGACCCTCTTCTTTTGGCTTTTGTGCCACACCTGGGATGTTCCAGGGTTATTCCTGACTGAACTCAGGAATCCTCTTGGTGGTACTCATGGGACCATATGGAATGCTGGGATCAAACTCAGGTTAACTGTATGCAAGGCAAGTGCCCTGTCTGCTATACTATCTCTCTGGCCCCTTGCCAACTTTGCTTTCAGAACCAATTGCCATGCTGAGAGGCCAAAGCAAAAGGAGCACTTCATAGACTCTGTGGAGATATCTCCAACCCTCAGGGCCAACCTCCTCCACTGCTCACTGGACAGGTCTAGACATGTCCATGAAGGAAGCTCCAGAGCCAAACTGTCCCATTCCAGAGTCACAGCCCATATGTGGGCATATCAATTTTGGCACAAAAACTTCTTCCATCCCACTGGCCACATTTTTTTTTTTTTTTTTTTTTTTTTTTTTGTGGTTTTTGGGTCACACCCGGCAGTGCTCAGGGGTTATTCCTGGCTCCAGGCTCAGAAATCGCTCCTGGCAGGCACAGGGGACCATATGGGACGCCGGGATTCGAACCGATGACCTCCTGCATGAAAGGCAAACACCTCACCTCCATGCTATCTCTCCGGCCCCCCACTGGCCACATTTTAAGGGCTCAGTTGTCACAGGTGATTAGTGGTTATCATTTTTAGTAGTGCAGAAGGAACCCATTTCCATCACAGGAGAAACTTTGAGCAGACGGATCTACTGTAGATGGTTCCTGAGGGTTGAGAATCTCCTTGGCTGAAATTTTGGATTTGTATGAAGTGGAAGCCAGTTCCCTCTCCTCTCCTCCTGAGCCCTGTCTGAGTTTCTGACCTGCGGGGTTCACTAAGTTGTGCCATTTTACATGAAGCGTTTATAGTAAAGTGCTGAAAGTGTCTTTGATGAGAAAAGCAAGGCTTTCTCTGAACCCATCCCAGCTGACTTCTGTTTATATCTCATTGACAGCACAGTGCCACAATGCCAGCCTTACTGCAAGGAAGCCTGGGAAAATACGTATTTAGCTCCTACCCTCTTTAGTAAGGAAGACAAGGGGGAGTGGAAGAGACAAGGGAAATGGGTAAGTTAGCAACTGTCTGCTGAAACTGTCATATAGACATATATATATACATATATATATATATATATATATATGATCTATTTTATAAGCAGCAACACAACAGATGCAACCTATATCCTTACCTAGAGTACCACAATGTTCCTGAACACCATGTGCAATGGATGAAATCCAGCGTTCATATTTTTAAAGTGTTCTAATAACATTAGCTCTCAGAGAACTTTAAATAAATGTTCTTTGTGTTTAGAATGCGAACACTGTATCACTCCTAGAATCTGTAGCGAGAATATCTGGCTAAAATTAAATTCCTCGTCCTTGGCAAATGGCAGGAAATTTCCAGATTCAGTTTGGACTTTTGTTCATCAAGATAACAGAGAATGAGCAGGTTATAAGGAGACATTCACCTACCAGAGCACACAGTTTCAGTGGAATTGCCTGTTCTATGAGAAATGGGTTTATTTTAAGTTAGTTATCTTTTCATTACATTTGGGACAGTTGAACCACATCTGACAGTACTCAAGTGACTATTCCTGGCTCAGAAGTGACCCTGGTGGTGTTCAGAGGCACATATGTGGTCCTGGAATTCAAACCAGGGTTGAGGCTCTGAAGCTACATGCAAGGCAAGTGCCTACTGCTGCATGCTCGCTCCAACTCCTACATCTTTTTTTTAAGTTATTATCATTAAATCACCATGAGATAGAGTTGATAGTTGAATTTTTGTCACATAATGTTTCAACACCCATCCCTTCACCAGTGGTGATTTCCTGCCACCAATTTCCCCAGTTACCCTCCTGTCCCCCACCCCTACCCTCAGCCTACCTCTAAGACAGACACTTAGCTTCTCTCTCTGTCTCTCTATATCTCTCCTCTTTTCTCTATCTCTGTCTCTCTTCTCTCTCCTTTTTTCCTTTAAGCACTTTAGTCTGCAATACTATTACTGCAGGGGTATCGTGCATATTACCTTACTTCTTTTCAATTCCTAGTTCTTGTCTAGAGTGATCATTTCCAACTATTATTGTCATAGTTGTCCCTTCTTAGTCTTAAAACCACTCCCCCCCATCATTTTTATTGTCTTTGGGTATTATTCTCATACTATGGTTGTTGTTTTATTTTAATTTCCTACAGATGAGTGTGATCATTCTATGTGTGTCCCTCTTCTTCTGACTCATTTCATTCTACATGATACTTTCCATGATACCTACCTACCCTGGCCCCTACATCTTTTAATCAAAATGTCTGTGTGCCTGTCCGTTTTGGAGAATACGTGTTCTTCCTCTAAACCCATAAAAAAATCCTGTAGTTTTCCCTAGTCAAAAGTATAGATCTCAGGCGCCGGAGTGGTGGCACAAGCGGTAGGACATTTGCCTTGCATGCGCTAACATAGGACAAACTGCAGTTCGATCCCCTGGCGTCCCATATGGTCCCCCAAGCCAGGAGCGAGATCTGGGCACAGAGTCAAGAGTAACCCCTGGGTGTCACCGGGTGTGGCCCAAACAAAACAAAACAAAAAATAAGTATAGATCTCAGTAATTCCATTCCTGGGAACATATCCCCAGTGACCCAAAACACAATGTAGAAAAGGCCTCTGCATTCCTGTATTCATTGCAGCACCATTTACAATAGACAAAATCTGAAAACAAGAAAGTGCCCAAAATAAATGCATGAATAAAGAAGATACCATCTCTATATACAATGGAATACTACTCAACCATAAGAAAAAATGAAGTCATGCAATTTGTTGCTATGTGAATGGATCTAGAGAGTATTATGCTGGAGAGAGACCAACACAGAATGATTTCTCTTATATGTAGGATATAAGAAAACAGAATAGAGGAATAACAATTGCCCAAAGACAACAGAAACAAAGGGCCTGAGAAGTGATTTCCAGTACGAAGCTTGTCCTTAGGTTGGGGGACAAGAGTGTTGAAGGGGAAGGTGACAACATGACATTGGTGGAGGGAAGTGGTCACTTGACTAGAGGAGAATGGATTTCTGAATGGGAATATAAAGTAGCTACCAAAAGGCAGACTGGGGACTCGTAAGAAAATTGGGGAGGTTGGTGAAGGGAAGTAGTGAAGGAAATGGTGTTGGAACACTGTACACCTAAAACTCAATTGTGTATAACTTGGTAATTTTATAACACAGGGTAACTGAATTTAAAAATAGTGAGTCTGCCTTTGTGAAGTTTACTTAACTTTTCCTAACTTAGTGTTCAGTTTATTATTAAAAATTTTTACAGTAGGGCTGGAGCAGAATCCAAATCTCCCCCCCCCCCGACATTTTTTTACATTTTACATCTATCTTTTGTTTTTATTTGCTTGGGGCCATATCCATCAGTGTTCAGGGGTTACTCCTGGCTCAGAGTTCAGCCATCACTCCTGGTGGGATGCAGGAAAACTGAACATGTAGGATGCCAGGAAATCAGCTGAATGCAAGGCAAGTGTCTTACCTTCTCAACAACTGCTATGGCCCCTAAATTTATCTTTTGATGTTGGGGCTAGTTGCTTAGGAATTTGTCTGTTGGGGAGCTATTCTAGTGGAGCTAAGGAGCTACTCCTATCTTGGTGCTTGAGTATTGCTACTGACAGTTCTTAGGAAACCACGTCATGCTGGGAATTGAGCACGTGCAAGGCACTGAGCCACATTCTTGATCTTATTACCAAATTGAAAAAAACCATGTGTACTGTGGGTTGTGTTGCATAACTGTGTAAACAGTGATCTTCAACCACTAGTCCACAAACCAGGGCCCTAGTGCCAGTCTGCAGGTGTGGAGGTGAAAACCACTGGTCTACCTCCTTGGTTCTAACTGCTGGTCTGTGGACTGGTATGCAAAATGGGTGCTGACCTTCGGGTATGAAAAGGTTGAAGAATGTCTAGAATAAATGAGTGAAATAAAGAACAGTTCAATCCTACATTAACTAATTTCCAAATAAAAGGTTGACTCCATAAAAGCGAGACATTGAGTGCCACTCAATATACACATACATAGTACATAACACCATACATACATACAGTAATACGATACATAAACTCAGTCCACATAGTACATGCACTCAGTATATCCTGTATACACACACAATACCTATGTCTATGTAAAAGTGATTCTCTAGAAATCCTCTGTCAGTTACAAGGACATAAAATGAGAATTAGAAAGTTTGAATTCAGGGGCCAAAGAGGTGGCGCTAGAGGTAAGGTATCTGCCTTGCAAGCGCTAGCCAAGGAAGGACCGCGGTTCGATCCCCCGGTGTCCCATATGGTCCCTCCAAGCCAGGGGCAATTTCTGAGCACTTACCAGGAGTAACCCCTGAGCATCAAACGGGTGTGCCCCCCCAAAAAAAAAAGAAAAGAAAAAAGAAAGTTTGAACTCTCTAAAATCAAAGGGGAGTGTCTATGTGTGTAAAAGTGTGAATAAAGTAATGATTCAGGATTCTTTCAAGAACTCTATTTTACAATGATAGTGGAACTTACTTATCAAGCAATCATTACATTTCTTCTGGGCAGAGACTGGGAGAGGAACAGGAGGCTGCTCCCAGCAATGCTCAGGGCTTATTCCTAGTAGTGCCCAAGGGTTAGGCACAGAACCTGAGTAAGCCACATGCAAGGCAAGCACCTTACCCACTGTACTATCTCTTTGGCCTTTATTACATTTTTTTTTGGGGGGGGTAAAGCTCTACACTAGGTATTGTGTGAAATGCAGGATAGGAGTCTGGACACAGTGCTACACAGTTGGCTATAGCACTCACCAGGAGGCACACACTTTAGTGGCAGTGGTCACTGCCACAGCTGAAAGCTGCATGCCTGGAGCTCCCCACATTTCAGTGTTGATGTTCACAAGGTATTGCACACTTCAGTTTTAGAGCTCAGACACACCTGGAGGCAGAGTCCCTAGGGCCCCAAACATCCAGGGCACATGGGATGCCTACAGGAGGATGACCTCAACTTTGCAAGGCAGCTGCTTTTGCCATTGCACCTTCCCTGTGCTCCTGGGATTTTGTTTTGTTTTGTTTTGTTTTTGGGTCACACCTGGCAGCACTCAGGGGTTACTCCTGGCTCTATGCTCAGGAATAGCTCCTGGCAGGCTGGGGGGATCATATGGAATCCCAGTGTCTGTCCTGGGTTGCTGCACGCAAGGCAAAAGTCCTATCGATGTGCTATTGCTCTGGCACTGCCCCTGGGATTTGTAACAGACATGGTATGAGTTATTGCACCTACTCCATTTCATAGCTAAAGAGAAGTCGGTTGGCAGAAATAAGCAAGAAATTTAGATCTACCAATGCCTGCCATTCTTTGCTATTCCCAGTTATCTATGGGACTTTTGTAGATGCAGGTTTACATTTGGATTCTGTTTGAAACCTCAAACTGGCAATAACTCTCATCTCTGTCATTTATATAACTGATTTGAACATTCACTGAAGTGTTATTGGGAGTTAACCCATGCCTAGAGGATGATCAGGCTCAAATTTAAAACCTGGGGTGACTGAGGACATTGGGAAGGTCCTTTTCCTTTAGAGAATTCTTGAAAAGTATCTATCAGCCTGAAAATACAAATCACAATACAGCTATTTTAGTCACTTTCCTCTCAGCCAAACCTAATATACTCCCCTAATTATAGTAATATAGTTTCCAAATTATAAATCAAGACACATGGCCAAACACATGGTCCAGCGAACCCGCTCCCACACCAGTTTGTCTAATGAAAAAAGAAGCAATTATTTTTCAGCACAGGGAAAAACCAAATGCTTTTCTCTGGAGATCACTCCCAAAACATACTATCTCCTTTCTTGCTCAACTAATTCTATGTTCTATTTCTCTTTTGAATAATCTGTTTCTTATATTTTTCGATGCTATGTTATATTCCACAATTCTATTTCCAGTCTCCACTAAAATATACTTCTTTTTCTGCACCCTTAACAGAATTTTTAATAATACGCTTTTAATCTTAAAGTGGATGAGTGTCTAAACATTTTTGTTTTCTTCCAAACAAAAAATAACCAAATGAACCCAAAGGAAGAGCTTTCCGTGAATGATTAACATTACAGCGGTTGATTAGTAGAAGGAGCAGTTTTCATTGAAGATATTTGTCATACTTTCACAACCAAATCCCCATTTCTTCCTTGTTTACCACTGGGAAAAAAAGGGGGGGCAAATTCCGGGTCCTGAAAGACAACTCCAGTGTCCAGAACATGTGCTGAAATTTCAAAGCAGGATGCCTGGGCATATCCCAGCATACTGGGACTGGCCTCCAAAAACTCCAGAACTGAATAGCACCCATGCACCCATCCAGAGGTGACCACCAAAAATAAAGTTTTAGGAATCAGCCTGTTAAACATAAAATTGGTCATCAGTGTACATTCATTCCAGAAAACCTACCTTCCCTCTAGTCTCACACACTCGGTGACTTCAGACATGGTTTTTTTGCAATTCAGTTCCTTTTAAACGGTGTGTGTTGTGGAGTGCAAATGTGGGGTTGGATAAACGGGCAGGAGTGAGGGGGAAAAAAAGGGTCACAACCATGCTTCTTGGCGTCCCTAAAAAGCCACAAGCTAGATTATACACAGAAAGCGGGTTGGTATCCGAGGGACCCAGCCGGCTCCACCGAAATCCTTGGGAGAGTTGCCGTTAAACTTCGCTCTTAGCACGTTGGGCGAGCAGACCCTTTCCGTTTTGAGGGGTGGGCGACACCCCAACTGCTGTTTTTCGGGTAAGAACTCCTGGAGTGGAGAGCAGAGAAGGATGGGCGAGGGGCGTTTCATTCATTCATTCATTGCTCCTCGCTCCCCTCTCCCACCCTCCCATCCCTTCCCTTCCCCCAGGACTCGCTCCTTTCCCCCACCCCGCCCACCCGGCGAGTTTGACGTCTGTCTCCTGGATACCAGACAGCCAATCACAAGGACGCTGGAGGAGAAGCCGACCAATCAGGCGTCGTTGCTACCTGGGAGGACTTATTTTTAGCTAAGAGGGACGCTCGCTCAGGTCCACTCCCCCACGTCACTCGGTGTGTGTTTCCTGGCCCTGGCTTGTGGCAAAGGGGCGCTCTTCGCCGCCCTGGAGCCCCCTTTTCTCTTTCTCTCCCCCTACACTATTTCCCCGCACAGAGATCGAGCGAAAAAGGTTTTAAAAGGTGCACCCCGAGAAAAGCACCTGGTTTATTCCGTGCATTTATGTTCAAGGGGACGCTCACACACCTACACATTCGGATAGGGGAGTGTGTAGGCCTTTGTCCCCGAGGCTCGAGCCTGGGAACCTTTTGCAATCAAACGGGATTCTTCTTTACAGTCTCAGATCGCCCCGAGGTCCGAGTGGGCTTGCAAAGGCTCTCACGGGGAGATCGGAGACGGTTAAACGGTCACCTGTTGGGGGACCAGGTAGTCTCCCTTCCCCAGCCCACCCCCAAGCCTGGCACGGCCGCTTTGGATTCTGCAGTTGCCACTCTTAAGGGGTGGCAGTTAGCCTAAGGCCTGGAGGTGATTAATAGTCAATTCAGGGGGTGCACGAGTCCCGGTTGCAAGTTCCCTTTCTCCTGAGGTGCACAGGAGGCCGACTGGAAACTCAGCCGCGAGTGGGGTTTTTCTTCAGCCTTAATCCCGACTCGCTCGGGCATTTTTATAAACTCTTCCCTCCTTGGGAAGCTTGGGACTGTCCTCCCTGCTCCGACACCTGCTTCTCTCTGGGTTGTGTGTGTGTGTGTGTGTGTGTGTGTGTGTGTGTGTGTGTGTGTGTGTGTGTGTGTGTGTGTGTGTGTGTGTGTGTGTGTGTGTGTGTGTGTGTGTGTGTGTGTGTGTGTGTGTGTGTGTCTCTCGCATCGCCCTGCAGCCTGGACACGTCAGGCGCCTCCCCTCACCTCCTCCAGGCCCTCGCTCTGACTGACACATCCTTTCTCCAATCGTCCTCCAGATCCTCTCCTAGTCCCGCCTCTAAAATCCCAAACTCGCCATCTCATTGGCTACTCCGGAGCCGAGGGGGTGTGGCTTGGCTTTGCCGAGCCGGGCCTTCCGACGCCCGTCAGAGTATGGGCAGGCGGGAACTTAGCCAATGGCGTCGGCAAGCCGGGGCGGAGCGAGCTGTCCGCGGATGGGGGTGGCGGTGGAAATCGGGGTGCGAGATGGGCGGGCAATGGTTGACGCGGGGGCCCCCCCGAGCTGTGTGACGCGGCCGGGCGCGCGCCCCTTTTCGGGAGGGCGGGCGGGGGGGCGGGGAGGAGGCTATAAAACGAGAGGCGGGGCGCGCGCCGCGGCAGAAAGAGCGGAGCTCGGACAGGCCCGGCACGGAGCGAGTGGGTGGCCGCACGGTCCGGACTTGGGGCGCTGAGACGCTGGGCCGCCGGGCGCTGGGGCTGCTGAGCGGACACGGACCCCGAGAACCTCGCCTCCCCGACTTCCCCGGGCCCCCAGCTTGGCCGTGCACGCAGCCAGCCAGCCAGCCTGCCGCCCCTGGTCCTGCCTGCCTTCCCCCCCAAACCCCAGCGGCCGGCTCCGTGGCGGTGGAAGCAGCCCGTAAGTGTCGGGGGGCGCCGGGCGTGGTCCGGAGGAGGAGGAGGAGGAGAAGAAGGGGGCGGCTGCAACAGCATTAGCAGCAGCAGCAACGTCGAGCCCCGGGTTTTGGGGCTCTCGAGGGCTCAGGGATTGCTGGCTCTGCGGCGCCCACCCACCTACCCACCTACCCACCTACCCACCCACCACCACCAGGCCCGGGGTTGGGATTGGGGCTGGGTTTTGGGTTTGGGGCGCCCCAGGAAGGAGCGGCGGGCTGGAAGGGGGAATGCTGCCTCTGCTGCTGCCTCTGCTGCTGCTGCTGCCGGGGAACCGGTGCTCTCCCCGGGCTCTCTGGCGGGGTCCCAGGAGGAGCCTCCCCGGGGCGGGGAGTGGGGAGCGGCGGGTCAGGTTCCGGCTCAAGGGGGAAGGGAGCGGCTGACCCTGGGCGGAGAGTGGTGGTCCCCCGTTTATTTGCCCCGCTGCCAACACCCGGGGGCTTCTCTGCTCTGTCCCGTGATCGCCTGCCAGCTCCCCACCACTGCGAGCTACTACCCCTTCTTCCTCCTGCTGCTCCAGCTCCTCCTCCTCCTCCTCCTTTTCCACCTCCTCCTCTTGCTGCTGCTGCTGCTGCTGCTGCAAGCGCTCAGGCTCCCAAGGCTGTGAGCAGAAATCTAATGAGACCCAACTGGCTGTTTATGTAATTCTCACTCCTGTCTTAAGGCGTTGCTTTCCAAAACTACCTTCCGCCCCAGCCCAGCTTGCATTTTCGCAGCGACACCCTCCATCCAAGCCCCTTGGGCTTCACCAGCTAGCTGCCTTTGCCTCCTAACTCGGGTTTTATTTATTTATTTATTTATTTATTTATTTTTATTTACTTGGGACCGTGTTTGTAGTTTGCAAGAGGCCGCCCCTGTCATCTCTCCTCTGTTTTTGCCTTTGTCACCACCACTCTGGAAATGGAACAGATGGGTCAATACCTCTTCTTCTTTTTTTTTTTTTAAAGGTCCTTTCCAAACAACCTCAGTGTACAAATAGATCCCCTTAGCAAATATCTTCTGTTTGCCCTTGATCTTTTCTTATCCCCACCCAGTGCTGATCCAGCAAACGTTTAAAGGTCGACCTTATCGTCCACGCCTCTCCGGCTGTTCACTTATCGAGAAAAGGAGGGAGGGAGGGAGGGAGGTGGTTCTGAAACCTGGAAAAAAAAATCAGAATTAAAAACCTAGAAGAGTTTGGGGATTCATTGCTGCTTTAGTTACATGTGCTGCGAAAGTGTATTTTTTTGTAGACTTCAAAAAATAAAAGCCACATCTAGGGGAGGAGGGGGCAACACAGGGAAGCTCCATTATTGTGTTATTTTAGTAAATTCAGGTTTTCAATTTTAAATAGGAGAATTTGGTTCAACATTATTTCACTCGCTGCGATGGCCGTTAACTTAGTATTTAGTGATTTAGAAGTTAATTTTTCTTCACTTCTCAGATTTCTAAATGTTTAGAGTAAGGCAGGTTAAAATAGTACGTACATATCCAAATTAAACTTAAATAGGGGATTCACATTTAAATTGGCAGATAGGGATATGCCAACTTTTCTAAAACTGACATAAATGTTGGTGAATGTGTTGAATATAGTTTCCAATAAACATTCTTAGGAAAGTTAAGGGAAGAAGAAACACATTAATATATTTTGGAGACAGTTTTCTACTATTCAGAAACAAAAGCAAAACTATAAGCCTAAGAGTATTTTAACTCTGTCTTAAGTTTTTCCATGAGATTTTTTTTTACTTTGATAAAGTGTTCTAACTGTACGCCCCTTCATTTTGAGCCGATTATATATTTTAGGCTTTTTATTAGATTTTTTTTTCCAAAAGTGAGGTTGCTGGGGGAGGTAAAAAAAAAATGGTGGAACTTCTCTCTAAATTGTACTTGTCTCTTTTTGTTTTTGCTTTTCTTGAAGGAACAAGACCACTCAAGGTGAAGGATAATCTTCTAATACTGGCACTTTGAATGAAAGTTTATTTCTTGACCACAAACTGAACAGTTGGTGTGTGTGTGTGGGAGAGGGAGTTGAAACACAAACTTAACTTTGAGACATAGCAGCTATGCAGCTTGAAATCCAAGTAGCACTAAATTTTATTATTTCATACCTGTACAATAAGCTTCCCAGGAGACGTGTCAACATTTTTGGTGAAGAGCTTGAAAGACTTCTGAAGAAGAAATATGAAGGGCACTGGTATCCTGAAAAGCCATACAAAGGATCAGGGTTTAGATGTATACATATCGGGGAGAAAGTGGACCCCGTGATTGAACAAGCATCCAAAGAAAGTGGTTTGGACATTGATGATGTGCGTGGCAATCTGCCACAGGATCTTAGTGTTTGGATTGATCCATTTGAGGTTTCCTACCAAATTGGCGAAAAGGGACCAGTGAAGGTGCTTTATGTGGATGACACTAATGAAAACGGATGTGAGTTGGATAAGGAGATCAAAAACAGCTTTAATCCAGAGGCCCAAGTTTTTATGCCCATAAGCGACCCGGCGTCGTCAGTGTCCAGCTCTCCATCACCTCCTTTTGGTCACTCTGCTGCTGTCAGCCCTACCTTCATGGCCCGCTCCACTCAGCCTTTAACCTTTACCACTGCCACTTTTGCTGCCACCAAGTTTGGCTCCACCAAAATGAAGAACAGTGGCCGCAGCAACAAGGTTGCCCGCACTTCTCCCATCAACCTCGGCTTGAATGTGAATGACCTCTTGAAGCAGAAAGCCATCTCGTCCTCAATGCACTCTCTGTACGGGCTCGGCCTGGGCAGCCAGCAGCAGCCACAGTCGCAGCATCAGCAGCCCGCCCAGCCACCGCCACCACCATCACAGCCGCAGCCTCAGCCGCCGCCGCCGCAGCAGCAGCAGCAGCAGAAAACTTCTGCTCTTTCTCCGAATGCCAAGGAATTTATTTTTCCTAATATGCAGGGTCAAGGTAGTAGTACCAATGGAATTTTCCCAGGTGAAAGCCCCCTTAACCTCAGTCCTCTCCAGTACAGTAATGCCTTTGATGTGTTTGCGGCCTATGGAGGCCTCAATGAGAAATCTTTTGTAGATGGTTTGAATTTTAGCTTAAATAACATGCAGTATTCTAACCAGCAATTTCAGCCTGTTATGGCTAACTAAAAGAAAAAATAATAAATGTATCTTACAAGTTTAATTGCTTGAGCCCAAGGGGGATTTCTTTTTTTAATGACCTCCTTGTGATTTTTTTTAAGCTTACAATAAGGATACATTCAGGCTTGGTTACAAAAATAAAACATGCATATGCATCATCTTTCATTTGCCAACCAAGCACAAAAGTTATTTTATACTGACTGTATATTTGAAAGTATACGCTCAGATATGGCCTCTTACAGTATTCAAGATATAGCAAGGACATGGCTGATTTTTTTTTTATAAAAAAATTGGCACTAATACGTGGGTTTGTTGGTCTTTTCTAATTGTATAATTTAATTTACTACAAAGTTTGTAAAATATCAGAGGATATATATATTGTTTCTACGACACGGTGTCGCATTTATATCTTTTTACTACAGTGATCTGTGATAGCACCAGCTTCATGTTGTATTTTTTTTACTGAAATTGTAAAATATCCATCTTAAAGACATCGATTCTAAAATTGTGTACAGGATATTCCTTTAGTGGTGGAATTAAAATGTACGAATATTTGCTTTTTCAAAAAAATGTATTTTCTGTTAAAGGTTTAAAGATTTTTGCTATATATTATGGAAGAAAATGTAATCGTAAATATTAATTTTGTACCTATATTGTGCAATACTTGAAAAAAACGGTATAAAGTATTTTGAGTCAGTGTCTTATGTTAAGAGGGACTGAAATAGTTTATATTAAGTTTGTATTAAAATTCTTTAAAATTAAATGTGCTTTTTGTGGTCTTTGTCTTTAAGCCTTTGTCAGAGATCTAAGTCTGGAGTTATAACTGCTAATGATGCTGGTAGGTCTGACTCACTGAATCACAAAGGAATAATGGAAAGCAATTGTTCTGTTAGTGGAACTGATAGTAGTTTGCCACCTAAAAAGTTGTTCTGTATGAGGTCAGACCCATCTAGTACAGCCCGTAGGCCATTTGCTATGCAGGTGGTCCACCTGGGTTCTACCCCAGCATCCCATATGGTCCCTCAAGCTTGCCAGGAGTAATTCCTGAGTGTCACAGATTCCTAGTTTGTGACCTAGCCAATGCCTGGCCTAGCTATAGTTTCTGGTTCTAGCAGTTTATTTTACATCTACCCTCCCCATGTTTGGGGGGTTAAGCTAAGGCTAGAAAACCTTATGTTGTAGAGTTTTTTTTGTTTTGTTTTTTGTTTTTGGGTTACACAGGCGGTGCTTGGGTTACTCCTGCTCTGTCCTCAGAAATCGCCCCTGACAGGCTCTTGGGACCCTATGGGATGCCAGGAATTGAACCACTGTCTCCTGGGTTGGGCACATGCAAGGCAAACATACTACTGCTGTGCGATTATCTCTCTGGCCCATGTTGTAGCAAAAATTTTAACATGTCATGCTGACACCTAAGAGTCAAGGAATAGATTGAAAATTATGTAATTTACGAAGATTGATTTATTCAACATAAAAAGATAAGAGAACTTTCTTGGACAAGGCAGCTGACTATAACTATATTAAAGGCCTGGGACTATTTGCTAATCCCTACATTTAAATTCCATTCTTCCATTGCTGGAGAATTTATTAAATAAGTCAACTGAAGGATGGGACAGATTGCTAAGTGCTTGTGTTTGTGTGCTTTTTCCCAGCAAAATTTCTACTTGTTTTGCAAATGTATAGCTAACCTAGTTTGGGGGTGAGGGGTTTTAAAAATGAGTCATCAATGTCATTTTATAGTAATTTGTTGGTTTTTAAAATGTAAGTTGGGGAGTGGGTGGAGTGACAGCACAGCGGTAGGGCACTTGGCTGACCCATACAGACCTGGGTTTGTTTCCCGGCATCCCATATAGTCCCCTGAGCCTGCCGGGAGTAATCCCTAAGCACTGCCAGCTGTGGCCCAACCCCCCCCCCCAATAAAATACTCTAGAAAAATAAGAAATGTAAGTTGGGAAAGGAGATAAAGTAAAATAATGATCCATTTCCCTAAATTGTCCATTAATAACTATGGACATGGTTTTAGTGAGAAAAATCATTGGTACACAAGAAAAAATAACTTTCTCTGTACTTTTGTAGGAAACCAGCAGTGTCTGGGTTGCTAGTGAAATAAATTTGTTCTAAATGAGAATTTTAGACACCAGTCTACAAAAGCCTTTTGTCTATTACCCATCCAAGTCAGCAATAAAAAGTTTTAAGGAGACAAGCACTGGAAATAATAGGGCAAAACTATTCCATCAGCTCCATGGTGAGGCCTTTGTCCTTCAGTGGACAGAATGAGGCTACGAAGAAGTATTAGGATGGTGAGTAGAACTGGCAGGGGCCTGGTCTGCCAACACTATCAATTATGTGCTTTTGTGATCACAAAGTTTGAATAGCTAAGGGGACAATAAGTAATGTTTTTAAGTACCAGTTAATGTTGGAGTCTTGGTGAAGTTATTACAGGTTTAACTTTAATGAAAGACTCGACAGCCTTCTTATGAGAAAGCTGAATAAGATGGCTAGCCAGTAGATACAGCAATAGAATTTGTAACTATCTGGTCTAAATACAAAGATATAATTTAGATTTTTAGCTTAATCTCTGATTTTAGGAATCTGTCTACTAAAATTTTCATTGGGTATACATGTTGGTTTGATTCTTAAAAAAGATTAGGTGCCGGAGAAATAGCATGGAGGTAGAGCATTTGCTTTGCATACAGAAGGACAGTGGTTTGAATCCCGGCATCCCATGTGATCCCCTGAGCCTGTCAGGACCAATTTCTGAGTGCAGAGCCAGGAGTAACCCCTGAGGGCTGCCGGATGTGACCCAAAAACCAGAAAAAAAAGATTAAATGTGATCTTAAATTGGCTTCCGGAAATTTTGAGTTTTGTTAGTGTCCTTAAGGACCTGAATTTGTTTTGTTTTGTTTTGTGTTTAAGACTGAACAAAGGTGTTTTTATCCTCTATTTTTTTTTCTTTCCACAATTGGAATGAAAACATCTTTAAAAGTGCTTTTGTGTGGGGCCAGAACAGTGACGCCGCCGAGCGATAAGGCATCTGTCTGCCTTGCAGGCACCAGCCTAAGATGGACCACGGTTCGATCCCCTGGTATCCCATATGGTCCCCCAAGCCAAGAGCGATTTCTGAGCACATAGGCAGGAGTAACCCCTGAGTGTCACCGGGTGTGGCCCAAAAACCGGAAAAAAAAAAAAAAAGTGCTTTTGTATAGCATGCTTTAGAAAAGCTTGCATCATGGTCTCAGTTCTGTCCTCAGAGCCTTCACACTTTTCTATGAGGAAACTGGGTTGCCAATTTGATGAGTTAATTATCTCAATAGGTTTTCCCTATCTTTTTTCATTTCTATAAAGATACTATAGCAACCTCTCCATGGCCCTCTCCTGGTGTGCACAAATACCTTTATAGATTGCATGGCTCCATGGTGAGAGATCTCCCTGTTCTTTACCCATTTTTTCTCAAACAAGGTGCCTTGTTAGACAGCTCCTTTAAATGTCCATCTTTTTTAGACTGCTAATATAGTACCACTTTTTGTGTGTGTGTGTGTGTGTGTGGTTTTTGAGTCACACCCGGCAGTGCGCAGGGGTTATTCCTGGCTCCAGGCTCAGAAATTGCTCCTGGCAGGCACGGGGGGGGCCATATGGGACGCCGGGATTCGAACCGATGACCTCCTGCATGAAAGGCAAACGCCTTACCTCCATGCTATTTCTCCGGCCCCTAGACAGCTAATATAAACTGCAGCTAAAACACTTTAGAAAAACACTTCGGGGCCCGGAGAGATAGCACAGTGGCGTTTGCCTTGCAAGCAGCCGATCCAGGACCAAAGGTGGTTGGTTCCAATCCCGGTGTCCCATATGGTCCCCCATGCCTGCCAGGAGCTATTTCTGAGTAGACAGCCAGGAGAAACCCCTGAGCACCACCGGGTGTGGCCCCCCCCCCAAAAAAAAAAAGAAAAGAAAAAGAAAGAAAAAAGAAAAACACTCTGCTCTGATTTCAGTTAACTTCTTAGCTTTTGAGATTTTGAGAATGAAACCTAATTTGCCCTGGTTCAAAATGTTTTTCTTATATGTGTTGCTGTGAATTTCAGTCTCCTTGAAAAAGGTTTATATGCTGGCATTTTACTTGTGAGCTGACCTAACAAATCGTTAAGACTTAGGTTATTTTAGAGTAAACCACTGTGACAGAAAGAAAATAAAGTCTGGACATGCATAAACTACTGTGAGAAGTAAAATGCTAGTTTAAAGACCTTCTCCACACCCTTTTCCTGCACAGACAGCAAACAGAATTTTGGCACAGGAGTCGAGAGCCTTGAATAGATGTGTGTGGTTGTATCAGGAATAGGATAACAACTCTAGGACAAAATCAAATTATGAGAAAAACCACCTTATTAGACGACGAGTACATGCGATTGCCACTGCTGAATCAAACCATAATTTTGTTTACTATGCCCATCAATTGATGCTTGATGAATGTGCCTCGGCTCACTTGAGATCAGGCTTCCTCCGTTTTGTGTTATATTAAGAAGGCATTATCTTCATTTTCAAAACCCGGCATCCATTATATCTGTACATATGATGGAAAAGTTAGTGCAGCCCTTGCAGGGTTGAATGTTTTAAATAATTCACTTAACAAACCTGGTACTAGGGGCCATGTAGAGTTTTAACTCATTTTACATGTGACCCTGGGATCACAGTTTATTAACTCATTCACAAGGATATAAAGTCAATGAGCGACAGACTTGGGATACAGATTGTGGGGGTTCAGATCGCTTGGTTTTATATCTTAGAGACTCTGACTTGTTCCCTAAGATTGGCTACTATTCTGACTAGAAATCAGGAGCAATAGGACGTGTGTGTGTGTGTGTGTGTGTGTGTGTGTGTGTGTGTGTGTGTGTGTATGTTACTTATATGTCTTGTGACTAGGATCTCTTACAAGTGTGTTAATGAGGTGAAGACTTCTGGCCAGACTGAGAAATCATGATGATTTTTTGAGAGAGGTACTTTCTATTTCTGGTGGATTTACACTATCCCAAAGTATTGGAAGTCGTTCTTCAGAAATCAGTAATATCAATTGATTTTGCTCTGATTTTGCTAATTTGCTCTGATTTTGCTAATTTTTCTAATTCAGTCTTATAAATGACATTTCGTTTTTTTTTTTTTTTTTTTGGGGGGGGGGGCACACCAGCGGTGCTCAGGGGTTACTCCTGGCTATCTGCTCAGAAATAGCTCCTGGCAGGCTCGGGGGACCATATGGGACGCCAGAATTCGAACCAACCACCTTAGGTCCTGGATCGGCTGCTTGCAAGGCAAACACCGCTGTGCTATCTCTCCAGGCCCTATAAATGACTTTTTTTTTGGGGGGGGGGGCCACACCCGGCGGTGCTCAGGGGTTACTCCTGGCTGTCTGCTCAGAAATAGCTACTGGCAGGCACGGGGGACCATATGGGACACCGGGATTCGAACCAACCACCTTTGGTCCTGGATCGGCTGCTTGCAAGGCAAACACCGCTGTGCTATCTCTCCAGGCCCTATAAATGACATTTTTAAAGTTAGAGTACCTAGATGGCTTCTTCAGACTAAGGCCTGGGTGTGAGTAACCATGTTCCTTCTATATAAAAACGTGAGGGTACCAGAGAGATAGCACAGCAGTAGGGCGTTTGCCTTGCACACAGCCAACCCAGAACAGATCTGGGTTCGATTCTCAGTATCCCGTATGGTCCCCAAGCCTGCCAGGAACAACTTCTGAGCGCAAAGTCAGGACTAACCCCTGAGTGCTGCCAGGTGTGACCCCTCCCCCCATAAAAAACCAACTGTGGCCATTGCCCTATGGCTATTTCCACACATCCCTTTTTCTGTGTTCATTGATAGACATGATAAGAAATGGACAAAGCAAAATAACAAAATAGTCTTCAACTCTTGTTCCTATTTGTGTAGAACAACCTATTAACTTTTTTTTTTTTTTTTTTTTTTTACTTTGGGGGCTTGAATGTTAGTATAGCTGTTAGGGCACTTTGTATGTGGTCAAGCCAAGTTCTATCCCTGGCATTTTATATGGTTCCCCAGCACTACCAGTAGTACTTCCTGACTACAGAACCAGGAGTAAGTGCTGAACACCATCAGGTAAGGCCCCCAAATTAAAAAAAAAAAAAAAAAAGTAAAGGGGCCAGAGAGATAGCATGGAGGTAAGGCGTTTGCCTTTCATGCAGAAGGTCATTGGTTTGAATCCTGGCATCCCATATGGTCCCCCAGGCTTGCCAGGAGTGATTTCTGAGCATAGAGCCAGGAGTAACCCCTGTGCACTGGCTGGCGGGTGTGACCCAAAAAACAAAACAAAAAAAAAAAAAAGTAAAAATAAACAATCACTTTAAAAGGTATCTTTCCAAATTAAATGTGAAGTTTTAGAGACCTCCAGAAGTATTTAGAAGCACAGGGCTACCCTTGGCTTTAGCAATGTTCTAGCTGGTGGAATGGGTTGCCACCAGGTCTACTAAATGGAGGTTGGGGGTCAAAATGTGCTGGGAGTTGAACTGAGGGCCTATGGCATGCAAAATGTGCATTATCTCCACAGCCCTGAAAATCTTTTTTTCTTTTTTTTTTTTTTAATTTGGGGGGGGTGGTGTCTCAGGGGTTACTCCTGGCTCAGAAATCACTCCTGGCAGATTCGGGGGACCATATAGGGTGCCGGATATGAACCACCGCATGAAAGGCAAACCAACACCTTACCTCCAGGCTATCTCTCCGCCCCCCCACCCTTTTTTTTGGATTTTGGGTCACACCTGGCAGCACTCAGGGATTCCTCCTGGCTCTACGCTCAGAAATCGCTCTTGGCAGGCTCAGGGGACCATATGGGACCATATGGGATGCTGGGATTCGAAACACCGACCTTGTACATGAAAGGCAAACACCTTACCTCCATGCTATCTCTCTGGCCCCAGTCCTGAAAATCTAATGGTGATATTTATACACATTTCTATAAGGTTAGTTGTGATAGATGGTCTTTTCACCTTTATTTTAAAACATTAAGGAAACCAGGGACAGATGTAAAGAGGGTAAGGCAATTGTCTTGTATGTGGCTGACCCAGGCTCAATCCCGTTTCCCATATGGTCCCCTGAGCCTACCAGGAGTGATTCCTAAACTCAGAGCTAGGAGTAATCCCTTGCTGCCACTGGTGTGGCCCCAAAACAAAACATTAAGGATAACAGGAAATATCTTATTTGATGCTGCTTTTGAAAAATCTATCTTGAAGAAAACCAAGGGGCTGGAGAAATAGTGGAGGAGGGAAGGCACTTGCCTTACATGTGGCAAACATGGGTTCAGTACTCAGCACCATGTGTGGTGGTCCTCCAGCACTGCCAGGAATGATTAGCACAGACCATGAATAGGAAGGAAGGAAGGAAGGAAGGAAGGAAGGAAGGAAGGAAGGAAGGAAGGAAGGAAGGAAGGAAAGGAAGGAAGGAAGGAAGGGAAGGAAGGAAGGAAGGAAGAAAGGAAGGGAGGGAGGGAGGGAGGGAGGGAGGGAGGGAGGGAGAGAGGGAGGGAGGGAGGGAGGGAGGGAGGGAGGGAGGGAGGAAAGGAAGGGGGAGGGAGGAAGGAAGGAAGGAGGGAAGGAAGGAAGGAAGGAAGGAAGGAAGGAAGGAAGGAAGGAAGGAAGGAAGGAAGGAAGGAAGGAAAGGGGAGGTGAGGGAGGAAAGGAAGGGAGAGGGAGTAGGAAGGAAGGAGGGGGAGGAAGAAAGGAAGGAAGGAAGGGAGGGAGGGAGGGAGGGAAGGAAGGAAGGAAGGAAGGAAGGAAGGAAGGAAGGAAGGAAGGAAGGGAGGAAGGAAGGAGGAAAGGAAGGGTGAGGGAGGGAGGAGGAAGGAGGGAAGGAGGGAAGGAAGGAAAGGAAGGAAGGAAGGAAGGAAGGAAGGAAGGAAGGAAGGAAGGAAGGAAGAAGGAAGGAAGGAAGGAAGGAAGGAAGGAAGGAAGGAAAGGGGAGGGGAGGGAGGGAGAGAAGTACAGCTGCATCAAGTTTCTGCTCCCTGTAAACAAACGCGCTGTAAAATATGGCCATCTCCTGTCCTCAAAGCACCATCAATAGTGAGCTATCCTAGCAGCAAGCCAAGAGTAGTCCCTAAGCAACACTAAATGTGCACCCCAAAATTGTGTTTCTTGCGGGGGGGGGCACTCCTGGCAGTGCTCAGGGCTGACTCCTAGTGCTATGCTCAGGGATCACTTCGGTGGTTCAGGGGACCATATGGGATGCCAGGGATTTAACCTAGTTCAACTGTGTGCAATGCAAGTTTTCTACTCACTGTAGTATTGCTCCGGCCCCAAAACAGAAAACAAAAAAAATTTAAAGTCACATTTTATAAGCATAAATAATTATGCATGAGCTATAGCAACCTTTAGAGTTGCAATTAGGTGTTTTTCTGCATGTGTTTTTAGTTCCTGGTTTCTATTTGCTTTTTTGAGCCATATCTAGCAATGCTCAGGTGTTACTCCTAGTTCTGTACTCAAGGATTACTCCTGTGGTGCTTAGGGGACAATATCGAATTCCGGGGATCAATCTGAACTAATGGCGAGCAAGGCAAATACCCTACCTATGGGGCTGGAGAGGATAGGCACAGCAGTAAGGAGTTTGCCTTTGCATGCGGAAGGTCGCTGGTTTGAATCCCGGCATCCCATATGATCCCCCGAGCTGCCAGGGGCGATTTCTGAGTGTAAAGCCAAGAATAACCCCTGAGCATTGCTGAGTGTGACCCCCCCCCAAAAAAAAAAGCAAATGCCCTACCCACTGTATTATCCTCAGTTTTTGACACATTTTAGTTAAAATGTGTACAGTAAACAGAAAAGCCCATTTGAAAAATGATGCAGAATCATTTCTGTACTTTCCAGCTAGATAAATCTTCACATGCTAAGTGTCTACTGTTAAATTCTTAGTGCTCATTTGTCCCCTAAAATTTGTTTTTTTTTTTTTTTTGGTTTTTGGGCCACACCCGGTAATGCTCAGGGGTTACTCCTGGCTATGCTCAGAAGTCGCTCCTGGCTTGGGGGACCATATGGGACGCCGGGGGAATCGAACCGCGGTCCGTCCGAGGCTAGCGCAGGCAAGGCAGGCACCTTACCTTTAGCACCACCGCCCGGCCCCCTGTCCCCTAAAATTTTGTTTGGATCAAATATTGCTGAACGCTTATAGGCTTTGTAGGTTTTCACTGGTTTAAAGAGTTTGTCGGGAATAGGATTTGATTTGTAAGTAGCAAAACTCCTACTAACCATTTCTCAAATACTTATATTTTCCTATTTCTCAATAGAAATATTTCTCAATACGTGTACTTTAGAAAGACTTGCTTTGAACATATAGTTTGTAAGTGGAACTTTGAGATCATCTCATAATTAGGAAGGAAAGCATGTAATTAGGAGGTAATTCATGTCTGGAGGATGTTTGAAATTATGGACCTAATTCTTTTCCTAAGCATAGTTATTTGACCCAAATTGCTCAGTTCTTCATCTGCAAAATGGGTATGGTGATATCACTGTACTGCTTCAAGGAGCTATGAGAAACAAGTCCACTTTTAAAAGCTGTCAGTATAGCTTAATGGTAGAGGGCAATGCTTAGCATGTGATTCCTAGCACCTCAAAAATCAAAAGTAGTTAGTGATCTAAAGGAACAAAATCTGTAATGAAGTCCAGAATTTGAGGCCGGAGCAATAAGAGGGCAGCCAACCCAGATTTGATCCCTGATATCTCATATGGGCCCCCTGAGCACCGCCAGGAGTAAGCCCTGAGCTCTGCCAGTGTGACCCCAAAGCAAACCAAAAATGATTTTAAAAACTAGATCCTGGGGCCAGAGATATAGCACAGCAGTAGGGCATGTGCCTTGCATGCAGCCAACCCAGAATAGAGGTGGGTTCAATTATCGGCATCCCATGTGGTCCCCAAGCTTGCCAGGAGTGATTTCTGAGCACAGAGCCAGGAGTAACACCTGAACGCCACCAGGTGTGGCCTAAACACCTAAATAAATAAATAAATAAAAATAAAAATCAGGTCCAGAATTTAATTCAAATCTGTTGTCCTTTGAAATCAGAAAAGTAGGTTCTGGAGAGATAATACAACAGGCAGGGCACTTGCCTTGCACACAGCCCACCTGAGTTCAATCCCCAGTATCCCACGTGGTCTTCTACGACCACCAGAAATAATTTCTGAGTGTAGAGCCACGAGTAGCCTCTGAACATCTCTGGGTAGGCACACCCCCACCCACTAAAATAAATCCAAAAAGTAATTAACTGTCTTTATTATTAACATTTTTGTTACCCAGTCTGTTAGTTGCATCAACAGATTATTAAATACTACAGTCCTAGCTGAAAACCATTCTCTTCATGTTAGTAATAAATACCCCTGAGTGTATTCATAGTTTTGAGACTATGAAACCAGTGTTTCAGCATTCTTTTTTTTTTTTTTTCCCCTACAATCAGCAAGTTGATTTAAACCCAGTATACTAGAATGCCCTTTTGAGGGCAGCCAAAAATGTTTGCTAAAGTATCAGGGCTTGTTGTGAAAGGCATCAAAATGCTTATTCATGGCTGTTTAAACAATAGTGCTCAGGAATAGCATTCACTCAAATGTAGCTCTAGCGAAAGAAGTGCCACATGCTTAATGATTTTCACTAGTGCAGGTAGAAGGAGCTTTAACAGAAGGGGAAAATATTGAGGTGTCTTGGAAGGGAAAAGACATTCCTTCTGGCCTTCTGAGGACTTTACTTCACTGATCAAATATGACCAGTGTGCAGAATGGAGAACAGGTGTGAAATATTTTTAGCCAAATCTTGGCATAGATTGGAGGTCACATCCCTTCTTGGAGACACTTCTCAAGGGTTTCCAAAAGAATGATTAAAAAAAAAAAACCCGGGGCCGGGCGGTGGCGCTAAAGGTAAGGTGCCTGCCTTGCCTGCGCTAACCTTGGACGGACCGCGGTTCGATCCCCCGGTGTCCCATATGGTCCCCCAAGCCAGGAGCAACTTCTGAGCACATAGCCAGGAGTAACCCCTGTGCGTTACTGGGTGTGGCCCAAAAACCAAAAAAAAAAAAAAAAACCCCACAATTTACAAAATCAGGGCAACATTGCCTTTATGGTGTGCTGGAGGTGGGGAGGACCGGTGCTGAGTGTTAAAAATCAAACATAAACTTCCTTCCCAGCCTCAGGTTGCTTCTATTTTTAAACACCACTTCTCTGCAACTCCTGAGTTTCTCTATTTCTTTGCCTTTCTGGTTGCAGTTGAGAAATGGCAGAGTCTAGCACCCCAGCCCTGTGAGCGGTGTGAAGGCTGGGTTGTGAGGTTCCCCTAAACATGAGTTTTGATATAGAACAATGTCTGAATATATTCCTCAGGCTAGGAAGACATGTGACCAGCCTGGATTTGGCCTCCATCTAATTGGGCTTCTAGCAGCAAATAGGTACCCAAGGATACTGTGAGTGCTGGCATTAGCAGATGAGGACCGCTACTCCCACTGGTGTGGAATTGGACCCAAGGGAAATGGAATTAACGCTGGGGACATGTTTTTTAATGCCTCCTTTCTAGATTTAATGCCAGCACTCTATGGACCCCTGAACATAAGTGACTTAGCTGAAAAATTTCCCCAAAGAAATGGAATCTAGGTCAGAAAGATAGAACATAGTGGGTAGGGTATTTGCTTTGCACGTGACTGACCCAGGTTCAATCACTGGCACTCCCATATGATCCCCAGCCTCACCCAGAATGATCTCTGAACTCTTGAGCATAGAGCCACAAGGCCCTGAGTGGGAGGGAGGGAAGGAGGGAGGGACGGAGGGACGGAGGGAGGGAGGGAAGGAAGGAAGGGAGGGAGGGAAGGAAGGAAGGAAGGAAGGAAGGAAGGAAGGAAGGAAGGAAGGAAGGAAGGAAGGAAGGAAGGAAGGAAGGAAGGAAGGAAGGAAGGAAGGAAGGAAGGAAGCAAGGAAGGAAGCAAGGAAGGAAGGAAGCAAGGAAGGAAGGAAGCAAGGAAGGAAGGAAGCAAGGAAGGAAGGAAGCAAGGAAGAAGGAGGAAAAATGGAATATGGAAGGAAGGAGGAAAAATGGAATATGGAAGGAAGAAAGAAAGGAAGGAAGGAAGGAAGGAAAGAAGGAAGAGGAAAAAATGGAATATGAAATAAAAGAACCTGCAAATATCATTTGTGCTAGTCTGCCTGCCCCAGACACAGGTTCAGTCGTTCAAGGTACTGAACTAATCTTTAGTGTGTGTGTGTGTGTGTGTGTGTGTGTGTGTGTGTGTGTGTGTGTGTGTGTGTGTGTGTGTGTGTGTGTGTGTATGTGTATCTGGACCTACCTGCTGTCCTCTAAACTTTCTTCCTAAAAAGAACCTGGCCTTGTTGACCTCTAGACATTCTCTGGTTCTGTAGCACTGCCAACCTTTCTGCTAACTCCTGTCTGGTTTCAGGAAGCAGGATGGTGAATCCATTTAAAACCTGGGCCAAACCCCAAGACCATTAGCAGACAGTGAAAACAGTCTTTGCGAATAGCCCTGTTTTCACATGGCTATATCAAGATTTTACTGGGGGGAATTTCTTCTTTCTGAATCTTCAAAAAAAATTGGTAGAAGGGTGGAAGGGAGTGGTAGTGGTAACTTCAGAAGATGTGTTTTGAAAGAGGACTCCTATTTGTGCTCCAACCCACAAAAATTGAATCAGGTAGCAGGTGGAAGAGGGCCTCCCCATCTCTGCCCTTCCTTCAAGGTTTGGGACAACTGGAAGAACCCTGAAGGAGAGAACAGAGACACATCATCTGGAACTCCTCCTGCATGAACTCCTTTGAAATGTAGCAGTCTATTCTCCCAACGATGTGCCTTTTCTTCCAGACTTGAAAGGATGATAGGGAGCTGCACTTGGACCTGACGTGGACCTATTGGAATAATAAGGATTTGGGGTTGTTTTTAGTTATGGGTCTAGGGCTACACCCGGCTGTGCTCAGGACTCGATCCTGGCAGGAAAGATCATATAAGATGCTGAGGATTAAGCCTAGGCCAGCTGCTCTTTAAGGCAAGCACCTTACCCGCTGTATTTTTCACTCTGGGCACCGGATGATAAGGATCTTGGTAGTATCACACAGTTCGTATGAGCCCAATGCCTTCTTTAATGGACCACTGGGTCTTCTAACACAGTGTTTGTTGGGTTTCTTCTTCTTCTTCTTCTTCTTCTTCTTCTTCTTCTTCTTCTTCTTCTTCTTCTTCTTCTTCTTCTTCTTCTTCTTCTTCTTTTGTTTTTGGGCCACACCCAGTGACGCTCAGGGGTTACTTCTGGCTATGCGCTCAGAAGTCGCTCCTGGATTGGGGGACCATATGGGACACCAGAGGATCGAAAAAAAAAAAAAAAGAACAGGTTGGCTGTGTGAAGGCAAAAGCCCTACCCACTGTACTACCTCTTTGGCCCCTTCTTTCACAGTCTTGAAAGGTTTGCATGAAAAAAAAAATAAAATAAAGGGTTGCATGGCCTTAGAAGTTCAGCGAGAATAGCCAACCCTTTGCAGCATTGACTCTGAAGAGATACTGTTCTAGCCTTTGTACCTGGAAGCTCATTTAAATTTCATAAGAATCCTTTGTAGGTTGTGCCAGTTCTCTCCTTTACAGATAAAGCGCAGGAAGTAGAAAGCCTATGACAAGGTCAAGTGAGGATTTGGGGTGATTGGAGTGCCAAGCTCATATTCCTTAACCATCATTGCCCACTGCCTCTTAGGGTGACACTCTGGGAAGGGCCTATGAGAGAACAAATCTCTTCTCACTTAGAAGTCATTTAACATGGAATTTTGGTCCTCTCTTTCCCAGCCCACCACCTGCTTAGCTCACCCACCCCCAGCATCATCCTGGGCGTGACAATTTACTTAACAACCCAGGTTGCCCTTAAGCCTTGGACAGAAGCAAGAACCTGTGTTAAAGGCAAGATGAGGTAAGGGGGAGGATTTGAGGATAGGTGCTGGCCCTTGATTTATCATGTCACTGCTAATATCTGCGTGATCAAATTCTTTGAGAAGTGGCTGCAGGCACTTTGCATACCTGTGTCTTGCATTCTGGGCTTTACCAGTACTTGAGATACTCACTGAGCTTTGCTCTGGGCTCAGATTCCATCAGGCTCCCAGACTGTCTCAAAGTGAGATGGAAACTTTCCCCAGGGGCTGGGAGATATCTGGAACGGTGCAAGGCCTCCAGTTCTCATGTTTTGGGCTCACTCAGCTCCATGTGACTGTTCCCTGCCCCCTGCACCTCCAGAATAGCCCTGGAACACCCTTGGGCCTGAGCATTGAACCATCAGGCTCACAAAGCCAGGCCAAGTTTCCGCAGGAGAGTTCTCCCCCCAAAATGAAACCCAAACCTTAGATTTCTCCAAATCAACACATTTCCTGATCTTCCATGGGACTAAGAATTGATAAAATTAGATATAAAATCTTTAAGACTTTTTTCTTTTTTTTGGTTTTTGGTCACACCCGACAGGTTACTCCTGGCTCTGCACTCAGAAGTACCTCCTAGCAGGCTCTGGGACCATATGGGATGTCGGGATTCCAACCGGGGTCTGTCCTGTATCGTTCACATGCCTTACCACTGTGCTATCCCTCTGGCCCTCTTTAAGACTTTGCAGGCAAAAAATAATCCGGGGGCCAAAATAATCCTACACATATGAACCCCAAAGAAAAAAGAGATCCTGCCCATCTCAGGGATTCTAGATTGAGGAGATGTTACCAAGCATGGAAAATGGAGCAGTTTGAGAAGTGTAGGCCCTGAATATCTGGGCTCCCAAGGAAGGAAAGAAGACCTGAACCCTGCCTTCTCTTTCTCACCAGGGGTACCTGAGGAAAGCGACTCCTTGCCTCATAATCTGGACCCTGACCTGTGCATCCTCATTCTGAGCTGTTTTCGGGAGGGATGTCTGTGCACTGAGTCCAGGTGGATGAGCTGGACCAGGAAGAATTCCCTGGGAAGAAGAAGCCCCGCAGTGTCTCCCTTATACCATATTTTCACTTCAGTACCGGCTGATACCTCCTCAGGCTAGAAGCTCCCTCTAGGGGTCATCTCTTTTGCTTTCCTACCTTTATAGACAAAATGTCCTGGGTTTGTGATTAGGAGAGGTCCTTGAAGTTAGGAGTCCCTGGTAGAGGGGTTGTTCACTTCTTGAACTCAGAGCCTCGTCAACCCCCTTCTCCTCCACCCCCTTGCTCTATTCTGAGCTCAGTTAGCAAGTCTTCTCAGTTCACAGGGGTTGGTTTCCAGTTTGGGGAACACGCTTTGAGGGTGCTGGCAATAGCTTCATGCTGAGCTGAAATTAGAGGAGATTGGGAGGGGGTGTTATATACTGTTAGCCAGAGCCAAATGGCCCCCAGAGGTTGTCATTTGGGACACTTCATTGGGAATGCCATTCCCGTGTGGCCAAGCCCCTGCGGGGATCTGGGAACTGTAAGGGTCCCTCCTTAACTCTGCTGTTTTGGCCCAGAAGACACCACTCTCCTGGGGCTTCACTCTGCCTAGCTCCCCAGCATGGAAAGAGGTGAGGCCCCACTGCTGGAGAACTGAATAGAATGCTTCACTACCACTATGTACCCAAATAAAAACAACCCCCAGTTTCCCTGCCCGAGAAAGAACATGAACTTAAGGCTCAGACTTTGAACTGAATTTTTAACCTCTCAGTCTCATATTTCCTGTCTGGACAGTCCTGCTTGCTTTGGTTCCTATGAGAACTGGGTGAGTGGGGCTAGGGGGTATACCCCCTCTTCTTCCCTGAGTGTAATTTTTGATCTCTGCACTTCTTGGGGTCTCTTGTTCTCTGTCCCTCTGCACTTGTTCAACTCAGAAATGTGATCTTTGCTGTACCAAGGGGAGTTCAGCTAGCCTTAAAGACCTGGTCTTTCCCAGAGAATCCCAGGGCTCATGTTTCCTTGCAGGCTTGGCAGAGAGAGGAAGATATCATGTGCACATGCAAGAGAGAGAGAGAGAGAGAGAGAGAGAGAGAGAGAGAGAGAGAGAGAGAGAGAGAGAGAGAGAGAGAGAGAGAGAGAGAGAGAAGAAATGAGGGGCTATTCATACTTCACTCTTCTAGAATCTGGGAGGCAGAAGACAGGGGAGTCATAACTCTACATGATCCAGGAGTCATCACATGTTGTCAGGTTGTCAGCTGGAGGACTAGGGACCGTGAGCACACAGCCCCACCTCCCAGAACCTCAGTTTCCCTCCCTTGGAAATGAGAGATGATGCAATGGAGGTGAATGGCAGACACGAAGCATCATAGAGATTTAATGAGATCATGTCTGTGGAACACACTGTTAACTATTAGTCAGGGAAGTAATAATGATAATAATTATTAATAATACCTAGGAAACCCATTTTGAGTGCTTATTTCAGAGGCCAAAAAGCTAGTATAGGAGCTAAGGCACTTAGGGACCCACCCCAATACCACCCCTGGTCCTATGAGCACTGCCAAGGGTGACCCCTGAGCACAGAGTCAGGAAGAACACTTAATTTTTTTTTGTTGTTGTTCTTGAACCACACCCATTGATGCTCAGAGGTTACTCCTGGCTATGCACTCAGAAATCGCTCCTGTCTTGGGGGGACCATATGGGACGTTAGGGGATCGAACCACAGTCTGTCCTAGGCTAGTGCTTGAAAGGCAGCTGCCTTACAGCTTGCACCACCGCTCCAGCCCCAGGAAGAACCCTTGAAACTCATTGGGTATGACCCAAATTCTCACTTCCTCAAAAATAAAAAAAAGCTTTTTTTGTTATTGTTGTGTTGTTATTGTTGTTTGGGATCACACCTACCAATGTTGATGGGTTATTCCTACTTTTATTCAGCAATCACTCCTGGCTGGTTCAGGGACCCTTTGGGATACTGGAGATGAAACCTAGAATAACTATGTGCAACGCATGCACCCTATGCACTGTACTATCACTCTAGCCCAAAGGAAGTCTTTTTCCTTGAAATCACTAAGCTGAGTTTGATGTTATTGTTGAACAGCTTCCCAACCTCCCAGGGAGCTGGGCACCCCAGAGAATAGGGACCACTAGAAAGAGCAGGTTTGGGTGTCCAGGAGAAGCTCTGCCTTGAACTGGCCAAAACAGATCAAGTATCTGTGTTGTCCCAAGGAGAACAGAGGCTCTAATGTCAGTCAGACAGGCTGGGCTTGAGTCTGAGCTCCTCCACTCACAGGCTCTGCGACCTTGGGCAACAGAGTCAGCTTCAGCATCTGTCAATGGCACTGTGTGCCATAGAAGGCTCTTCCAGCCTACTTCCTCCCACTTCCTGCAGCCCACAGCAGTGTGGCACATCCTCTGTGGCCAGGCCTTGCAGGGAAAGGGGAGAGCCAAGCCAGTCAGCCTGCTCTGCGGAATGGCAGGAGGGATGAACTTTGGAAATGTCCCAATCAGATCAGGGGATGGGTCATCTCTGATCCCATCTTTCCCTTCTCCTTAGCCTACCCCCATAATCCCAACCCCTTCTCTGCATCCTAGCTGCTCAGTCACACCAGAAAAGAAACAAGCAGTAGCCTCTCCAACAGGACAGGCTATGTCCCTCACAGTGACACAAAAGATGAATATCCTACCTGGTATCTGGACCCTTGAAAAGACAGGAACTGTCCAAGAGGCCAGCTAGCCCTGACAGACATGCTGTGAGTCTCCACCAGGGAATGTGGAAGTCTGGGAACTAAGGCATGCTTTCTCCTAGTCTGTGTGGGACTGGGGAGGTCAGGCACTACTAGAGATGAACTAGGGTCCTCAGATGGCTGAGAATGGGGACACATAGACACCTCCTGACACTGAGATATACAGGGCCCAGAAGCCAACAAGCTCACCCATAGCCCTACCACCCTCACTCTGAGCCACCCCACCCTCACCCAGCCCTTCCTGGGGTTCATCCAGTTCCAGTCACAGCCCCATCACTTGACCTCGGGGCACATTCCAGAATGAGGCCACGTCCAAGAATAAAGCCCAGGAAACGTGCCACCTCCTACCTATATTAATCCCACATTCCTGGCTCAGAAGGGGGTCTGAGACCAGGGGAGGATGGGGGCAGCAGTGAGAGACACATCAGGAAGTGGAGATAGGAAGTGGGGAGAGGAAGGGACCCCCTCACAGCATCTCACAGCCAGGAGACCCACTTTCACCCAGCACCCACCTCCTGACCTCCTCAGGTTGGGCCCCAGGTTTTCTGGATCCTCCAAACAAGACACTCCTAGGTCTGAAGTCATACCAGAGAGGGGCAAGGACCCTCGAGAAAAGCGTTGGTGTAGCCTCAGATCCTGGCGGCTTCTCCAGGCACAGCAAGTGGCCCAAGGAATGAGCAGGCAGAGCTGATGCCCTGCTCAGGAATCTAGGCCACAACTGCCGATGAGTGAGTTAGACACAGTCAGCCCTGCAGCCCATGACATGGTGCACCCACAGCAGCCAGGTGATTCCGGGTGATTCCGGGTCTTGTGTAAGCATCCATGTGTGAGTATGTATATATGTGTGTGAGCATATGCAAGTACATGTTGAACGTGTGTGTGAAGTACGTATGTATGTATGTGAGCATTTGTGAATATGTGTACTTATCTGTGTGAGACAGAGAAATAAAGTAACCTTGGGAGAAATAAAGCAACCCTAGTTTTAAGAGCTCTGAAATGGGGGTCCAGGAGATAGTTCAAAGGGCTGCGTGCGTGTCTTGCATGCAGAAGGCCTGGGCTTCATCCTTAGCTCCAGTGCCTGTGCTTCCTCGTCCCCAGCACTGCTAGGCCTACCCCCCACATCCCCAGTACAGAACTAGGAGCAACCCACACAGGGTGTGGCCCCAAGATAAACACAAAAACACAAAGAGTCTGAAATCTGGCTGGATCTCTTCTTGGCTCTGCCCCACCAGCTGAATGCTAAAGCAGACCTGGGTCTAGCAGGGTGAAGGGTTAGGGGCACTGTCTGGCACATAGCCAGCACCTGCCCACCGCTGGCCCTCCCAGGCCTTTCCCCCAGCACAGGAAGCCCTACTATCCCCCATGTGGCTCTGTATTTATTCATCCCTCCCACCACCTCTGCCCCTGCTCTCTGGTCCCACTGTCGGGGTGACATCAGACTCTAGAGCAGCTGGCCAGACAATGGGACTGAGTGTCCCAGGGGCCAGGGGTGCTAGGGTAGGCGAGGATGGAAAAAGCCAGAGGCCTTGGGACTGGTCCTGAACAGCCAGTGCCTGACCAGGCCTGTGAAGAGGCGAGATTGGAGGTTTGGGGTAACAAAGCAAGAAAGGAAAGGAGGGTGAAAGCAGGGATGCAAACAGAAGAGCAGTGGGTCTGGTCCATCTCCCTGTGTCTCAGATCAGGGGTAGTGGTGCCCCCAACCCCAAGAGACACAGCACATCCTTTCTGAGATCTTGCTGGGAGTGCAGAGACCATGGGCAGGCTCTGTATCAGGGACAAGGAAGCAGAGGCCATGTGCAATGCCTGAAATCAGCACAGATTCAAGACCATCATTTCCTTTTTTTTGTTTTGTTTTGTTTTGTTTTATGGGTCACACCCATTTGATACGCAGGGGTTTCTCCTAGCTATGCACTCAGAAATCGCTCCTGGCATGGGGGACCATATGAGATGTCGGGTATTGCCAAACTGCGGTCCATCCTAGGCTAGCACTTGCAAGGCAGACACCTTACCTCTAGCACCACCGCTCTGGCCCCAAGACCCTCATTTTCTAAGTGCTGAATTGTCTGGCCCCAAGTCAGTCTGTGAGGTGATTAGATAAGAGATAAACTATAAGAAAGCAGAGCCCATAGTTGGCCAGGGAGCCATAGCTCAGGGCCAGACTCTAGTTCCTGAAGCCCTGCAGTTACCCAAGGCCCAAGCATTGTCTCCACAAAGCTTCCAAAGACTCCCAAAGAATCCAAAGAGCAAGGCAGAGCCCATATTCAGCACATTGGCACATGGATGTAATGACAGTAACAGTCAGGCACTCTCAAGGGTTGAGCAGCAAGCCCCAAGAAGGGGCTACCCTGGATCCCAAGTGTCAATCAGGAAAGCAGAACAAAGTGGGCTCACTGGGGGCCGGAGAGATAGCATGGAGGTAGGGCATTTGTCTTGCATGTAGAAGGATGGTGGTTCAAATCCCAGCATTCCATATGGTTCCCCATGCCTGTTGCGGCGATTTCTGAGCACAAAGCCAGGAGTAATCCCTAAGTGCTGCTGGGTGTGACCCAGAAAAAAAATAAGAAAGAAAGAAACGTGGGCTCTCTGTTTGGGATCATAGCTCAAGTGAGGATTTTGGTCCCTCAGGCTGCAGATCTTTCCCTAAGGGGACTCTCAGCCTGGAAGCAGGTGCAACAGAATGCCCCCAAGTTTAGGAGGGTAGACTGGGAGTGGGTCCCTGACCCATGCAGGGAGATACCCCTCACCCCCTCACACACATACCTCACAGCAGCACCTCCAGCCCCTCCTCTCTCTGGAGCCTCTGATCTTCACATCCCAGATCCAGCCCTCAACGCTGGGCTATCTTGAAGGAGTTCTGGGCTGGACCTGGAGTTCCAGGGCTTCAGTCCAGAAATCCCAGAGTCTATGGATTGGAGCTGACTACTGCTCCAAAGGTAGGAGTACACACCTAGGGAGGTAAGTGATCCCTGGAGAGGAGACCAACCTAGGCAGGAGAGATGGTACATCAGGTAGAGCACTTGGCTTGCACATGGGTGACCTAGGTTCAATTCCTGGCATCCTCATATGGTCTTCCAAGCCTAGCCAGAAGTGATCCCTGAATACTGCTGGGTGTGTTCCCTCCATAAACAAAAACAAAAACATAAACAAGGGAGGACTAAGTCCATCCAGGAAACCAAGATAAGTGTGCTGGCACTGGGGCCAGGGGTCTCCAGAGAGCCACAGACACAATGTGTCTGCTCCCTGTTCTCTCCTGTCCTCTCACCATCACACAGTGCCACCGTCATGGTGGCATCTAGGCTCTGTTCCAGCCACCAGGTTGCAGTGATGAGATGGTAACTCTCATTGCAGGGGACTGCTGGCATGTGAAACAAACATGGGGCTCAGGGCATCCCTGCCTTTTCCCTCCTCTTGTGCACTGGGGGAGTTCGGTGGTCTCCCCTCCTCAGAGCAACATGAATCCTGAGAGTTCCATCCCTCCCCAAGCATGCCCCTGCGGCCATATATTTCCCTCATCCTCTAAGGATCCATCCTCTTCCAGGCTTAAAGAAGAATCCCACAAGCAAGACACTGATACTATGAACTTTTAATTGGGGTCTCACCCCCTACATTCAAAGAAGAAACCAGAACTATGAAATCCACCCCAAGACCATCTTCTGCTTCGTAGTGGCATGAGAACAAAATGAAGAACTGAGGAGAGAAGGGAGGGAAGATGTAGAAATGAAAGTGGGTTTCCCGCATCTTTTGTCTAGGGTTGGGGTGTCTGGACCCTCAAAGAAAATTCACCAACAAGATCAACAACTGCAGCCTCCCAGCAGCAGTCCCCTGCAACTCCCGAGATGGCCAGCAGGTGGGAGCATCGAGCCGATCCTACTTCCCCTCCTCCTTTCTTTCTCCACCAACCCTTCCTCCCCTGCCTGCTTTTTCTCTTCCTTTCTCATCTTACCAAAATAGATGCTGCTTTTGTCCTAAGAAACCCCTGGCGCATGAAAGCACGCTGTCCCTGTAAAGGGACCATTCGACAGCTGCACAGGCCAACCACTAGCGCGTTTCAGGGGTGCGACAACAACTCACGACTCCTCGGCACCCAGTGAAGCGTTCAGAAAAGGTCTGTTCACTTGTTTGGAATGACGGACAGTGACTCGACAAAGCAGCCATCACCAGAGCCAGGGAGAAAGATCTGGTCTCTCAGGGTGCTGTGGGGACTCAGTGACCACAGAGCCAGCTAGGTCAGAGCACAAATAAATGCTCCTGTCCTGCTGTCTGCACACGGCCTGCACCCCACCTGCTCTGCCCTCACTCAGGTGGTCTCTGCTAAGGGGTGCAGAGTCTGGGCCCTCTCTTTCTCTTGCAAAGTGATATATTCCCGTTCCTGAGCCTCCCCCACCACACCCCATCTTTATGGCCCCTGGGGAAGGGGCAGTCCCAGGGAGGAGAATGATACCTCTCTGTGCTTGCATCACTGGGACTAAGGTGACTCATATATAGGTTTCTCTGGGGGACCCTTGGTTCAGATCAACACGGATTTCTGATGTGTGCCAAGACAAATGACTCTCCCCCTGCATGATGCTGTCTATTGGGCTTTGTCCAGTTTGCTTACTGAGGGGCATCAAGGTTGGGAGAGAAAATGGGATTGGGGTGAAGTGGACTGAGAGGCTCAGTGTAAGCCCAGGAAATCCTTAAGGAGGTCACAGGTTTTCTTGTGCTGAACCTCCCGCAGCTTCCTGACCCGCCGGGGGCTCGACACCCCCACAAAGCTGTCAGGCCGCAGCATGGCCATGCCGCCGTCCACCTCACCCATGATGATGAGAGGGGTCCCCCCCACCGTCACGTTGGGGCAGGGGCAGGCCCAGTCCACATGGAGCAGCGTCACTTCCAGGGGCTCCCGGCCCAGGAACTTGAGGCCCATCTTCTCATCCTTGAGGACCTCGTCCACCGTCACCAGGGCACGGCCCGAGTCGGGCTCCTCTGTGAGCTCAGAGACCCGGCCCAGGATGACAAAGTCGCTGCGACAGAAGCTGGTCACCAGCTTCTGTCTTGGCTTGCAGGCCCTGCAACGCTGGTTGCCCCTGGGGAAAGGGCAGGACTCCTCGCAAGCCTCTCTGCTCTCGAAGTTGTTGCCATTGCCTTCGCAGCCCCCATACACGAAGGACTGGCACTGGCCCGTCTGGCTGTTGTAGGCCCAGCGTGGAGCGTAGGCCCGGCAGGGCCCCTGCAGGGCAGGGAGGCTGCACAGGGCCAGAGGCCCGCTCATGCAGGCCAGCACGCAGGCCTCGTAAGTGTCAAAGTGGTTGCGATTGTGGTGGCAGCGGCCAGTGGTGAAGGTGAGGCAGTTATTGGCCTGGGCATCGAAGTGCCAACGTGTCTGTTCCTCACCACAGTCTTCACTGTCTGGTGGCTGCAGACAATCAGCCGCAGGGAAGGCCGTGCCATTGGGGCTGCTTTCTACACTGCCCACGGCCTGCCCAGCCCGAACCACAGACAGGGGGAAGTCGGCCCGAAGGACCCCAGCTGTGTTGCGGGCAGTGCAGGTGTAGATGCCAGCGTCCTGAGGCTGGGCATTGTAGATGACTAACTGGGCAATGTTGGTGACCACCACGTTGCCCCGCACATGGTTGGGTCGCATGATCACATTCTCTCGGTCCTCTAGCTGCTTCTCCCAAGTGACCTCGGGCCTGGGCCGGCCTGCCACATCGCAAAGGAAGCTCACAGTCTCCCCGACTGTCACCGACTGGTGGGCAGGGTGAGTGAGCAGGGCAGGGGCTGCCAGGTCCAGCCCAGGCGTCTCGGGGGAGGTTGTGGTGGGGCGCACAGTTGTCTTGGGCGGTGGGGGGGTGGTGTTGGGCCAGGTGAAGTGATAACGACAAGTGACCACAGCCAGCGTGATGCCCTTGGAGCAGGCCTCGGCGTCCATGTAGCAGCGATTGTAGTAGGTGAGGCCGTCAGAGGCACAGGTAAAGCTGGGCTCCTTCTCACACCGCTCTTTGCACTTGCACACAGCCTGCCCATCCCAGATGTCACACTCAGAGCCCTGCTGCAGACACGTGAAGTGGTCACATGAGGCCTCCGTGGGCATGCCCACTGCGCCCGTCCGCCCCTTCATGTCCATGTAGCGTGCAGCAACGCAGCTCCGGGTCCCACACACGTTGGGGCAGCACTTCTCGTGGGTCTCACACTCCTGGGGAGAGTTGGACCGAGAGGCCTGAGCCATGCAGGAAAGAGAGAGACCCACATTCCACACCCCCGACATACAATCTGATTTTTGGGTCACACCTGGCAGCGCTCAGGGGTCACTCCTGGCTGTACGCTCAGGAATCGCCCCTGGCAGGCTCGAGGGACCATATGGGATACTGGGATTCGAACCACCTTCCTTCTGGATGCAAGGTAAACGCCTTACCTCCATGCTATCTCTCCGTCCCTGCGACATACAATCTGGGAATGAAACATGGGTCTGCCCCCACCTCCCCGACCTGAGTAAAACTAACAGTGAAAAGAGCAAACAGACACTCAGCACCTATTGTTTGCCAGGGCTCCTTCTATTTTGGTGTTTTTGGTTTGGGGGCCACAACCAGCCAGGCTCAGGGGTTACTCTTTGCTCAGGGATCACTTCTGGTAGGAGCTGGAATGATATTACGGTGGGTAAGATGCCTGCCTTGCATGTAGCCAACTTGGGTTTGATTCTTGGCATCCCATATGGTTCCCCAATCTCCGTCAGAGGTGATTTTTGAGCTGGTGTGACCCAAAATTCAAAAATAAACAAAAAGAAATCACTCCACGGGGTTAGAGTGGTGGAGTTTGCTTTGCACGTGGCTGACCCAGGATGAACCTGGGTTCGATCCCCAGCGTCTCATATGGTCTCCCAAGCCAGGAGTGACTTCTGAGTGCATAGCCAGGAGTATCCTCTGAGCATTACCAGGTGTGCCCCCCCCCCCCCCCGCCAAAATAAAAAAAGAAAGAAAGAAAGAACTCACTTCTGGCAGTGCTCATGAGATCTTATGAGGTACTGGGGATCAAACCCAGGTCGGCCATGTGCAAGGCAACTTGGCTCTCTGTAATACCACTCTGGCTCCTCACTTTCTACTTTGGAGGGAAACCACATCCCATAGTACTTGAGTCTACTTCAAACTTGGTGCTTCAAAGACCATGGAGAGTCAGGGCTTGAACCCTGGCCTCCTGCAAACCTGAGCTCTCTCCACACTGCCAGGCTCCCTTCCAAGAACTCAGACCTCTGTCATCTCCTTCCATGCTCATCAATGACCTTAAAATTAGGTGCCTGCCATCCTCACTTCAGAGGGGACACTAACAGAAGTGAGGGACAGGGAGAGGGACACTCAGTAGGAACAGCATGGGTGGATGGAAGAGATTTCATGCCAGGAGCAGAATCAGGCTTTTTCTTCATTTCACAAGCAAACAAGGCTTAGTGTGGAATAAGCGCTCTGCCTTTGAGCCTTTGGGTTGTTTTATTTTTTTTCCTTAGAAGGGAGTTTGCCCAGGCTGGATTAAGAGGGTGACCCCAGTGCTAAAAAGGAAAAGTCAGGCACCCCTGACTGAGACAGAAATTCAGGGCTGAACATATTTCAGGAAGAGAAGCACTGAGAACTCCAGAGCAGGGTCCAACCTTGACCCCCAGCCCCAAGGAAATATAGCCAGACTCTCATTATTAGGCCCAATATGGGGGGACACTTCCCAGGAAAGTCCCCAAAAAAAATAAGTCCCCTTGAGTAGCAAAGGTCAGGCTGGCTGAGCTGCCTGGCAGCCAGCAGGGATTTCTGGACTCTAGGTGGAGTCGCATTAGTTTAACTCCTCGAAATGAGCACCACGGTCTGGAGCAGGCATAGATTCTTGGGACATTTTCAAGGAGACCACATGGTGCCCATAGGCAGTTCCTAATCCCCAGTAGTAGCGCCACCAACAAGTCCCCACCAGGGAGGGCTCTAGGGGCCAGACTGTTCCTCCAGCATTCAGACATTCCAGATCAGCTAAGAGGGGAGCACAGCCCCCGCCTGCTTGTTTACTGTTTTCCCCCTTTTGGCTCAGAATGAGGACTTTGTTTTGCAGCCTTTGCCTGGCATCAGCTGCCAGGCTATGGTGGGATGGAAGTGGCGGGGGTGGGGTGGGGTGGGAGGGGACTGCTTTGGGATAGGGATGGGAGATCTCAGAGCAGCCCAGTTTGAGGACTCCATGAGACCTCAATGAGACCCAGAATACAGCTTTGTGCACAGAAGGCTGAGTCCTTGGGGACCAGGGCAGGTGTATTTCTGGGCACTCCTGAGGTTCAGGTTATATTCAGAGGTTGTCTCCAGAATTTTGTTTCCCTCAAGCCCATGTGATTGACCAGGTTAACCTGTAACCATGATTTGATCTTACAGCTATGAGGGGGTTCACTTGGTAGGATGGACTACTGTCCTCCCACTCCTGCACCCCCATTCCCTGCACCCCACCACAGTTCACATGTGGCACCTGGCGTAATTCTCTCTAGAGCCAGTCTATTTCCTAGACCCCAGCCATTTCCTGAGGCATCCCACCCACAAACAGAACCTTTGTCCATACAGACATGGATCAGTAGGCCCCTCAGCACCAGGAGAAGGAGCTGGGATGTTAGGGGATGCCCAAGTTCACTGCCTGCTGCAGGGGTATCACCTAAGGATCCTACCTGGGCACTCAGGCAGCTTGCAATGGGGTTCACTCCCTCCCTGTCACCCACAGAACCACCTTGAGCTCCTTCCACCTTCCATTCACCCTGCCTGAGGGGCACAGAGTGCTAGTCCTGGGGGCCTCTGCTTTACCACGTAGCTCTCAGGCCACTCTCTCAGCTCCCTGGTGGACTCTATGCTGCACCATCTCGAGTGTCTGCCCTCCCTGGCGATGGACCCACAGATGCCAGCCAAAGTCAACCACAGCTGGCATAGGCCAAAACACTGATTCCAGCACTGTGGAACTCAGACATCGCACCTGCCTTCTGCCCGGCCTTCTCCACCTCCACCTGACCCAGGCCCCCTCTCTTCCAAGACGCTGTCACATTCAAGCGGTCCAACTCCGGCTTCTTGATTCTACTTACCTGGTCTGTCTCACATTCCCGCTTGCAGGTGCTCTGGGCATCCACCCAGAGGTTGGGGTTCATATCATTGGGGCAGATGCCAGCGTGGGAGTAGCGGATGGGCGGCAGTGCCCGGTTCTGCAGCGGCACCCCCAGCAGCAGCAGCAAGGCCGCCACCTGTCCCCAGCGGAACCAGAGCTCCAGGCCCCCGGGGCACCTCATGGTGTAAGTGACGATGGTCAGAGATCTCCCCTGCGATGAGGCCAGGGGCTGGGCCCCACTAGGGTCTTCTGGGGGGCCTGCAGACACCTGCCCCCCCCCCTGCCCCTGCAGCCTTCCTCTTCGCTGCTGAGGCTGCGGCTGCCTGTGCGGCCTCTGAGGGGCTGGGTCGAGTGAGCAGAGCGGTTTCAGATGAAAGGGAAGAGTCTCAGCAGGGGAACTCCCTCTCCAGGGTTGCAGGAGAGGGGCCGCAGCGGGGGGCTCTGGGACGCAGATTCTGGGCCCACCCGAGTGGGAGCGTGCTAACCTGCCGCTTGTCACCGGAGGCTCTGTCTTCTCTGTCCCGCCTGACCACTGACTAGTTGCAGAGAAAGCAAAGCTGGAAGCAGTTGGGGCCTGTATCTGGCACGGTGGGACACCTGCTTGTTCTGGACTCCAGGAGGCCTTTTAACCCCTTCAGAGGCCAGAAACGGCCTGTGCCTGGAGGGGGGTGGAGGAGTGGGCCGCAGGACACGCCAGCTCCCTTCCAAGGAGGGCTTGTTCCTGCCCCCTCCTCCTTGGGCCGCCCCCCTCCTCCCTTTGGCCACCTCTGAAGAACACACAATCGCTTGTTACAGGGAGGGACCGGCCTCGGGTTAGCATAGCGGCCGCCACACTGGAGAGCAAATGACGTGGAAAAACAACAAGTTCATGGTCACGGCGGGGCGGGCCTGAACCAAGCTGTGCAGTGTAAGCTGATTCCCACATAAGCCCTGCACCTGGGGGTTGATTCCTGGGACACTGACACCTTTAGGGGGCACCACCCCTGGACACTGGCACCTGTGTGGGGGGCAACAGGACAGCTCCACATCTCAATTCTGGGCAGTTTGCATCTCAGGTTCCAATTTGGATGAATGTTCCAACCCTGACAACCACACCAGACATGCTCAGGTATCAGCTGCTGCCTTTGGTACGTTCCTCACGACTCAGATCCTCATCGGCCCTAAGTAAACCTGCATCTCCTGAGGGTGCGGACAGCCCAGCGACCATGCACACAGCTGGAGTGTCTGCTGTTCAGAGAGCTCCTTGGGGTGCCACACACCCTCTCACTCAGAGTAGAAGAGCCATTTGTAAAGGAGACCTGCTATGAGGCGTGATGGCAAGATTGCTGGCCAATGTTTCCTGGGCACCTTCCTCATATGTGACAGATGCCCTGGGCATTGTCTCCACACAATGTTGCCCACCCTCCTGTCAGTTTTCAAAAAGAGAAGCACAAGGGCCGGAGCGATAGCACAACAGTAAGTGTTTGCCTTGCATGCGGCCAACCCGAGTGGACCCAGGTTTGATTCTTGACATCCCATATGGTCCCCTGAGCCTGCCAGGAGTGATTTCTGGGTGAAGAGTCAGGTGTAACCCCTGAGCACTGCCAGGTGTGGCCCAAAAACCAAAAAGGGAAGCACAGAGAGGCTGAGCAAGCTGACCCAAGCACACAGTATCACTGCATTCAGGGTGTGAAAGGGACCTGAAATTGCTCCTTCTCTTGCCCCTATCTGTCAACACCTCAGTCAAGGCACAGCCAAATGCTGGTTTTCACAGGCTGGGCACCAGAGAGGAAGCACTTCTCAAAAGTCAGGCAAAGGGTTGGGACCAGCATGGTTGGGGTCACGACCCTGTGTGGCAGGAAGCAGAAAAGGCTCAGGGTTTATTCTGAAGATGTCATGAAAAAGTCAGGGTATTATTACTGGAGCCTCCCGGACTTGAGAGAAGCAGGAGACAAAGCCCCAGAGTGAGGAAACTTTTGACATACTACAAACGCTATGTGAGCAGTGACTGAGTTCCTGTGTGCCAGCAAGTATAGATCAGGGCAGAGAGAGGAACATGTCAGAATCAGGGACTGAGCTTAGGCTACCGCTATGATGATGAAACCTGCCCAGACCTCTCCTTCCAGACCCTCTGTCTTGGAAGGGCTGGAGCTCAGGTTTTCTCTGCGCAAGTTTGGGCAAGAGGACCCTGCCCCATGTACAGACCTTGTCACCACAGACACTGTCCCCATATGCAGACCCTGTTTGCACTGACACTGCCCCTCAAATTCTGTCTCCATAGACACTGAGTGCTCAGACGCTGTTTCCTAAGACCTGTACTCACAGATCTGTCTCCATAGAAATGTCCCCTTCTCAGACTCTGTCCCCTCAGATTATGTCCCTACAGACACTGTCCCACAGTACATAGTTAGGGTATATCTCACAGTTATATTCCCATAGATACCCATCTCAAGCACTATTCCCATAGATCCTGTCTCCTCAACCTTGTTTCCTCAGCCCCTGACGCCACAAAACCTGTCTTCCTCAGAATCTATCCCCTCAGACCCTGACCCCTCAGTTCCTATCCCACATTTTTTTTTCTTTTTGGGTCACACCCAGCAGTGCTCAGGCATTACTCCTGGCTCTGCACGCAGAAATTACTCCTGGTAGGCTCAGGAGACCATATGGGATGCCAGGATTCGAACCACCTTTTATCCTGGATCGGCTGCATGCAAAGCAAACCCTTACCGCTGTGCTATCTCTCTGACCCCCTGTCCCTATAATTTTATTCCTACATACTCTGTCTCCTCAAACCCTTTCCTCACAGACCCTGTTGTCACACTGTCCATATCTCCCTCTGACCTGTAATGTCATCTTCTCCCTAACTAAGCCATTTTCCTCTCCCTGACCAACCTTGCACAGGCCATTCCAATCTTTCTTTATTTTTGAAGGGGGAGGGGTCACACCTGGCGTTGCTCAGGGGTTACTCCTGGCTCTATGCTCAGAAATCGCTCCTGGTAGGCTCAGGGGACCATATGGGATGTCGGGATTCGAACTACCGACCTTCTGCCTGCAAGGCAAATGCCCTACCTCCATGCTATCTCTCTGGCCCTGCCATTCCAATCTTTTCTGCTTCTGTCACAGAGATAATAAAGGTATCATCACCAAATTTCCTATTACTAGAATAAACTTTCCTCCCAGGTCGGCCCATTCATGGAAACAACACTGGTAGCTTTGAACCCCTTTAAGTCATCAGCCCCAGGTTCTACCACAATGCCTGACCCAGGGGGCCTCCCCAGATGCTACAGTAATACATTTCTGAGCTGGGCTTAGAAAAAGTGTTCCCAAAGCAAGGACAAGCATCATCCGGGATGTTCCTAGAGACCTGGGAAGAGGTCAAACAGGGCTGCAAAGAGAGAGGCATAGAGAGGTGCAGGCATTTGTCTGTCCTGCCACTACTCCTGGAACTGATGGAGTCAGGTCTCTGCCCGGCCTGTCCCTTCCCCAAGCTGCATCACAGCTCTTCTTTCTGAGATGCTCCACACTGAGTGGGAGAAAGGGCTGAGGACCAGCCCTTCCCAGTCCCCCCAACCCAGTTTGGAATAACAAATAACATCTGACCCGGGCTCCAAGCCACACGCGCCTCCCGCCCTACCAGCCCACTGACCCTCTGGTCACACGGCGGGGGCCTGGGCCAATGCTGGGAGACCAAGTCACAGAGAGGTTAGGCTGGGCCTTCCCCAGGTCCTCTCTGGACCCCTATCTATCCAGAGATCTTTACACAAGCGGAGCTCCCAGCCCCTCCAGTAGGGCCTCCCAGTTTGTTTTATGAGCTGAGCTGAGAGTGTCTTTGAAGTATCTCAGGAGCGCCATTTTGGGATCCCCAACTATCTCTCTCTCTCACTGAAATCTGGTGGGTGGTGTCATCCCACCCTCAGCCACTACCACCCTAGACTGAATGAGAGTCAGCAGTCTGTTCCACTTCTAGCACAGGTGCTAGGATGCCAAGCAATGCCTAATATTGCAAGTGTCCATCTGCCCTCACCAGGCCCTCTCAGTCAGAAAGAGGCTCTGACCTTAGGTCAGGGGAAACCATGTTCCTCCACACTGTGTAGGATTAGGGTCCCTCACACCTTCACCCACTCTGGAGTAGGTGCATGGCCCAGACAAGATTAGCCAGTAGGAAGTCACCCCAATGGTAAACTCTGAGTGACCCTTGACCTTAGGTTTACCCTTAGCATGACAATTTAGGAACCACTTGGGCCTTGGCAAGATTCACAGTTGACACCATTTTCTCACGTTCTGTTTTCTAGAGACAGAGAACAAGCAAGCAAATGAGGGAAACAAGAACCTATACTGCCTTAGTATCCTCACAAGACAGGGGATCCTGCTGGGGAGCAGAAAAGGTAGCAGCTAGAGTGGAAGACTGCCATGAGTCTGGGAGAAAGTGTTGAGAAGGGGCTCTACAGGCCTGGCCCATAGCACAGCCTCTAGGAGAAGGCCCTTCATCAGAAATAATGCAGGTGTTGGGGGGGGGGGTCGCCAGAAAAGGGAGGGGAGATGGAAGGCAGGAGAGGGGATGAACTGTGAGTTCTGCTTTGCCTGGCATGGGCCCAACCAAGCCAAGCCTGGTTCATGCTGAGGTGACCATGTTTTTCCCCATATGCTGGGGAGAATCCAGACCTGGGGGAGGAGGGAGACTTCTCTGGTCCTCCATCATCTGAACCCTATCTGGGGAGATGGATAGATTTGGGAAGCAGGATTGGGGTGCTAAAGAAGGGAGTGCTCAGATTGGACCTCAGAGCCAGGTCAGGGAATTCAATCAAGCCTAAGTTCATTACCCAGCTGGGGACCCTCTGCCTGAGGGCCATGAGCCTGGGTTACATTACAGGGCTGTGTGAACTCTCCCCTCAGAGTGAGACCGCTGGGCCCTGGGATAATTACAGGGCCTCAGCAGATGGTGGAAGCAGCCAGGGGACCTTCTGCTGGGGGACACGTGACCACCAGCATCTGTGCAGAGCTGAATATGGGTGAATTGAGCAAGATGCAAAGAGGTGGCAGTACTGAATCAAGAGAGGGTAACATGACTTGGCTAATATGGGGCAAGGCCTCCTACCCAGGACCAACCAGGGCCAACCTGACCCCAAAGGAGTTCATCAAAGCTGGAGAGCTTGGTCAGGGCTAGAGTTGAGCAGCACATGAGGGGACAGGAGTCCTTATTTCTTCCCTGGTCTGCCTGTAGCTCCCTGTGTGGCCGCCTCTTCCCTGTGCAAGGCCCCTCCACTCCCTCCTCTCAGCCCAGGCTCTGACGCCTACAGCTTGGCGAAGATGAAATCCGCTTCAAAAAGCCCAAAGGCTCTCAGCCAAGACAAACACAGGAGTGAAGAAGCCAGAAGGCGAGGGTGAGGGCTGCAGGCTCCCCCTTAGCTGGGGGGTGTGTGTGTGAGGGCCCCTTTCTCTGGCCTGGGATGGGGGGGAGGAGAGAAAGAGCAGGGCCTGGCCTTGCTTCTACACTGTCTTCTCCTGGGATCTTCCTCAGGAATCCCCTCACCATGCTCTCCAGGTCCTGTCTTCTCTGCCATACTCTAGAAACACATGGGGTCTCCAACTCCCACAGTTCTGATGGTTATCTGTGTGGGGCTGAGCAAAAAGGGATCACATGCAAATACATCTCTCAAACCAATTCAGCAAATTATCCTGCACAAACACAGTGTGGCAGGGATGAGAAACACCTCTTTCTGCCCTTTTTTCTTTTCTTTTTTGGTTTTGGGATCATACCCAGAGTGAGCTGGAAGTTGGAGATCTTCCAGTTCTGTGCTCAGGGGTTGCTTACTACTAGCATTCAGTTGGAGGAATTATGCAGTATTGGGGATCAAACTCAGGATTCCCTTCTGCAAAGCATGTGCTTAGTCCTTTGAGGCATCTCCCCAGCCCAAATTTCCATCTGTTCTTTAGAACTTCTGTCTTAAGGCTGGCTTCTCCATTGCTCTCGGAGGAATGTCTAGCCTGGACCACCACTGGGCCCTGACTCTATTTACTTCTCCAGACTTATTATTGGGGCTGCTGTTGTTATTTGTTTGGGAGCCACGCCCAGCGGTGCTCAATGGGTTACTTCTGACTCTGCATTCAGGAATCACTCCTGGAGGTCTCAGGGGACCATGTGGGATGCCATGAATTGAATCTGGATTGGCTGCATGCAAGACAAGTACGTTACCCACAGTACAAGCACTCTGGATCCTCTCCAGGCTCGTATTCTCTCTCTCTCTCTCTCTCTCTCTCTCTCTCTCTCTCTCTCTCTCTCTCTCTCTCTCTCTCTCTCTCTCTCTCTCTCTCTCTCTCTCTCTTTCTCTCTCTCTCTCTCTCACTCTCGCTCTCCCTCTCGCTCTCTCTCCCCATCTCTGTTTCCAACTCAGGCAACTGCCGCATTATCCTTCAGATTTCTCAGAGGTTCACACATGAGTCTCTCCCCTTCAGTCTGCCCCTCAGACATTGTCCTCAGACTTGTTCTCCATCCAGTACAATCCTTGGCTCTCCAGCCCAACTGCTTCTAAGCCCATATCTGAACTGCAGCAGCTTTAAGAAGACCTTCCTGAGCTCCATCCTGAGGATGCTCCCAGCCACTTCCATTTAGGAGTTCCTGGAATGGTTTTTTAAAACAACAAAGTATATGGGGCCAGAGAGATAGCATGGAGGTAAGGCATTTGCCTTGCATACAGAAGGTCCGTGGTTCGAATCCCAGCATCCCATATGGTCCCCTAAGCCTGCCAGGAGCAATTTCTGAGCGTAGAGCCGGGAGTAACCCCTGAGCACAGCCAGTGTGACCCATAAACCTAACCAACAACAACAACAACAACAACAAAGTATTGTGTGTGTAAACATTTCAATGGGATTATTATGTTACTGACCCTACCCTGATCGGTGATTGTGCCCTACCCTACAGTGTGGCCTGGCATTCTGCTCCCACCCTAGGGTGGTACCTGATTCTGCTCCCACCATTGGGTGGTACCTGATCCCACCATTGGGTGATACCTGATTCTGGGGGATAAAAACAAGGGTCTGTGGAAGGCAAAGGGCTTTTTGGCTGGAACTGATGCTGAGGCTTTTGGCTGCAGTCTTGTCCTCTGAATAAAGCTAATATTTTCACAAGTCTGCTAGCCGTTTACCCACTGCTACACCTCAGAACTGCCGGCTGAACAGGGTGGCAGATGCATACCCCAAGCTGGAGGGGAAAGACCTCACCCTCCATCCCTCCATCAGTCAACCCCATCAAGGGCTGACTTGCAACACAAAGTATGTAGCCAGAGAGACAGTACAGAAGTAATCACTTGCATTACATATATCCAATCCCAGGTCTATCTCTGATACCACATATGTTCTCCCACGTACTTCCAGGAGTGATATAGCACAGAGGAGAGGGGGGTGGGGCAGAGAGCACAGCAGTAGGGCATTTGTCTTGCATGCAAAAGGACAGTGGTTCGAATCCCGGCATCCCATATGGTCACCGGAGCCTGCTGGAGGCGATTTCTGAGCATAGAACTAGGAGTAACCCCTGAGCGCTCCTAGGGGTGACAGAGAGAGAGAGAGAGAGAGAGAGAGAGAGAGAGAGAGAGAGAGAGAGAGAGAGAGAGAGAGAGAGAGAGAGAGAGAGAGAGAGAGTCATAGGAAAGTTGCCTGCAATTTAGTTACACATCACAAATAACTTTTTGGGGCCGGCGAGGTGGGGCTAGAGGTAAGGTGTCTGCCTTGCAAGCGCTAGCCAAGGAAAGATCGCAACTAAGGTTCGATCCCCTGGCGTCCCATATGGTCCCCCCCAAGCCAGGGGCAATTTCTGAGTGCTTGGCCAGGAGTAACCCCTGAGCATCAAATGGGTGTGGCCCGAAAAAAAAAAAGTAACTTTTTAATGATAACCAGAGTTAAGACAGGAAATGAACAGGACCAGAGAGATAACACTGCAAGAAAGGGGGAAAAAATCTTTTTTTGGTTTTGGGTCACACCCGGTAGCACTGAGGGATTACTCCTGGCTCTATGCTCAGAAATCGCTCCTGGCAGGCTCAGGGGACCATATGGGATGCCGGGATTCAAACCATCAACCTTCTGCATGGAAGGCAAACACCTTACCTCTATGCTATCTCTCTGGCTCTAAGGGGGGAAATTTTTTATTCGAATTTTGACTTTGCTCATGGGTTACTCCTAGTTATGCACTCAGGAATCACTCAGGAGACCATATGGGATGCAGGGGATGAAACCCAGGTCAGCTGTGTGCAAGGCAAATGCCCTACCTGCTATACTATCACCCCTGTTATACTATTACCCTCGAGGAAATGGAAAATCTAGATGAAGCTGACTCAGTTTAATCCTTGGCACTGGGCACCAAATCCTATAAGGAGTGATCCCTAAACACAGACCTTGAGAGCTGCCAGATATGATCCAAAGAAAGGAAGGAGAAGGAAGAGACAGAAGAGGACAAAGAAGAAAGAAAGAAGAGGAAGGAGGAGGAGGAGGAAAAGGAAGAGGAAGAAAAGAGAAGGTGAAGAAGAATTTGACAATATGGTCTGCAACAGGCAAAAAACACAAAAATGTCCCGGGGGGGCGGGGCATCAATTTGAACACTTCCAGGATGGATGTCTAAGCCTAGGTGTATAAACCAATATGGGCTCCTATCAATCTCCACAATACCTCCTCCTTATTTCCCAACCCACCTGAGGTCCTAGTGGGCAGGACCTGTACCCTGACCTGGTTGGTGTCTTTGCAAGAATGAACAGCTGGCATGTGGTATGCACCAGGCAGGAACACATCACACTTGAGAGAACACATCACCTGAGAGATGGTGAGTCCCAGTAATGGAGCAAGTTCAACAGGGAACAAGGACAGTGACAAAAAAAACAAACAAACAAATTAGCCTGGGAGCCGGCTTGGGCAGATACACCCTCTGGATCATTCCATACAGTCAGAAGGAATCCTGTACCACAACCTGCATAACCGATTAATTCCCACCAAGAATTCCCAGCCAGCCAACATGCCACTCTGAGACCCACCTAGCACACCCCCCCCACCATTCAGACCATCATAAAAGAGACCCTAAAACATGTCATTGGCACCCTGAGTGCCCTCTGCTTTACAATGTATTTGTGGCTTTCAAATAAACTCTTGCTCTGCTTTTTACTCATGTGTTTCACTCAACTCTTTGTTCCAGATAGTAAGAACCTGGACAGATGTGCCCTCTGGCCCTGCCACATATTCTGGCAACACCAGGACCAGAAGTCCCATCTACAAAGACCAGCTCTTAGCAGGCAAGAGAGAAGCACCATCTGGAGCTTAAGTCAACCAGGCCTACATTTTTATAAATATTCCTTCTTCCTTTCCCTTCCTTTCATCATATGCCTGAGCACAGAGCTAGGAGTAAAGACTGAGCACCATTGGATGTGACCCCAAAACATAAGCAAACAAAAAGAATGGCTCAACTTAAAACGCCTGTTCACTCCAAGTATGGACAAAGATGTGGAGGAAGCAGAACTCCCAAGCACATTTGAGAAAGTGTCCATGGCACAACCGCTTGCAAAAAGATGTATGTCTGGGGTCAGAACAATAGTACAGCAGGTAGGATCTTAGTTTTACATGAGGCAAACCCAGAATTCCTTATTGGTCCCCTAAGCACCACCAGGAGTAAACCCCTGAGCATTGCTGGGTGTGACCTGCCCCTACAAAAAAGTAAATAAATTCACAGCACTAGAGCAATAGTAGAGTGGAGAATAAAAACACACCCCAAATGCAGTCAGCATGTCTGCATTCAGCCGACTCCGTAGACATACTATTCTCGAAAGAGATGTGAACCAAGCCATGAAAAATCACAGGTATATCAGCCATGCAGCTGAAAACAGCAATCTCAGGAGGAGAGGGTGAGTCAAGTCCCTGTCCCGCAGAAGTCACTCCAGCTGCATCCACCACCCACAACTGCCACTTTGACAATGGTCCAGTTTCACCACTCATCTACAACTCTCTGCAAAGACACCACTCTGACCAAAACTCCAGGTGTGCCAGTATTTGGGTTGCTATCTTCAGGACTTATTTTGGAGTGAGTGGAGGCACCCTCCTTCTGCCTCGTATTTCAGGAAGGCTTAGTAGCTGAAAACATGCTCCACAAAAGCCTTAGTATCAATAGTATCTGGTTTGGGGCCAGAGCGATAGTACAGTAGTAGGGCATTTGCCTTGCATGCAGCCAACTCAGGACTGACCTAGGTTCAATTCTCAGCATCCCACATGGTCCTCTAAGCCTGCCAGGAGCGATTTCTGAACACAGAGCCAGGAGTAACACCTGAGTGTCACCTGGTGTGCCCAAAAACCTAAAATAAATAAATAAGTATCAGTAGTGCTTGGAAAATCCTGGAACACATGGTCGCATTCTTGGCCAAGGGACAACTCCAGTTTTTAAAATATTGTCAGCCCAGTAGGAACACACAAATTTAGATGCCAATGTGTATCTGAAGCCACACAGAAACAAAAGATGTAACAGAATGATGACTAGCAACAAGAGCTTAGTAAACCTGATAATGACTAAATGGCCTAAATAATAATATAATAATTTTCACATTCTTGTTGCTGAACTCTTTGTTTTCTTTCATGGTCTTTAAATAAAGTGATTATAATAAACGAACAAACAAACCCACTTAATTTTTGTTTTTAAGTACAAACAGATTTTATTTAAAGGTACTGAGGAAGGGGAGAGTGCAAGCTTTCCAAAGGCAGAGAGAACCCCAGTACAAAACCCAACATGAAGGTAGTAAACTCCACATCTCAAGAGGAGAGATGCAGGCCACACATGCTCAGGTACCTTGTACCCAGGCAGCACATGTACACCTAAAACAACTAAAATTTTAAAGTTAGGGGCCAGAGTGATAGCACAGTGGTAGGGCATTTGCCTTGCACATGGCCAATCCGGAACAAGCCCGGGTTTGATTCCCAGCATCCCATATGGTCCCCTGAGCCTTCCAGGAGCAATTTCTAGCACAGAGCCAGGAGTAACTCCTGAGCACAACACCAGGTATGGCCCAAAGCCTAAATAAATAAATGTATGTTTAAAAAATAAATAATTGGGGCCGGGCGGTGGCGCTGGAGGTAAGGTGCCTGCCTTACCTGCGCTAGCCTAGGAGACGGACCGCGGTTCGATCCCCCGGCGTCCCATATGGTCCCCCAAGCCAGGAGCGACTTCTGAGCGCATAGCCAGGAGTAACCCCTGAGCGTTACCGGGTGTGGCCCAAAAACCAAAAAAAAAAAAAAAAAAAAAAAAAGAATAAAAAATAAATAATTTTTTTTGGTTTTTGGGTCACACCCAGAAGCGCTCAGGGGTTCCTCCTGGCTCTGTGCTCAGAAATGGCTCCTGGCAGGCTCGGGAGACCATATGGGATGCTGGGAATATATATATACATATATACATATATATAATAGTAAGAAGACAAAACAAAAATATATATAATAGTACAAAAAAGTAAAAAAATAAAAATAAAAATGAAATATAATAGTACAATGGACACGGTACTTGCCTTGCACATGGCTAACCTGGGTTTGGTCCCTGGCACCCCACATGGTCCCCAAGAATCAATTGAGTGATCCAGGAGTAAACCTTAGTACTATCAGGCCTGGTGCCTGATTTTTTCCAAAAAGGAAAACAAAATTTTCTACCCACATCTGTTAACCCACACCTGGGTTCTTCCCCCAGAGATCAAAGGTCCTGTCCACCAACACCTGCACAAGAATGTTTTTAGCAGCTTTATTTGAGGAACAAGAAACTAGATACCACCTCAGAGCCCCTCAATGAGGAATGTTCAACTAAATTGCAATATATGTATCTCATAAAATAAAGGAATGCATTAGTTACACATGCAGAAACTCTCAAAATGATTCTGTCAAGTGAAAGAAAAGACATTGGGGCCGGAAAGATAGCATGAAGGTAGGGCATTTTCCTTGCTTGCAGAAGGACGGTGGTTTGAATCCCGGCATACCATAAGGTCCCCTTAGCCTGCCAGGAGCAATTTCTGAGCATAGAACCAGGAGTAACCCCTGAGTGCTGCTGTGTGTGACCCAAAAATCATAAAAAAAAGAAAGAAAGGGGCCGGGCGGTGGCGCTGGAGGTAAGGTGCCTGCCTTGCCTGCGCTAGCCTAGGACGGACCGCGGTTCGATCCCCCGGCGTCCCATATGGTCCCCCAAGAAGCCAGGAGCAACTTCTGAGCGCATAGCCAGGAGTAACCCCTGAGCGTCACAGGGTGTAGCCCAAAAACCAAAAAAAAAAAAAGAAGAAAGAAAGAAGGAAGGAAGGAAGGAAGGAAGGAAGGAAGGAAGGAAGGAAGGAAGGAAGGAAGGAAGGAAGGAAGGAAGGAAGGAAGGAAGGAAGGAAGGAAGGAAGGAAGGAAGGAAGGAAGGAAGGAAGGAGGGAGGGAGGGAAGGAGGGAGGGAGGGAGGGAGGGAGGGAGGAAGGAGGGAGGAGGGAGGAGGGAGGGAGGGAGGGAGGAGGGAGGAGGGAGGGAGGGAGGGAGGGAGGGAGGAGGGAGGGAGGGAGGGAGGGAGGGAGGGAGGGAGGAAGGGAGGGAGGGAGGGAGGAAGGGAGGGAGGGAGGGAGGAAGGGAGGGAGGGAGGGAGGAAGGGAGGAAGGAAGGAAGGAAGGAAGGAAGGAAGGAAGGAAGGAAGGAAGGAAGGAAGGAAGGAAGGAAGGAAGGAAGGAAGGAAGGAAGGAAGGAAGGAAGGAAGGAAGGAAGGAAGAAAAAGAAAGAAATCTCTTCATTGGTTCCTTAAGTATATTGTTTGTGGGCCCGGAGTGATAGCACAGCGGCGTTTGCCTTGCAAGCAGCCGATCCAGGACCAAAGGTGGTTGGTTCGAATCCCGGTGTCCCATATGGTCCCCCGTGCCTGCCAGGAGCTATTTCTGAGCAGACAGCCAGGAGTAGCCCCTGAGCACCGCAGAGTGTGGCCCAAAAACCAAATATATATATTGTTTGTATTTCTTGAATTATCTATAAAAATAATTCTTCTGGAGGCCTAAAATGCCCATGATAAAATTATGATGTCTTGGTTCAGCTCCATGCTGCCCTCTTTGTCTCTCAACCTCAGAAAAACATACAAAAGTCACAGTTTTATCCTTCCTGATTCTCTACCCCAGAATTGACTCTCTCATCACACCAGAATAAGCTCAGTGTCTCAAAGAACTTGAGATTTGAAACTCATGGGCCCATGACTTAGCCACCGCCCCAACTTTTATACCTAGTCTGGCACCTGGCAGAGAGTAAAATTGTGTTAAATGAACCAGTGGATAGTTAGAGGCTGAGCTCATGAATAGGCCATACATCAGGTGAGTTCCTTTAAGTGGGTTCTTAGAGAAATGTGTGTGCCTGTAAAGAGAGGCTGTCCAGTCAAGGTGGCAGGAGACACATGCTGCTGCTCCAATAGACTTGGACTTGGAGGGGCTGGACAACTGTGTCAAAGCAGCAAAGAAGCCATCTGAGGTTAACAAACAAAACCAGTAACAGAAGGATCAACCAGCAACAAACAGCTTAGCCTTAGACAATGACTAACCTTGGGGCCAGAGCAATAGCATGGAGGTAAGGCATTTGCCTTGCATGCAGAAGGATGGCGGTTCAAATCCCAGCATCCCATATGATCCCCCGTGCCTGCCAGGGGTGATTTCTGAGCGTAAAGCCAGGAGTAACCCCTGAGCACTGCCGGATGTGACCCAAAAACCAAAAGACAATAACTAACCTTTAGACAGTGACTTAATGACCCCCTTGCGAGATATAGTAATTTTCACAAATTTACTTTTGCTAAAGATTTTTTTCTCGGTAATTCCATTACCACTTAGTTGTAAAAAAAGCAATATAAAGTAAATTATTTCTTGCCTGCCAAGAGGGCAAGCTTGGGGGTGGGTGGTAATTCGAGAACAACGGTAGAGGGACTTTTACACTGATGGTGGATTTGGTGTTGAAATATGAAGTGGCAGAAACAAATGTATTATAAGCAGCTATATAAATCACAATGTTTAAATACAGTAATAAAAATTTAAAAATAGGGGCCTGATCAATAGCACAATGAGTAGGGCATTTGTCTTGCACAAGGCTGGCCCGAGACTGACCAGATTCAATCTCTGGCATCTCGTATGGTTCCCTGAGCCTGCCAGGAGCAATTTCTTGGGGTTTGTTTGTTTGTTTTGGGGGTCACATCCAGCAGCACTCGGGTTACTCCTGGCTCTGCGTTCAAAAATCACTCCTGGCAGGCTCAGGGGACAATATGAAATACCAGGAATCAAACCACCATCTGTCCTGGGATTGCTACGTGCTAGGCAAACGCCCGACTGCTGTGCTATCTCTCTGGCTCCCAGATCAATTTCTGAGTGCAGAGCCAGAAACAGCCCCTGAGTAACTGCTGTCTGTGGCCCAAACCCCCACCCCAAAATTAAAATAAAGGTAATATTTTGCAGTGCTAGATATGAAGTCCAAGACCTCACACATATAATACAGGTGTTCTCTCACTGAGCCATATCCAGGTCATTTTAAAAAATCAGACTTTTTTTTTACTTTGTTGTTGTTGTTGTTGTTGTTGTTGTTGTTGTTGTTGCAGGGGGGTCACACCCAGCAGTGCTCAGGAGTTACTTCTGGCTCTGTGCTCAGTAATCGCTCCTGGCAGGCTCAGGGGATTGATTATATGGGATGCCGAGATTTGAACCACCAACCTTCCACATGGTAAGGCAAACGCCTTACCTCCATGTTATCTCTCTGGCCCCACAAAATCAGACATTTTAATCTATATATCTTCATTGTGGTAACTGCAATGACTCAGGTCTCACACACTCCTGTCCTGGGCACTCTTACATTCTAGTGGTACTGCTGGCAGAGAACTGCTCTCCTTAGCTCCGGTGCTCCTGATCACTGCTGTATGGTGTTCATCAGGAGTCATGGTGATGCTCTCACACATGCTCACCTGGTTGTGGTGTTCCAACATACCTGCCTGCCATGTGGCCTGAAATCACTGGTGATACTGGAGCCTGAGGGTGGCAGAGCTGCATGTGGTGACACCAGAAATTGAACTTGAGGGGGCCAAAGAGATAGCACAACAGTAGAGCTTTTGCTTTGCACAAGGCTGATCCAGAACGGACCTGGGTTCCATCCTCGGCATCCCATATGGTCCCCCGAGCCTACCAGGGCAATTTCTGAGTGCAGACCCCTGAGCACCACCAGATGTGGCCCAAAAATCAAAAAGAAAAAGAAATTGAACTGAACACTTTATGCTTTCTAAGCTGCCACTGGGAATCAACCACCGATTTACCCCCAGACTGTCAAGAAATATTAATGTAGTCAAACACTTAGGGAATAGGCACAAAAAAAAGGTCGCCAGGATGGTGTGACCAGAGATGTGTGTACCCCAAGCCACCCTCTGTCCTCTAGAGGCAGAGAAACAATATCAGAAAAAATGTCTCTCCTCAAAGTCTTGGGCAGCTGAAAATGTTCCAGACTCTCCAGTGAGTCTGACTGGAGGTTTTGCTGTTGTTGTTGTTGTTGTTGTTGTTGCTGCTGCTGCTGCTGCTGCTGCTATTGCTGATGATGCTGACAGCTAAACTTTAAACACCTTCATGAGAAATATAAATAAATGAATGAATAAATAAAAACACCAGTGATTTTGTCAGCCAAATGGGTTAATTTGGGAACGGCACAGGAACACAGCCAAGAAATGCAAGATATGGCAGAACCTCAGGCAAGTACAGATAGAGAGGTGAAGCTTGGTTTTATAGTAGAAGGAATGATTTTTGGAGTGGTTGGTTTAAACACAAGTCCACTAGATAAGGGCAGGAGCTCAGGAATATGACAAATTCTCATTGGCTTCCCTGGAACACTGTTATTGGTATTGTAGTTAAGCAATCTATGCCTTCCTATGGCTCTAATTTTTTCTTTTTCTTTTTTTTAAGAGGGGGCACACCTGGTAGTGCTCAAGGTTTATACCTGACAGGCTTGAGGGGTGCCAGGGATGGAAACCAGGTGTGTCAAGGATAAAGCAAGTACTCTTGGCCCACTGTACTCTTGGCTCCTAATTTTTTCTTATTTTCTTCCTCCTACTGACTTTTGCCTTTATTCCTCTTTTTATTTTTCTGGTACCTTGGGTGTAAGATTATATTGTTTCCTTAGGAATTTATTTTGTTTATGAACATGAGCTGTATTCATGAGCATTGTTGATATATCTATGTAGCTATATATTGATCCTGCATTTACTGCATCCCAATAAATCTGAGAGCTCATCTCTTTGTTTTCAGTTGTCTTCAAGTGATACTTTTATTTCTCTCTCTCTCTTTTTTTTTTTTTTGTTTTGTGGCCACACCCAGTGGCGCTCAGGGTTACTCCTGGCTCAGTGCTCAGAAATTGCTCCTGGCAGGCTCAGGGGGCCAAACGGGATGCTGCAGATGAATAGAACCTGGGTCCGTCCTGGGTCGGCATCATGTAAGGCAAATGCCAGACCACTGTGCTACCACTCTGGCCCCTTTATTTCTCTTTTGATTTTTTCATTGACCCAGTTATTCAGAAGTATGTTGAGTTTTCAAGTATTTAAAATTTTCTCTCATATCACATGCTCCTTTATGATGTCAGTTCATTTCAAGCCATTGTCATTTAAAAAGATGCTTAATATACCTTCAACCATCACACATTGAGATTTATGTTCTTGGGGCCGGAGAGATAGCATGGAGGTAAAGCATTTGCCTTGCATGCAGAAGGTTGGTGGTTCGAATCCTGGTGTCCCATATAGTCCCCTGAATCTGCCAGGAGTGACTTCTGAGCATAGAGCCAGGAGTAACCCCTGAGCATGGCCAGGTGTGACCCAAAAACAAACCTCCCCCCCAAAAAAAGATTTATGTTCTTGGGGCCGGAGTGATGGCGAAAGAGGTAGGGCATTTGTCTTGCATGCGCTGAACTAGAACAGACCTTGGTTCAAACCCCCCAGTGTCCCATATGGTCCCCAAACAGGAGTGATTTCTGAGTGCATGGCCAAGAGTAACCCCTGAGCGTCACTGAGTGTGGCCCAAAATCCAAAACCAAAAAAGAAAAAAGATTTATGTTCTCAATGATATTGATATATCTATCATTGAAAATGTTTTGTGTGCACTTTTCTTAAGTGGATGGAAGTTTCTGTCTCAACAATTACTTCATTTAATGCCAAGATTTCCTCATTAATTTTTTTCTCCATGAACTTAATATTGCTGCAAGTGGCATGTGGAGAACCTCTCTACAATTATTGTGTTTCTTTTAATGTATAACTTGAGGTCTTTTAATAATAATTTTATATATTTGGTGTCCAAGTTTTGGATACTTATATATTAATGACAGCTATATCTTCTTGATGGATCAATATTTAATATCCATTTTGTCTCATAAACTTTTTTTAATTTTTTTTACCCCAATGCCAGGAATCAAATTCAAGCTTCACAAATGCAAGGTATATACTGCTACCAATGACCCTCAAAGCCTACTTAGTCAGATATGAAAAATAACACATTCTTTATTGTCCACATAATTGGCTTGGAACACCTTGGTCCAGCCTTTTGACCTGAGCCTATTGTTTTGTTTTGTTTGAGGCAATGCTCAGGTTATTCTTGCCTCTGTTCTCAGGAATCACTCCTGGTTGTGCTCAGGGAGCCATATAGGATGCTGGAGATCGAGCTCAATCAGCCACACGCAAGGTATACGCTCTACCCACTGGACTCTCCCAAGCCCCACCTGAGCCTATTTTTGTCATTATTTGGGCTACACTCATTACTACTAGAGATGATCCAAAGACCAATATTGAATGCACTCAGGAAATACTCCTGGAAGTGCTTGGGGTGTAATTATTTTATAACAGGCACAGAACAGCAACCGAGGACCTGAGAAGACCCCGACTTGAGAGTTATTTGACCCTATGGTGGATAATTACCAGGATAGCCTCCTTGAACTGGATTGAGTGTGCAGTGCCCTTCACTGGAACATCCGTGCACATGGCCCCTGTTTTGAATGCAGCAGAGGCCCCCTCAGGTGGGACAGAAACTGAAAGTGAAGGGGAGAGAGCTGAAGACACTGAGCAATGTCCCAGAGGCTGAGGCACATTGCCTTTCTCTACCAAAGGTGCTTTGTGTGAGGACTTCAACCACCCAAAATGCTGCAGTTTATCAAGATTACCAATAGCATAAAAGCCGAAGAGAAAGTCCCATTTGAGGAAGGGAACCAAAAGTAGGGAGCTGAGCGGGCCCACGCCAACCAGATTCCATCTCGGTTACCAAAAGCCTTTCCATCCCAGACAACCGAAGCAGCCTACTATAGAAGGTGAATGGAGGAGAAGACGGATGATCGAAGCCCCACTGGAGTCCAACAGAGGAGATGCTTCTTCCAGAACCTCCTGCAACTTTCTTCTAGGTTAATCTCTCGATCCTATTTGCATCAGTCATTATATTGCTGATTAAACTGTGTGTTCTATCTGTATAAATTTTAATAGCTACTGTTTTGTTCTATGCCCCACTGCAAACAAATTTTTTGTATCTAACTTTAGTGGTTTAATATTAGTTTGTACAGTTCCGGGGAAATGCATAATGCTGTTAGATTTTTAATGGTTCTCAGATATTCAATTGGGAATGTTTCCCAATTGCTGTGATGTTTGATTGCATATATTATTTAGCAACTTATTCTCAAAATTATGTCTGCTAAAATGTTCTGTCTTTGTTCACAAAAATCGATGGAAAAGGAACTTGGATAGTATAGACTCTTATTATAGCACTCATTATAAGAATGTTTAGCAAACTTATTTTCAAACTATATATTTTTGCAAAAATGTTCTTATGATTTTTGTTTAGAGAAGTTTATGGAAAAGAAACTCAGATGTTCTAGACTCATATTACAGTGCTCAGTGTAGGAATGTTTAAAAATCTTCAAATTTGGGCCCGGAGGATAGCACAGCGGTGTTTGCCTTGCAAGCAGCCAATCCAGGACCAAAGGTGGTTGGTTCGAATCCTGGTGTCCCATATGGTACTCCGTGCCTGCCAGGAGCTATTTCTGAGCAGACAGCCAGGAGTGACCCCTGAGCACCGCCGGGTGTGGCCCAAAAACCAAATAAATAAATAAATAAATAAATAAAAACAACTTCAAATTTGGGGCTGGAGAAATAGCACAGGGGTAGGGTGTTTGCCTTGCATGCAACTGATGCAGGGTAGAAGGTGGTTCGAATCCTGGCATCCCATATGGTTCCCATGCCTGCAAGGAGCAATTTCTGAGCACAGAGCCAGGAGTAACCCCTGACCGTTGCCGGGTGTGATCCCCCCCAAAAAATAAATCTTTAAATTAAGCATATCTGCAGAAAGGTTCTAATGTTTATGTTCAGAGAAGGTTTTGAAAAAATTGTGATATTGTATAAGACAACTATTGGAAAAAGCTGATTGTTTTGAGAATATGTATGCACATGCTTGTACAGCCAAATTTTATTCTGCTTATGCAAAATAACAACCACCTTTTAAGTTCTGATCTGGGGTTCTGGCAGAGAACAGTAGAACAAAACATTTAGTAGCCTTTCTCAATTTTTTTTGTTTTGTTTTGTTTTGAACAGAAAGGTTGGAATAGTAAGATGACACCCAGCTATTTACCCAAAACAAAGGTGTTCCCCCAATTTCCGCTTTCCTTTTCACCTAGCCCTTTGATATGTAAAAGTTCACCTGGATCTAACTCCATCCTTCCCCACCTGGTTGAATTTGTGCTGAGAATAAAGAAAAGGAAATTTGGCTTGGTTCATGGAGAGACCATGAGAGGAAAAGCAAACTGACTCCATGATCCTTTCATGTCTGGCTTGGTTTATTACTTCCTTGCAGCTACCTTATCTTAATCAGACCCATCTGAATGGAGGTGGAAATACAGTGTACGCGGTGATTTCAAAACGTGTGGATTTATTTTACATTGGGGGACCATACTATGCTTCATACGCACAGTATAGATGACTTCCTTTATATTACCTTCTTTATCCCTCCAATCACTGTGCCTTTTGACTGGTGAATTCAAAATAGTCACATTTTGGGGCAGGAGCAATAGCACAGTGGTACAGCATTTGTCTCGCATGCAGCTGACCCAGGAAGAACCTCGGTTAAATCCCCAGTGTCCCATATGGTCCACTAAGACAGGAGAGATTTCTGAACGCATGGCCAGGAGTAACCCCTGAATGTCACTGGATGTGACCAAAAAAAAAAAAACAAAAAACAAAACAAAACAAAAAAAAACTACCAAAAACAGCCCAAACTAGTCACATTTCTGGAGCTGGAGAGATAATATACTGGATAGGGCTCTTGCCTTTTTTTTTTTTTTTTTTGGTTTTTGGGCCACACCCTGTAACGCTCAGGGGTTACTCCTGGCTATGCGCTCAGAAGTTGCTCCTGGCTTCTTGGGGGACCATATGGGATGCCGGGGGATCGAACCGAGGTCCGTCCTAGGCTAGCGCAGGCAAGGCAGGCACCTTACCTCCAGCGCCACCGCCCGGCCCCAGGGCTCTTGCTTTTTATGATGTCAATCTGGGTTTGATCCCCAGCACACCATATGGTTCTCATCCTCATCAAGGCCAGGAGTGAAACCTGAACACAGAGCTAGGAGTAAACCCTAAAGCACCACCTGAGTTTGGCCCCAAAAAAGCAAAACAAAAGAAAATAAGTCACATATAGGGTAATTATTGACATATGAGGTCTACTTATTGTCATTCCCTCTCATTTTCCAGTTGTTTGGTATTTCTGCAGGTTTTTCCCTCCTGTTTGTTTCTACCTGCCTTTTTCTGTGAACTCTATGAACTTCTCTCCATTTCTTTATTTTAAATATCTGCTTCAGATTTTTGTTTTGTGGCTCCTATGGAGATTGTATAGTACTTTATTAGAAATAGTCTATTATTTCATTTTTACTGACAATACCAATCTAATCTTTTATCTTTTGTTGTTGTCTCCTATCACTAGTTCAGATTTCTGCTACCATGTGGCATTTTATCCACTTGCTCAAATTTCTATAATCCTTTTTTCCTTCTCTTTATGTAGAGCAATTCCTTTCAATATTTCTTGTAGAGCAAGTTTGGTGGTAATAAATAAACACCTCCTTTTGTTTGTCTGAAAACTTATTGGATGTTATTTTTTTTGTTGTTGTTGTTTTGTTTTTGGTTTTTGGGTCACACCCAGCAGCACTCAGGGGTTACTCTTGGCTCCATGCACAGAAATTGCCCCTGGCAGGCACAGGGGACCATATGGGATGTCGGGATTCGAACCACCATCCTTCTGCATGAAAGGCAAACGCCTAACCTCCATGCTATCTCTCAGGCCCTGGATGTTACTTTTTTGCCATTTCACTAACAGCCACTAATATTTTTTCTTCATCATGGACTTTTGCTATCTATCTTAGATAGATTATCTGGGTTCAGAACTTTGGGTATTCTATCGCCTTCCAAAGCTTAGCTCCTTCTTTAGGTTTGTTTTTGTTTGTTTGTTTGATTGATTGGCTTGTTTTGGTTTGGTTTTTGTTTTGGGGGCCACACCTGGTGACGTTCAGGAGTTACTCCTGGCTATGCACTCAGAAATCACTCCTGGCTTAGGGGACCATATGGGATGCCGGGGATCGAAGTGCCTAGGCTAGCTCGAGTAAGGCAGATGCCTTACCACGTGCGCCACTGCTCCAGCCCCCTTTCTTTAAGTCTGGGGAGTTCTAAGCTATTAATTCTTTTGAATATGTCTCTACTCCCTTTTTTCTCTCTCTTCAGTTTCTGGAATGACCATGATTCTGATACTCTTTAATGGAGTCCAATATTTATCATAGACATTCTCATTTATCCTCAGTCTTATTTTCCTCTCCTCTTTCCCTTAAGTCATTACTACAATATTATCCTCTTTTTTGGATATTCTTTATTTTCTCTCTTTTTTTTGTTTTTGTTTGTTTGTTTGTTTGTTTGAGCTGTACCCAGGGTGCTCAGGGCTAACCTGGCTCTGCATTCAGACATCACTCTGGCAGGTTTGGAGGATCATATAGGATGCCAGAGATCAAGTCCAGGTCAGTCACATGCCAAGTAAATGCCCTACTCAGTGTACTATTGTTCCTGCCTCTGATATTCTTTCTTCTATGACATTGGATCTATTTGTTACACTTTCTGTGTACGTCCACATGCATTAGTATGCTCATACCTAGCATCTCTGGAATTTTTTAATCTCTTCGGTCTCTTTGTTGAAGATCTCCTTGTACTCTTATAGGTATTTGATGTCTTTGTGTTTAGTTAAGAAGAACTCTGATAAATTTCATTATGATTACGTTTTTCTCTCTTCATTGTGTTACTTCCTCCAGTATTATCTGGAAGTTTGCCCTCCAGAGAATTACCACTTTCTTTGAGGAAGTCCATCGTGTTATTTTATTTACTTATTTATTTATTGCTGTGACAGGATCAAACCTAGGGTTCAGACATGCAAAGCTAGTGCTCTATCACTGAACTATAACCCTGCCCGAATCTTATTTCTAAAACACTTGCCTGCCAATGTTTCTGCTTACACATTACATTTCTATTTGTATTAGCCTCTTGTTTTTTTGCAAGTGGCATTGACTATGGCTTTGGTCTTGGAATTCTCCTTTGTTTCTTAGGTCTGTGATGATGATCAGGAGACAGAAAACTACTGTGGGTCACAGAGCTGCAGTGAGGGTGTGGGTGGGGATGGAATATCCCAGAGGGCAAGCCAGAGAACTCCACCTAAAATACCAGGGCTCCTTTATTCTGTTTTTGTCCCAGAGTTTGATTGCTACAATCTGCCAGCAACACACTTTTCACCAGGAGACCACTAATTTTATGGAGCAATATTTTTTTCGCAGCAGAGACAAGTCTGCCAAAGATATCTTCTCTGATATACAAATGCACATACACTCACACACATATAGAGATACATACAGTCACAAACATAATCACATGCTCACAGCCACATGGCGATACACACAGCACATACTCACATAGAGACACGATCACACTCACAGAGACACATTCAAAGACACACAGTGAGACACACCCACAGAAAGACACACATTTACATTGTCACACAATCACACAGACATACAATCACACACACATACATGCATCAGTACCACATTCATCCACTTTCAGACAAGTGGATTAAAAATCGTGCCTCTGGGCCAGAGAGATAGCATGAAGGTAGGGCATTTGCCTTGCATGCAGAAGGACGGTGGTTCGAATCCCGGCATCCCATATGGTCCTCGAAGCTTATCAGGAGTGATTTCTGAGTGTAGAGCCAGGAATAACCCCTGAGTGCTGCCGGGTGTGACCCAAAAAACAACAACAAAAGTGCCTCTCAGACACAGACTGTGAGCTGAGGTGTTTTCTGGGACATGTAAATGGTTTCTGGTTGTACATGCACAGGAAGCTTCATTTGCCAGCACCTAATCTACCATTTCATCTACCATTTCTTTTTTTTAGGGGGGGCACATCTGGAAACACTCAGGGGTTACTCCTGATTCTGCACTCAGATCATTCCTCAAGAGACCATATGGGATGCCAGGAATTGAACTCAGGTCCATCCCATGTCAATAGCATGCAAAGCAAACACCCTACAGCTGTGCTATTACTCTGGCCCTATTATTTTTAATACATAACTTCTTTATTTAAGTACCATGATTAAAAAACAAAACATGTTCATAATTGGGTTTTAGCCATAGAATACACACCCCCCTTCACCAGTACAACTTTCCTACCACCATTGTCCCCCATTTTCCTCCTTCCCCTTCCCCTGTTGTCTTAAAGATAGACATTGTATTTTTATATCATTGTCATGGAAGTTTTTGGTGTAGTTATTTATCTAACTGCATTTACCACACTTTGTGATAAGCTTATCATGCAAGAATCCTTTCAGCCCTCATCTCTATTGTCTCTGGGTATTATTATTATTATTATTATTATTATTATTATTATTACACTGTCTTTTATTTTTCTTAAATCCCACATATGAGTGAGACTATTTTGTGTTTATCTCTCTTCCTCTGACTTATTTTACTCAATATAATAGTCTCCATATAATCCATGTATAAGCAAATTTTGTGACTTCATTTTTTTTCTTTTTTTTCTTTTTTTTTTTTTTTTGTTTTTGTTTTTGTTTTGTTTTTGTTTTTGGGCCACACCAGGTAACGCACAGGGGTTACTCCTGACTATGCACTCAGAAGTTGCTCCTGGTTTGGGGGATCATATGGGATGCCGGGGGATCGAACCACAGTCCGTCCAAGGCAGACAAGGCAGGCACCTTACCTCTAGCGCCACCGCCCGGCCCCTTTCTTTGGTTTTTGGGTCACACCTGGCAGTGCTCAGGGGTTCCTCCTGGCTCCATGCTCAGAAATCGCTCCTGGCAGGCTCGGGAGACCATATGGGATGCCGGGATTCGAACCAATGACCTTCTGCATGAAAAGCAAATGCCTTACCTCCATGCTATCTCTCCGGCCCCCTTCATTTTTTTTCTAATAGCTGCATAGTATTCCATTCAATAGATGTACCACAATTTCTCTAGCCACTCATCTCTTGTCGAACATCTGGGATAATCTGCCATTTCTGAAAGTCTCTCCTGGTCTTCCTTTGGGACCAAGAGCAGACCTCCTCCATAAATGCAGACAACAAAGAAGAGTGCTAGCAGCTGCTCGTGTGTTCCCTTTGCAGCCTCCCCAGTTCCCAGTTTAATTGCAGTTTCATTTATTAATTTTCACACAGGGAACCTTTGAAAGGGGCTGGAGTGGGGCAGGGTGAGGCAGCTAGATTCAAGAATGAGGAAGCTGACAGGGAAAAAGAGCCCTGTACTTTTTGGATCCAAAACCAGGGCCAAGGGCACAGCCCAGATTTGCCCTCCCCACAGCTCTCTGGAGGAACCTGGGGTATGTTGGGGTTTTTTTGTTTGTTGGGTTAGTTGTTTGGCCACACCCAGCAGTACTCAAGGCTTACTAATGGCTCTGTGCTGAGGGATCACTTCTCACAGGGTATAGGGAACCATATAATATGTCAGGTATTGAACCCAGGTGAGCCATGTTCAAGGTAAGCAAGCACCTTGGAGACTCTACTATTTCTATGGGCCAGTGACAGTTAGTCCCTGGCCCAAACAGTTTGGGGGGAAGGAACAAAATAGTGCTTCAAGCAAACTGTAGGGAAGAGGGCTGCCCCTGACTCCTAATCCCTGCCACTGAGAATACCGATCTCCAAACAGTCTTCTCAGTAGCCCGTACACCTCCCCATCCCCCAAGTATCATATTGCCCCTTGACTTCTCAAGTAAAACTTTGGAGTTTGAGGAAGGTAAGAAAGGAGGAGCAAGGAAGAGAATTTGGGTGGGAGTGATCCTTCCTTAAGCTTTCTGGAAGAGTGCAGCAGCTGATTGAGAGTAAAATTCAGTCAATCTTGTCTGGTTTGGGGCCAGAACCTATCTCTAGACCTGGCCTCTATGCTAAACATCCTCCCTTAGACAGCAGCCCCCCCCCTTTTAGTTTTATTCATGAGATCCTCCTAGAACATCTTTTAGAGTCTCTTTGGAGTCACCCCCTTGGCATGTCTTTTTATGTTTGTTTTTTGGGCCACACCTTTGATGCTCAGGGGTTACTCCTGGCTATGCACTCAGAAATTGCTCCTGGCTTGGGGGACCATATGGGAAGCTGGGGAGTCGAACCATGGTCTGTCATAGGACAACCACATGTAAGGCAAAAGCCCTACTGCTGCTCCACCGCTCCAGCCCCATTGGCATGTCTTTATATACCACATACATTTTTTTCTACAGCCAATGTGACACATCACCACCTACCTTGCAGCTTTAAACAAGTCACATTTATTCTCCTGAGGTTCTGAAGATCAACATGATCTGAAATCAGGGTATCTACAGGGCTGGTTCCTCTGGAGGCTCTGAGTAAGTGCAGAAGAAGACAGCTCCCCTAACCCCTACCCCGCCAAAGATACGCCCAGGTTCCAATCCCTAGAATCTGAGACTAGTAGAAAAGTACCTTCTATGGCCACAGACTGGGTGTTACCTTATATGGAAAAGCCTGGGATTGTGTTAGGGATCTTGAGCTGAGTGAACATTCAGGGTGGGTTGGAAATGCAACCAAGCATATCCTTTGGGAGTCATGGGTGAGCAGATACAGAGGATAGAGAAGGCAGAGCGATCTCAGAGGCAGATGGAGATGGCAGGAAGACAGTTGACAGCTGTCAGAGCTGGAAGCAGCTGAGAAGGGGTCTCTCCATACCTCCTCCCTGACCCAATTCCCCAGTACCATTTGTAATGTTTCCTGGGTGAGCTCTGTTCCTGTGCTTCTCCAGTTTCCATGTCCTTGGTCACAGCTCCTCTTGTATCTCCCAAGCCTGGAGCATCTCTTGGGCTGTCTGCCTTACTCTTTTTTTTTTTTTTTTTTTTTTTTTTTTTTTTGGTTTTTGGGCCACACCCGGCGGTGCTCAGGGGTTACTCCTGGCTGTCTGCTCAGAAATAGCTCCTGGCAGGCACGGGGGACCATATGGGACACTGGGATTCGAACCAACCACCTTTGGTCCTGGATCGGCTGCTTGCAAGGCAAACGCCGCTGTGCTATCTCTCCGGGCCCAGTCTGCCTTACTCTTAAAAGGATTCTTGCGATGACATGGACCTACCTGTATATCCAGGCCATCTTGCCATCTTCAGATCCAGTGGCTAAAATTTTGATTCCTGCTGCCTCCCATGTGCCCCAATAACATCCTGCAAGACTCCCATCCTTCCCTAAATAGTATAGCTGCTTCTTCAAATAACCCAAGTGAAATAGCTCAAGTGGGGGGTTGCACTCCCAGGCAGAAGCACAGGGCAGAGTCTATGAAGAAAGAGGAGAGAAGAGAGTAAGTCTGAAGCAAGAGGACAGAGTGGTAGGCCTGAGTGATAGTGCAGTGGGTAGGGCTTTTGCCTTGCATGCATCTGACCCGGCTTCAATCTCCATCATTCCATATGATCCCCTGAGCCTACTAGGAGTGAATCCTGAATGCAGAGCCAGGAATAAGCCCTGAGCATCACTGAGTGTGGTACACACACACACACACACACACACACTCACACACACACACACACACACACACGACTGGTAGGGTGAGGAAGATAGGGCCGGAGGTGGGGGATGCTGAAGTCAGTGTCTAGGAAGAGTTCTTAGCATAGAGGGGGCAGGGGGATCCTGACCAGGCCCTGTGGATAATCCCCTAAGTGCAGAGGATGAAAGTGTGCAGATGATTGTGGGGAAGATGGGTGCACCCCTGCAATCCGATCTCCCTGTGGAGGAGGCAGTGGGCAAGGAATTTGCCGGCTAGGGTCTCTCTGGCAAGAAAACACCAAGACCACCCCCTTCTCTAAGGCTCCATATATATATGGGTATGTTTGATTATATATTTATTTATGTAAAGCAAGATAGCAAAATGGGGCTCCTAAAACTGTGGCCTATTTTAAATATTATGTTTATTAAGCTAGAATCATTGATGTTCATACATACAAACAATAAAATAGTCTATTTCTTGTCTCAAACTGTATACAAAGCAGGTGGCTTGCCTGATGCAAAATGGCAGCACGATCATAGAAAAATTGCATTAATTTTGCAGATTTTTTTACACGCTACGTGATACTAATCATGCTTTAATGAGAACGCTAAGTCAATTGTGTATTGGTTTCTAGTGGCTTGTGGTAACAAATCATCACAAGCTTGCTGACTTGAAACTGCAGGCATTTATTTACTGGTTCTCCAGAGGCCAAGAGCCTGAGATCAATTTTTGCTGGATCAATCCATTTTTTTCTTCACCTCTTACAGCTTCTGCTGGCTTCTAGCTCCAGGTTATATCCAGCCCTGCCCCTGTGGCCTTCCAGCTTTCTCCTCTTCTTCCCTTCTTTCTTTGAGGAATACTTAGAGTGCCAGTTAGGGCCCACCGGGATCATCTACCCCTCTCAAAATCAAGTAACATTATAGGTTCCAAGGACTTTCTTATTTTGGGGATAGGAGGTGGGGGACAAAACCGAAAGGTGCTCAGGGGTTATTTCTGGCTCTGTACTCAGGAATCACATCTGGCAGGCCTGGGGAGACCATCTGGGGTACCAAGGATCAAATCCACGTGAGTTGCATGCAAAGCAAGCACTCTATCTGCAGCATCTGATTTCTTTGGGAGCCATTATTCAGCCAACCAAACACTGGTAATCAATAAATTGATCTTCCTTAAAAATAGCTTACTCGGGGGCCGGAGAGATAGCATGGAAGTAAGGCATTTGTCTTGCATGCAGAAGGTCGGTGATTCAAATCCCGGCATCCCATATGGTCCCCCGAGCCTGGCAGGAGCGATTTCTGAGCAGAGAGCCAGGAATAACCCCTGAGCACTGCCGGGTGTGACCCCAAAACAAACAAACAAAAAAAAATAGCTTACTCATGGACTGGAGAGATAGTACAGAGATGAAGGCATTTGCCTTGCTTGCTGTTGCAACTGTGACAATGGTTTGGATTCTGGCATCATATATGTTCGCTGAGTACAGAGTCAGGTGTGGACTCTGAGCACTCCTGGATGTGTCTCCCTCAAATACACATTTTACACATGCAGTGGCATGTAAACTATTGTTCTCACCAAATTCAGCTCCCTCCCTCCCCCTAATCCCTGCTTTCTGTCTGTCTTTCTGAATTTGCCTATTCTGGATATTTCCCATGAAAGGAAACTCCCTGGGCAGAGAGATGACTCAGAGAGCTGGAGTGTATGCTTCACATGTAGGATTCCTGGGTTAAAATCCCAGCAGCTCACAATCCATAGCACCACAGGAGTTTCTACCAAGCTACCAATACAGGACTCAGACCTTGGCTGTGTGTGTCTTGCTTCCCTCTCTGAGCACAATGGGAGTTTATCTGCAGGGGAGCGTGTGGAGCAGCAAGTCTGTCCCTCACTCCTTCCTGTGTATGGGCCCATTTCAGTGGCTTGTCAGTCACAGTTCATAGAAGATTTCAGTCACGGGAGCCAGAGCAATAGTATAGAGGTAGGGCGTTTGCCTTGCACATGGCCACTCCAGAACAGATCCAGGTTCAATCCCCAGCGTCCCATATGGTCCCCTAGCCTGCCAGGAACAATTTTTGAGTGCAGAGCCAGGAGTAACCCCTGAGTGCCACCGAGTGTTCCCCAAAACAAAACAAACAAACAAACAAACAAACAAAAAGATTTCAGTCAGGCCACAGATAGGGGTTCTGGAGCCAGCCTCAGTGGGGAGCAGTGTGTCCACCTAAAGTGTATGGGGGAGCACTCTGGTGTTAGCTTATTGATCATGCCTTGAAGTGATGGCACATGGCTGGGCACGCCCCCATCACTGACTCATGGCCACCCACTGCCTCATGCCTCTCCAGCCTCAGTCCAACATCTGGGCTATTCACTGCCTCTGGCTACTCCTAACCAGGCCCCAGTACTCCACTGCTGGAGCCTGCATTCATAACCCCGATATGGGCCAATAGGACTATCAGCAGGTCCACAAACTTGTCCATGAAATCAATCAGGGCCTTGATCATCATTCACTATGGGGAAACTGTGGCTCCTGGGAGATAGAATGAAACACATGAGCACCTGCTGGCCAGCCCAATTCTCCTTGGGGAAGAAATCTCTCCAGGGCAGCACTTTACCCCACCTCTAACCACTTGGAGCTATAGTGTTGCCATGCATCATAAGCATACTATTCCTGTGCCCATCACCTTGGGATGTTCAAGTCTGCAGGGGAGAGAACAGTCTGGGAGGGGAAAGGGGACCAGAGCTGAGAGAAGACTTCAGGGAGCTGTAGGTCCTGGAGATCACTGTGCCCAAGGGTCAGAATCCTGCTCCTTCATTTTAAATTCCTCCTCTACCCAAGAGACTCCATATTGGATTTCTGTCACTTTTGACCTAAAGGGCCTTGACGGTGACACCATGGTCCTCTGCCATCACAGGCTCAGAACTCTCTGAAGTGGAGAAAATGGTGAGTCCCACCATGGTCCGTAACTACAAATGGGGGATCTTCTGCCATTTTAAACTTCTAGACAAAACTGCAAGGAGCTCAGCTCTTCAACAAATGAGCTCATGCAGCCTTGGAGCCAGAGCGATAGTACAGCAGGTAGATAGGGTGCTTGTCTTGCACATGGCTGACCAAGTCCCAAATGTCCCCCAAGCATGGCAGAGTGATTCCTAATGTAAAGCCTGGAGTAACCCCTGAGTGCTGCTGGGTGTGGCTGAAAAACAAACAAGCAAACAAACAAACAAAGCAACCCTGACGATTCCTGGTGGTGCCCCAGGGAGACAACAGCACAATGAGCTGAGCATAGGCTGTATGCACTGCTTAAAAGTCCTGGGTTCAATCCTGGCACCACAAGAATCCCTAAGCTCCATATGGCAACTCTGGAGCGCCTAGTCAGAAGTAATGCCTGAGCACTGCCAGGTGTGGTCCCCAAATCAAAGAAATTCATATTAAAAAATAAATCAAATGAGAGGGCTGGAGAGAGAGCACAGCAGTAGGGCATTTGCCTTGCAAGCAACCAACCCAGGACAGGCGGTGGTTCGAATCCCGGCATCCCATATGGTCCCCCCAAGCCTGCCAGGAGTGATTTCTGAGTGCAGAGACATGAGTAACCCCTGAGCACTGCTGGGTGTGACCCAAAAACAAACAAATAAACAAATAAAAAAAAACAAAAATAAGTCAAATGTGGTGGAGGAAGGTTGACATTGATGGTGGGATTGGCCCTGATTCATTGCATGTCTGAAATCCAACTATAAAGGACTTTGTTAATCACAATAATTTCAATAAAATAAACTTTTAAGTCAATCGTGAGTTCATTTTGTGCTAAGAAGAAAAGCTGGGAAGGCACAGCTTCTCTTTACTATCAAAGTTCCTAGTCCCCAGTGAAGATATTTTTTGATTGTTTTGTTTTGATTTTGTGCCACATCTGAAAGTACTCAGGGGTAATTCTGGCTCTGTGTTCAGGGATCACTCCTGGAAAATTCGGGGAATTATATGGGGTAACAAGGACGAACACAGGTTGGCTGTGTGCAAGGCAAAAGCTTTCCCCACATATTGCTCCAACTTCTGAAAAAGACTCTTCTCTGAGTTTCTGCCACTCCAAATAACAAGATGAGGGTTTTCTGGTGGCCTTTCATTACCCCACAACCTGTCTTTTCCGACACAATAATCCCTATTATCTCAGTACCTCAGTTTCCTCATTCTAAAGTGGGATGATACTGCAGAAATATTATGAGGCTTTTAAGAACTGTGCCTAGGAACTTAGAAGCAACTTATCTGTCACTCCGAAGTTGTGGCTCAAAGGTAAATCATATGCCTGGCATGCATTTGATCCCCAACACTGCAGGAAGACAAAAAAAAAAAAAAAACGAGCAGCATATTTGTCAGAATCATCACCACCTTAGCGTCATTATAAAGATCAGAGTTGTAAAACAACTTAGGCAACTGAATGAGATCACAAGGCTTGGCTCCTATAGGATGTGACAGAGCTCATGAATGAGGCAAGCTTCATTCACTTCAGACCAATCAGCCTTAGTAGACTCATTAGATTCTTTTCCTGTTCCAAGCTAAAGTGGGTTCCTTTGTTTCGCATAATAAGAAAGCTGAAGCAGAAAATTAAATTGGTCTTTTTTTTCTCTCTCTATCTCTGTCTCTGCTAGAGATTGGTCTAGAATAAAGATGCCTCTGGCTATTTCTGAATTTTTTTTTGGGGGGGACAATACCCAGCAGTGCTCAGGGGGTGGATCACTCTTGGGTTCTGAGCTCAGAATTCATGCCTGGTAGTGCTCAGGAGAACCGTATAGGATGCCCAGGATTAAGCCCAAATCAGTTGCACACAAGGTAGATGCCCTACTTTCTCTGTCCTAGCAATCCAGCCCTGTTTCTGAATTTTCATGAACGCAGAGCTTGCTTTTCTCCACCTAGTGCCTGCCCCAGGCCTTCTCCAAAGAGCCACACTGCAGAGACTCTTGCAGAGACTTCTCTCCACATAAGCACCTGAAGTGTGTCCTGCATTACTGAAGGTGGAGAAGTCCAGGGAGTGGCTTCTGTGTGCCTCAGAGACACCCCTAGGCCACCACACCAGGTTTTTCCTCCCTCTGTGGGCAAATTTCCTATCCAAGACCCGCAACGTTCATAAACTCAGAAAGAAGACTCAGCCGTGCAGAGGGTTCCAGTCTACTCCAGCATAAACCCCATGATGTCAACTCTTCCAGTCCCCATCCCCAAATCTTGCCTTCTCCTCGGGCTCATGTCTACCTCCAAGCTGCCCCTTTTCTTGGTCCCTCTGCCTTGACAGGAAACAGAACACCATGATTCCCTGCTCTCCCTCCCTTTGACTTGAAGCTCCTCCTTTTAGAACACATGATTCTGAGAACCCTCACTAGTCGACCCGCATGACAGCCTCCAACTGGGAAGCCAGGTCAAAAAGCAGTTCTCTATGTAGCTACCAGCTGTCCCATATGACCCAAATGTTCTGCTGTGGCACTGCCCAAGACCCAGCCTTGGTCCTCCTGCTCATACCTGCCCAGTGCTGATAAAGATGGCTGCCAACTTCCCCACCCAGCTCCTCACAGGCCTCCCCAGGACTGGTCAGGGACTGTTTGTTAGTCAAGAAGATCAGGCCTTACTTCCAGAATTCTCGAGATGGAGCATGTCTACTCTGCAGCTGCCATCATGTTTTCTGAAATAAGTCGAATTGCTCAGTCTACTACTGCTAAGCCATGTCCCAGTCCCACCACAGCTGTGTTCTTGCTGCTCCCTGAGTATAAGCCCTGAGCACTATCAAAGAACCAGGCTAGGCCCTCCTCCTATGCTGCCTTGAGGTACCAGGTGTGTGGGGGGCCACACCCACAACTCATTTCTCCAGGCTTCTCCAGGCTCAAGTTTTGCCAGACTCAAGCCTCAGGCTGCCCTAAGGGCTTTCTCTGGGCACTGGGCAGAAGACACCCCTGATAGGACACCCCAAGCCTTTATTGCACAAGGCTCCTCAAATGGGACTTCCTGATTCCCTCTGGCTGCTGTAAGACACCAAACATTCAGCTCTAGTCAGATGTTTCTAGAAACTCTGTTCCTCTTAGTCCTGAGAGCAAACCAGCCACAATTCTTTTTGTTTTGTTTTGTTTTGTTTGGGGGCCACAGCCAGAGATGTTCAAGGGTTAGTCTTCACAGGCTGGAGGTAGGGGACCATATGGGATGTTGGGGATTGATCCAGGTCCCCTACATGCAAGACAAAAGCACACCCATTATGCTGTCACTCCGGCCCCTCAGCCCATTTTTGCCTGGGTTCACTGAACTCTTCTTTTTTTTCTTTTTTTTTTTTCTTTCTTTCTTTCTTTATTTGGGGGGGGGGGTTTGGGCCACACCCAGCAGCGCTCAGGGGTTACTCCTGGCTGTCTGCTCAGAAATAGCTCCTGGCAGGCACGGGGGACCATATGGGACACCGGGATTCAAACCAACTACCTTTGGTCCTGGATCGGCTGCTTGCAAGGCAAACGCTGCTGTGCTATCTTTCCGGGCCCCACTGAACTTTTCTTGAAGGACACTGCATCATTGCCTCAGGGACAGTTGCTGCTAGCCTCAAGCCACTGTTCTACCATCACCCCCTGAAAGCAAAATTTCTTATCAAAATAGCAAACAAAAGCCTTATGTTGTATTTGGGATGTTTTGTTATTGTTTTTTAGGGTTTTATTTTTGGACCACATACTGCAGTGCTCAAGGTTTTCTCCTGAAGGGCTCGGAGGACCATCTGGAGTGCTGAGGATAGATCCCAGGCCTGCTGTTCTATCTCTCTCACCTCCTCTATTGTAAGACAGTGACTTGCAGTGCTACTTAGATTTTAAGTAGAATGTCTGAAATCAACAGCTGATTCTACTTTATTTTCACCTCCATAATTCTTATTTCTTGGGGCCCTGAGTGATAGCACAGTGGTTGGGCATTTGCCTTGCACAAAGTAGACCCGGGACAGACCTGGGTTCAATCCCTGTCATCTCATATGGTCCCCAGAGCCTGTCAGGAGCAATTTCTGAGTGCTGAGCCAGGAGTTAACCCCTGAGCTCTGCCAGGTGTGCCCCCCCCCAAAAAAAACCAGAATTCTGGTTTCCCTCCATCAATACAGCTGACCCTGGCACCCCATTAAAGCTTTCCATAGGATATGGAGTCAATCTCCATATTACAAAATGCAATGCTAACTTAGAAGCAACAAGCTCCCAGATGTCCTTTACCCCCACAGAAGTTGGTTTTACAACTTATATAAAAGGCAATATGGGGGTGGGGGAATTAGGGGCCACCCAGAAAGAAACGGTCATTGACAATAGCCAATTAACTGTTCATGGAGCCAGGCCTTTGGAATCCACGCAAAGAAATACAAGAAGTAACGAAAGAAAGAAAGAAAGAAAGAAAGAAAGAAAGAAAGAAAGAAAGAAAGAAAGAAAGAAAGAAAGAAAGAAAGAAAGAAAGAAAGAAAGAAAGAAAGAAAGAAATAAACAAAGAAAGAAAGAAAGAAAGAAAGAAAGAAAGAAAGAAAGAAAGAAAGAAAGAAAGAAAGAAAGAAAAGAAAAAAGAAAAAAAGAAATACGAGAAGCAGGGCTTAATATATTTTCACTGTTTTTGGTGTTTTTTGAGTTTTGAGTTCTGAAGCTACATCTGAAGTATTAAAAGGTCATTCCTGGGGCCCGGAGAGATAGCACAGCGGCAAGCAGTCGATCCAGGACCAAAGGTGATTGGTTCGAATCCCGGTGTCCCATATGGTCCCCCGTGCCTGCCAGGAGCTATTTCTGAGCAGACAGCCAGGAGTAACCCCTGAGCGCTGCCGGGTGTGACCCCCCCCCAAAAAAAAGGTCATTCCTGGCAGTGGTAGGAATCATGCAGTACTGGGGATTAAACCGGAGTCTGCAAAGCATAAACCCAGCACTTTTAGCGTCTCCCAGGCCTTTGTTGTTCTTTAGTAGGATAGGGGAGTGGCAGGGATGCTGTGGGAAGCTACATGCAGTGCCTTGAATGGAACTCAGGGCCTCACCCATGTGGGGCTGTGCCACTTGCGCCATATTCCTGCCTGGGGTTGGCCTGGTTCATGCCATCAGTCCATGACTCACACTATGCTCATGGTTATTTTCCTACTGCAAGGGGAAAGTTTCCAGGCTGTAGAGGAGACTGCCATGATGTTTCCAATACGTATTATCTTTTTCTGGGGTTAAAAGGTCACAGTCAGAAGTGCTCAAGGCTTACTCCTGGCTCTGTTTTCAGGAATCACTCCTGGCAGGGCTCTGGAAATCCTATGTGGCTCTGGGGATAGAATCCAGGTCAGCCATGTGCAATGCAAATGCCCTACCCACTGCATAATCACCCCAACCCCATAGTTTGATATCATGACTGTCCGAACCTTTACAGAACGTCACCCAGAACAAGGCAGCAGAGGTTTGTGACGATGGGGTGTGGGCCAGGCCTAGACATGAAATTCTAGCCTTTCTCACATTCTTTTTTTTTTTTTTTTTTGGTTTTTGGGTCACACCCAGCAGCGCTCAGGGGTTACTCCTGGCTTCATGCTCAGAAATCGCTCCTGGCAGGCTCGGGGGACCATATGGGACGCCGGGATTCGAACCGATGACCTTCTGCATGAAAGGCAAACGCCTTACCTCCATGCTATCTCTCCGGCCCCCTTTCTCACATTCTTGAGGGTGGCTGGAATATAATGGCCTATAGTCTCCTGGTCTCCCAGCTCTGAGGCAAGGCAAGCAGCCCTGGACATGACATTGGAAGGGGACTCACTTCATCTCTTTAGATCCAGATTTTTTTTTTTTTTTTTTGGTTTTTGGGCCACACCCGGTGACGCTCAGGGGTTACTCCTGGCTATGCGCTCAGAAGTCGCTCCTGGCTTGGGGGACCATATGGGACGCCGGGGGATCGAACCGCGGTCCGTCTCCTAGGCTAGCGCAGGTAAGGCAGGCACCTTACCTCCAGCGCCACCGCCCGGCCCCTAGATCCAGATTTTTAACCAAGTGCCAGTCGCTTCACCCTCCACAGCTTCAAATAGAACTAGCTCCTTTTTTCTGTTTGGATTTCCTGGGATTCCTAATTCAACTCCCTGCCTATCACTCACCTAAGCACCCAATTGGGACATTCCCAATTGGGGATCCACCCAAACCTTCAATCCCTGTCCTGGGATTCTCCATTGCATTTTGTTTTGGTTTGTCTGGTTTTGAGGGAACCATGTAGTGTGTCAGAAATTGAACTGGGATTGACCATATAAGGCAAGCATCTTTTTTGGGGGAGGGCAGCACACTCAGTCATGCTCAAGATTATTCCTGGCTCTGCACTCCTGGCAGTGCTCAGGGGACCCTATGGGACGCTAGAGATAGAACCCAGGTTGGTCTCATGCAAGGCAAAAGCCCTACCTGCTGTACTAATATCAGGTCTCAAGGCAAGCATACTAAATACATACCCACACACTCTATACTGACTGTGACCCTTCAAGGGCAGTTGAACTCGGGTCTCCCAAATCTTCCCTACCGTCCTCTATATCTTGAATAAATCACTAATCTTGTGGCCAACTTCCCAACCATCCCCTAAAACTTAGGTATAATTGCCTGAGTCAGCTTCAACATGAACTTCTGCCTCCATAGGCCAGTTGCCTCCTAGAGGGCAGAATCCAGGGAGAAACTCTGGTTTATGAGCCTACAACACACCCAATACTCCACTGCCCCATTCTTTGCAGGATAAAGCTCCAAGAAGCACAAAGAAAATTCTTTGCATAGCAGAAGCTCAGACCAGTGCAAAGGGAACAGCCCCTGGCCACACCAGAGCATTCTGCAGGGGGCTGAGCCGCTTGGCCCTGTGGAATGCAGTCAGGCACTGCCAGGGGCTTCCTTCTTCCTTCTCCTAATGCCAGAGCCCTGTCAGGGACACAACTGCTCAGGTTCCCTGTCAGGACACAGCCCTTGCCTGAAACCCAAGGGGCCACTCTCCCTCCATCCTAGTGACAAGACTCTTGTCACTACCCACTTGTGGCCACCCACTGCAGGGTGGGAAGAGGCACACAGGAAGCCAAGAGAATTGAGTCCTCTTGTGGGGTTCTTCCTGGGTGACCCATCTGCTGTGGCTTCCAAGAAACTTTGTCTCCCCTTTCCCCAGCAGCCCAGAAACTATCAGGTGAATCCAGAGGGTGAATCCACTTGGATGGCCTCTTTCTTTTCACACTTGTGTTGCTTGGGCTCCCCCAGGCCCCACTGTCCGACTACAAGGACCCCAAACCCACCCCAATGCACTGGCCCCATTCAGTCCAAGTTCCAGGACCCATCCCAGTTCTGCTTGAGCATCCCCCTTCCCGGCGTCCCCTCTCTCCTGGTCAGGCCCTCACTCCCACCTGTCTCTCCAAAGCCTCACATGAGTCCCCTTAACCCCATGGGTTGGGCTTTTGAAAAAAGAAATCCAAAAGGCTTCCCTCATCTGCCTGTCACCCTCCCACTGCTTCCAGCACAGCTGGCCTAGGAACCCCCCCCCTCCCCAAAATCCACTCCAGCCTCTGGGCGATCTCTGGTTCTCTCCTCCACCTCTCTCTTTGGGCTTCACACCCTGGTTCCAGCTTCCCCATCTCACTGTTCCCAGCACCCCCACACACCCCACCAGATCCAAGGACCTCAAGCCTCTGCTACCCCATCACTGTCCCCCCCCCAAAAGCAGCCGACCCCCAATAGGGTCCAGCCAGGCTCGGCTTCCGGTTTCCCTGCAGCCCTTCCGAGTCCATCTCGGGGTGTCAACGCCTCGGGGAGCACCAGACGAGAGCGGGTGCGAAGAGCGCCCCCAGCTGGCGGGAGCCGAGAGTGGCGCAGACGCGCCGGGGTCAGGGTCGGGGTCAAGTGCAGCGGCCCGCCCGCCCGGCCGGCGCCCTCGCGGTCCTAGTGCCCTGCCCATTGCCTGGGCGCCGGCGGCGGCGGTGGCGAGACTCTCGAGAGCAGAAGGCGGGGTGCCTTTCCGGCCTCGCCGGTCTTGGCGTCTCCCCAGAACACGCCCGGGCTAGCCGGCTGCAGGAGAAGGAGGAGGAGGAGGAGGAGGAGGGGATTTGGGAAGGCTTAAGGAGCAGCGCGGGGTAACAGGCCCAAAAGTTGGGGCCCGCCCGGCTGCTGCACGGGGCGGGCCAGAGAGGGACTGGTGGGGAAGGGCCCAGCTCGGGGCCTTTGCAGACGGATTTACCGACAGAGATGGAGCATGGATGCCAGGGTGGGGCAGAGCAGAGCAGAACAGGGAAGGGCCCTGGGGTGGTCACAGTGGAAAGAGTGACTGTGGGTTTGAGCTCAGAGGATTTGGCCAGGGGACAGCAGAAGGAGGGCCCGCGCCCAGGTGGAAGCAGAGACTGGGGTTTGGTTGTATTTTTTTAATACATTGAATATTCTGTACCTTCTCCCCACTTTATGGTGTTTTGAGAACCCAGGTAACATACTAGAGATCACAGGAACCCAATCCAGGCCTTGAAGCCACATTAAGCAGTATCACACCTGTGTCTAGAACCACAGAGGCCCTGTTTGCACCCAGAGATCCTCTGGTTCCTTTACCCCTTTCCTTTTATTCTTCCAACACATTCATTTCTGCCCTGGCTCAGGTCCTTAGCACTTGGGTTTTGTTTGGCTTGACTTGGCTTTACTAAATTACCGTGAGATTTAATAAATCAGAGTTGAAAGGCAGCTGCACTTACTTTAGCCTCTCCCCCTGCTCTTGTCTTTTTTGCTTGTTGGTTTGTTTGTTTTTGGGGGGGGGTCAACCTGGCAGCGCTCAGGGGTTACTCCTGGCTCTACACTCAGAAATAGCTCCTGGCAGGCTCAGGGAACCATAAGAGATGCTGGAATTCGAACCACTGTCTTTCTGCATGCAAGGCAAACACCCTATCTCCGTGCTATCTCTCCGGCCCCTGCTCTTGTTATTTAAAGACATTCAAGGAGTTCCATCCTAGTTTCTAGTCTTCCTCCTGCTCACTGTGATTAGCCCCATGATCCAGTGGTCTCTAATTCTGCATGGGCCGGTTTAAGAGCAGCAATCCTTCCTAGTGAGGCAGCACCAACCACCCAAGGGTCTGGAGTCCAAACCCTGTTCTTCCTGGACAGACCTGGGGAACTGGGGGAAACCACTAGCCTGCCCTGTTTCCTCCTGGGGAGAATGGCTGTCACTCTCAAGGGCAAGACTAGAAAACGAGGTCATCAGCACTAAGCACAATAGCTGACATGAGGGCTGCCCGACACAGCAGACCTCCAGCCCTCAGACTGCCAAGAGAAGTGGGTCTGAAACTGTCTCTTGGCAAACAGACTAATAGGAGGGGAACCAATCTACAGCATTTGTTGTTGGTTGCTTAGCTGGGGTGGGGGCAGGGTTGCTCTAAGGAAGCTAGGAGGCCAAAGTCTCCTGCCAGAACCCTGCAGAGCTTCTGGGCCCGCTGCCTACTTATTTCCCCTCCTTTGGTGGTTGTTTGTTGTTGCGGTGACCAGGGACCGCACATTGCTTAGTGATGCTCATAGGAGTGGGGGGAGGCATCTCTGTGGTACTCACCAGTTACACGGTTTCAGCCAATGGAACATGGTTTTTGGTTTTTGATTCTCACAGTTGAAGGAGAGGGTCATACCCCTTTAGTAAGGCTGCTGGTTGTGACATCTATGGCCAGCACTGGGGATTGAGCTCTAGAAGCTCTCAGCCAGGACTCCTTAAGGTAGGTATATAAAGTATATAAACTAAAAATTTACTGATAATATATGATATAGTTGGGGCTGAAGCGATAGTAGAGGGTAGGACACTCAACTTGCACATGCCAGATTCAATCCCCGCTACCATCATAGGGTGAGATTTCTGAACGCAGAGCCAGGAATAACCTGAGCGCCAACAGGTGTGGCCCCAAAACAAAAATAAACTACAATCTAAGCCACTTCACAACACCCCTGGGCCCTACCTGGGCCCCAGCTGCTGGTTGGAGGTCCTAAAAGTGTATAAAAGTATATACCTTTGAGATTACAGTGCACTTTGGGATGACAGTGGTTTGGGGCCCTGCAGTTGGACCAGCCTCGAGTGTCCAGACTGGTACTCCAGCCTCCCCTGAGAGATTCCAGGCCACTCGTCATCCTTCCAGAAAATTCCTCTGGGGCTGTAGTTAACTAGAGTTGTTTTCTATTGTTTGCAACCAGGAACTCTGACTCATCCACCGTCCCTAAGGGGCTGAGCCCAAACCTCAGTAGACCACTCCCGTCACTGGAGGCCCCACCCTGTCAAGAGCACAAAACTCCAACCCTGCCATGAGTCAGTCTGTCCTCACAGTGCCCAGAAAACAGGGCCAGGCCAATGATGTGGCCAGCTGATACCTAGAAATGTCAACTGGCTGCTTCCCAAGTAAGTCACATGGCCCTGTCCCAACACAGAGGATGTCCCCAGAGCAGGACTGCTCTAGGAGATGCAGGAACAAACCAAAGGAGTTTGGTCTTAAATGTGGAAGGGAAATTTTAAAATGGAGGCCTCTGGGGCCAGGGATGTGGCTCAGCCCAGAGTACATGCCTCCCATGAAGAAGGCTCCAAGTTCGATCCTTGATTCTGCCAAAAAACAAGATGGGATCTGGAACCATTGTGGCCAGAGCAATAGCACAGCAGGTAGGGCATTTGTCTTGCACATGGCTGACCCAGGTTCGATCCCCAGCATCCCATATGGTCCACCAAGCCTGCCTGGAGTGATTTCTGAGTGTAGAGTCAGGAGTAACCCCTGAGCACCACTGGATGTAACCCAATCCCTCCCCACCAAATAAAACAAAAAGAAACAGGAATCATGTGAGTGAGCATCATCTCATCCCACCACTCCAGGCCTATCTCTGGGCAGCACCACAGAGCTTGAGGAGAAGGGCTTGCTTCCTGGGTGAGAATTTCTGGTCTTCTTCCTTCAGAGCACCACATGCTTGTTCAGAGATATAGTGTCCATGTCATTAGGGCCTCAGACAGCCCCCTCCCAGAAGTTTTCTACACAAGTAACTGAGAGGGGGCTGGGCTGTCAGGGGCTTAAGGGGAAGATAAGATTTCCCAAGGAGGGGGACGGAAGATAGCACAGCAGTAGAGCATTGCCTTGCACTTGGCCAACCCAGGGTAGACAGTGGTTCAATTCCCAGTATGAGCCTGCCAGGAGTGATTTCTGAGTGTAGAGCCATGAGTAACCCTTGAGCACCGCCGGGTGTGACCCAAAACCAAAAACAATTTACAAACAAAAAAAAGATTCTCAAAGAGGTAGCTAGATCAGGGTCCTCCTGGATAGCAGCAAGGCCATGTCAGGAGTGATTTCTGAGTGTAGAGCCAGTGAGGCCAGATACTATCTACCCAGATGCCAACAGTGACCTCAAGACTGACAAAGATTGAAAACCCTCACTTCCAACAGCAAAACAGGAACCCTAGCCAGTGAGGAAAACTAAAATACATTTGAGAGTAGAAACTCTTAAGTTACTTTTGTTTGTTTGTTTGGTTTTTTGGGTACACCTGACAGTGCTCAGGGTTACTCCTTGTTCTTCTTTTTGTTGTTTTGTTTTTGGGTCACACCTGGCAGTGCTCAGGGGTTACACCTGGCAGGCTCAGGGGACCATATGGGATGCCAGGATTCGAACCACCGTCCTTCTGCATGGAATGCATATGTCCTACCTCCATACTATCTCTCTGGTCCCGTGTTACTTCTTGTTATACACTCAAAAATTGCTCCTGGCAGGATTAGAGGACCATAAGGGATGCCAAGGATCAAACCTGGGTTGGCCATTTGCAAGGTAAGTACCCTACCAACTACCTAAAGACACATGGTTGTGCTATCCCTACAGTGACACCTGAGTAACTTTAAGTAGAGAGTCACACATGCAACATTAGTGATCATCTGAGTATGTATTTGTAAGACCAACCTCCATTGTTCTCAAAGAGCAAGGGAGGGTCCGGAGCAGTGGCACAAGCAGTAGGGCGTCTGCCTTGGATGCGCTAACCTAGGATGGACAGCTGTTCGATCCCCCTGGCATCCCGTATGGTCTCCCAAGCCAGGGGCGATTTCTGAGCGCATATCCAGTAATAACCGCTGAGTGTCACTGGGTGTGGCCCCAAAAAATAACAAGGCAAGGGAGAAATGGGTATTACTGGGGTCTGGAGAACTCGAGAGAGTTATGAAAGATGTCAGGAGATCAAGCACTCACTGTGCACCAGGCTCCCCATATAGTCACTGAGCCTAGGGGAAGAAATTGCCCTTTATAGAAGAGGAAACAATAGCACTAAGATTTAAATAGGACTCCAGAAAGGATGAAATCCCAGCGGCCACCCAAAATGAGCTCCATGAAGAACAGAAAAATCTACTTTGGATCTTGAAGCAGGAAGATGGGCGGCCTGGGAGGGATAAGATTAATTCAAATTGGTGGTGCCTTGCAAGAAATTCACATAGGAGTGGGGCGGCCCCTTATGGACATTAGGGGAATGGTAGCTTGTGGCTAGGATCTGCCTGGCTGGTGGCCCTCAAAGTGGCCCTGTTGAGGGGGATGGATAGATGGATAGTTGGGGAGCTGGGTGGAGTCTGAACTCAGGTCAGTACTTTGATCTTATGATAGCAGTGACTATTTCACATCTGCAGAGGGCCAGACTGAGAGGACAGACGGGAGGAGGGACATGTGGCTGACATTTCCACTAAGGTCACAGCTTGGAGACAACAGTAGAATCCAATTCATAAAGAATAACACAGGAAAAGCAGGTCTCAATGATATGACCCCAAAAGACAGACAAGGCTCAAAAATCAGTAAAAAACAAAACAAACAACAAAAAAACCTCCACAACTCTGAGAAAATTAAGACAAGCCACGGGTGAGAGAAAATACTTGCTAATCATGTCTGACAAAGGACTTCATATGCAGAATGGGGAAGAGGAGGAAATCTTTTGTAGCTCCACAATAAAAGCACAATGTTCTTTTTTTTTTGGGGGGGGGGGGTCACACCCGGCAGCGCTCAGGGGTTACTCCTGGCTCTATGCTCAGAAATCGCTCCTGGCAGACTCGGGGGACCATATGAGATGCTGGGATTCAAACCACCATCCTTCTGCATGCAAGGCAAACGCCCTACCTGCATGCTATCTCTCCAGCCCCACAATATTCTTTTAAATGGCTGAGGGAGGGATTGGAAAGGGAAGGAGGCTAGAAAGATGGTTCAATGGCTCCTGAATATATTTGCAAAGTTCCTGAGTGACCTCCAGGAGTGACCCTAAGCACCCAACCAGAATCAGGTCCCCAGCACCACCAGGTATGGCTCCCAAAACCTAGATAATAAAATTAAATAGGACCAGAGAGTCAGTAAGTACAAACAACCCAAACACCCACCCAAAGGGGGATGGGGAATAGAACACAGGCCCCCAGGCCACAGGGAGGGATGAAATATTGACCCTGCAACCACACAGCCCCCTCAGTTTCCACACCCCAGAAATATGCTCGGTGAGAGAAACCAGACCACGCTAGGCCCCAACTGCTCGACTCCGAGCAGGTAAACCCATAGATGAAAAATAGGTCAATGCTTGCCAGGGGCTCAGCAAGGCAGAAAGAAGAGTGCGGGCTGATGTTCTGAAATGAGAAGGCTGCGGGAATGCTAACACAGCCTAAGGGCTGTACCCAAACTCTCTGAATTGTACCCTTTGTTCTATTTTTGTGGGGGGCCATGCCCAGCAGTGGTTAGAGGTCCCTCCCAGAAGGATCGAGCCCAGGGCCCAAGTGCAAAGCTTGTGCTCCATCATTTGAGCCATCTCCCAAGTCCTGAAATTACCACTTCAGAACTAGCAAATGGAGGAGCCAGAGCAATAACAGTAAAGAGGGTAAGGTGCTTGCTTTGCACACAGCCAGCCTGGTTTCAATCCCTACCACCCCATATGGTCCTTTGAGCTCTACCAGGAGTGATCCTTGCGCCCAGTGTCAAGCAAAAAAATTTCAACAGGAAAATGGAACTTAAAAGATAATACAGGGATTTAAAATACATGCCTGCTTGCCCCCACCCAGATTTGATCCCAGTACCACATGGCTCCGAAGCAGCATGACACTAAGCCTCCTGAGCACTTTATAGGAAGGCTCTGGGGAAACAAATTACAAATTGATTAAACAAGGGAATCTTGTGATGTGTGATTTATCTGTATTTGGGGGTGAGGTTCACATCCAGCACTACTCAGAGTCACTCTTGTAGTGCTCAGGAGACTTTGCTCAGGGATGAAACCTGGAGCTCCTATATAATATGAAGCATAATTCCAGCCTTCCTGGGCTTTCTCCATGTTTTTAAAATTGTTGCTTTGGGAGGCTGGAGATAGTACACACGTTTATACAGATAAATCCAAGTCCAATCCCTTGTACTGAGGATGGTCCCCTACAAATCGTCAGGAGTCGTCCCTGAGCATCATGGATATGGCCTCAAAAAAAAAAAATACAACACACAAAACTGAGTGAGAGACAGAGATGGAGAGAGACAGGAACAGAGAGACAGAGAGCAAGCACATCAAGGACTGGGAGACCAGATGCTCTGTCTGATGGAGACTCAGTCCTTGGCTCAACATGGTCCCCTGAGCACCACAAGGAATGGTCTCCAAGCACTGAGTCCAGAGTACCTCCCCCGCCAGCATGACCAGATGTTGTAGCATTCAAATTAATAACTTTAATTATAAGTTTTTCAATTGCACACAGACCAAAAAAAATCTGAAAATACCACTCAACTCCCAATCCTTTTTTTTTTTCTTTCGGGCCACACCCGTTTGATGCTCAGGGATTACTCCTGGCTAAGCGCTCAGAAATTGCCCCTGGCTTGGGGGGGACCATATGGGACGCTGGGGGATCGAACCGTGGTCCTTCCATGGCTAGCGTTTGCAAGGCAGACACCTTACCTCTAGCACCACCTCACCAGCCCCTCAACTCCCAATCCTAACAGCTTTGATAAAACAAAGGAAAAGGAGGAGTTCAAGCTGAACATGTGTGAGACCATGAATCCATCCTAGCACTGAAGAGAGAGATGATGCAAAAGGCCTAATCTCTGCCTTCACATGTGAGAAACCTTGGAGTAATCTCAGGTGCCAGAGGGCCCCCAAAGCACCACTGGGTGTGACTTACAAAATACACAGAAACAAACAAAAAGGGAATCTTATTATCAGTTTGATGTTACAAACAACAAACATACCTTTACTGGGACACTCCACTATTCTTTCATTTAAAATGTGTATTGAGTACCAGGGTCAGATCAAAGCCTTGAGAACAGAGCTTGGAGCAGGTGCAAAGGGACAGAACTCTGAACCTCCGTTCATCTGCCAGTGGGAACTGATACTTGTAAACATTTCTAAAACCTCAGGGGCCAGGGCCAGAGCAATAACACAACAGGTAGGGTGCTTGCCTGGCATGTGGCCCACCCAAGTGTGGCAAAAACGACAACAACTAAAAACAACTCAGGGGCCACCGACAGAGCAATAGTACAGTGGGTAGGGACCTTGCTTGCACAGGCCAACCTAGATTGATACCCAGCACTCTATATTGTTTCCTGAGCCCAGGATTGATTCCTGAGTGCAGAGTCAGGAGTAAGCCCTGAACACTACTATATGTGTCCTGCCCCACACACATACATACACACTCAAAATCACAAGCTGAAGCAAGGGGATAGTGGGTTAGGGAGAATCCAGTATGATTCCCTAACCCAAGAATCAGGTGGCCCCCAAAATAAAAACATTTATAAAAATTGACAGACTGAGCCCGGAGAGATAGCACAGCGGCATTTGCATTGCAAGCAGCCGATTCAGGACCAAAGGTAGTTGGTTGGTTCGAATCCCGGTGTCCCATATGGTCCCCCATGCCTGACAGGAGCTATTTCTGAGCAGACAGCCAGGAGTAACCCCTGAGCACCGCCGGGTGTGGCCCAAAACAAACAAAAAATAAATAAAAAAAATAAAAATGGACAGACTAAGGATTTTTTTTTTTTAATTTTCAGACCAACCCATGTGGTGTACTGGGAATACTCCCAGAGTTGCTTGGGAGGGAGGCCATGTGGTGAGGGGGATTAAACCTGGGCTTCCACATGCAAAAAAGGCACTTTAAACCAACCACAAAAGGATGCTTAATAAATTCCAATGAAGTAGACCTCATTTTTAAAAACCACAATTGAAAAAAATAAACAATGAAAGCAGAACAAAACCACCTACCATAGAAACTTTAAAGCACTCAGGCCAAAGCAATAGTACAACAGGTAGGGCACTTGCCTTGCATGTGGCTAACCAGGATTTAATCCCCGACATCTCATATAGTGCCTGAGCCAGGAGTGATTGGTGAGAGTATTTGGAGGTAAGCCCTGAACACCACTGGATGTCTGGCCCAAAAATCAAAACACAAAAATAAAAACCCAAACCCCCAAACAAAACAGTAACCCAGAAACTTGAAAGCACTCAAAGAAAACCTTATGCTCAAAGTGCACATGAAAGGCCTTAACTGCAGTGTCTGGGAACATGAACATCTGGAGATCTTAGTGATGGTCACGTGCTAATAGCTGTTTCTGATATCTGGTGGGATGGCCCAGGATGTCGCTCAACGTCCAGTAAGACACAGGGTGGCCTCTAACAACTTAAAATTCAGCCCCAAATATCAATAGAGCCAATGTTGAGAAAGCCTGGTATAAAGTGTCAACCTTGCATGAAAAGCAATCTGTTATTTCACCCACAGAAAGAGTTTATTCAGAAGCAATAACAAAAGAGCTATTTAGAGAGCTCCCATCCCCTGTGCCTTTGGTGCTGCTGCCACTGGGAAGAAACCTCCTTCTTCCTTCTCTCTTGCAAGGCACGATGGATTTTGTAGTTTACTGGCCTGAGCACTCCAGCAGTCCACCCTCACTGAACACTCTAACAAACTTGTCTAGGACAACTATCCACAATGAGTTATTCCTTCATGAAGTGCAGTGTCAGGAATGTGGTTCAGTGGTGGATTCGACAACCAGGATTGATTAGGGGGTATCTGAGAGTCTGGTTCCCAGCTCCCCATTACCAACACACACACACAGACACAGACACACACACACTTTCAAAAGTTTAGACTAACATGAATACCTGATCACATTTTACTACATACGAACACATAGAAAACTTTCACAGACAGGGGCCGGAGAGATAGCATGGAGGTAAGGTGTTTGCCTTTCGTGCAGGAGGTCATCAGTTCGAATCCCGGCGTTCCATATGGTCCCCCGTGCCTGCCAGGAGCAATTTCTGACCCTGGAGCCAGGAATAACCCCTGAGCACTGCCGGTTGTGACCCAAAAACCACCAAAAAAAAGAAAGAAAACTTTCACTAACAGCTCATTCACTCCTCCTTTCATTGGTCCCACAAACCCTGGACACCTGGGGGGGGGGGCGTATAGAGGAGAAAGCAAAAGAGAACAGACCTCTCCACAGCCCTGGGGGCTTCTGGGAGGTGCCAGGAGATAGAATCAGTCTACTTTCCAGGCTTCTGAGGATCTTTTTGTGTACAGAGGATTCATGTGTTGCTCAGGGCTCACTCAGGGGTCACCTTTGAGGATGATATAGAATCATGAGGATTCTATCTACCCCATTCAAGTATTCAAGAGTAGCTTTGGTTTGGGGGAATCTGATTCTTTTTTAGTTTTGGCCCACAACTGGCTGTGCTCAGGGCATACTCTTGGCTGTGCTCAGAGGTCACTTGTGGCAATGCTCAGGGGACCATATGTGGTGCTACAGATCCAATGAGACTTTTCTTTAAAACCAGAAGCAATACACTACAAATTATCTAAAAATCAAATACCGAGGCTCAGAGAGATAGTGGAAGGGGTAAGGTGCTTGCCTTGTACAAGACCAACCTGAGTTCAATCCAGGCTAAGAGCCCTGAACACTGCCAGACTGTGACCAAAACCCTCCCCTCCCCTAGCATATTATATATCATAAAACTGCTCAGGACAGGAAGGTCCCCCAGTTCTAAGCAGCAAGTGGGCTGGGCAGGTAATGGGACTCAGTGGTGATGTGATGATCCTAGATTCTCTCCACCTATGTCTCCTGAGCCAGGAGAAACCAAGGCAGTAGCAGGGAGAAGGCCCTCAGTAGGGGAGTCTTAACACCCTGACAAGCCAGCCTCTTGGACTAGCCCTTTCCCTCTTCACGGAAGTTCCAATCTGAGATTGTGAGGCCTCCAGCTTCTGCCATACACCACAGCTCAGGACAAAGCCAGCTGCACAGAGTGAAATCAACCTCTGTCTGGCTGAGGAGATAGCTCAAAGGGCTGAGCACATGTGAGCATGAGGGGATCAGAGAAACTACCAGAGTGACCTCTGAACTCCATCAGGTGTGGCCTTCAAATAGAAACAAAGTTTGCATTCCTCTCAAAGGAATCTTCTTGCTGATTCCAAGGTCAAAGAAACAAAAAACCAAAAACAATGACAGTGCTCCTTACTCAGGAAGAAAACACACTAGAGCAGGATCCTAAATATTGCCTTTGCATGCAGCTGAATTCCCCAAGCTCACCAGGAGTGATCCTGATGCACACAGCCAGGAATGGGCCCTAAGCACCACTGAGTGTACCCCTCAAAAAAAAAAAAAAAGAAAGAAAAAAGAAAACTAACACGATAAGCATAGGACCACCTATATGTGAGGAAAGCAAGTGGCCCTGTCCTCGCCTGCCCCCTAGTGGTCGCCCCAAGTCTTCATCTGAATTGCTTTCTGAACACCCCATACAGAATCCTTCATGCAACAGTCTTGCTATCTATTCCTGAATCATCCTTACAAGCATATAGATGGTCCATGCATAGATGAAGAAACTGATGCTCTTGGGGAATTTGACCATGGCTCATGGACCCCTCACTCATGAATTCAGTAGTGGAGCACTTGCCTTGTGTGGAAGGTCCTGGATTAGACCCCCACACGTGGTCAACCAGGCACCACTGGAAGCGACTCCAAACTCCTGGTATGACCCAAATATCCCTTCCAATCCAAAAACATGAAGACTTCTCCTAGACCCTGGGTAGCTCTTTCCAGGGGTGACAGGGCCTAGAAACTCAGGTTGGATTTTCAGCTGGTTCCAATCTAGAAGCCACTATGGATGGTGACAACAAATATGAGATATTAAAGAGTATTAGGCAACTGCTTCCACATTGTAAAGGCTTCGGGAACCTTCAGGTTTGCACCTTGTTGGTTACTTGGAAAAATCCAACTTTTCCAGGAGCCTTAGCAATAGTACAGCATATGGATGTGGATGACATGGGATGGGTCCAGCTCCCTATTAGCTCCGGACTCAAGTCCCACTAGGAAGGAAGTCAGCCAAGAATATCAAGGGCACTCAGAGCCAGGAGTAAGGCCTGAGCACAGCTTGTCAGACCCAAAACAATCCAAAAAATGCTTCTAAGTGAAAACAAAATCCAGGACATTGGAAATGCTGACTGCAGATGATCAATATACATCTGGTGCACTGTAGATTTGCACACTCAATTCATACTCTTAATTCCTGAGTGCAGAGCCAGGAGTAACCACTGAATTCCACTTAGTGACCACCCCGAAAAAAGGAAAAAAATAAAAATCAGGGGCTGGGAAGTAACTTAAAGGGCCAGGGTGCAAGCTTTGGAAACCAAGGTGGGGGTGCATGACTCTAGGGGCTATTGTGCATGCTTTGCATACATGAAGCTTAGTTTTAGGTCTTGGAACCACAGGGTTCCTCAACACCGTATTATCAAACCCTCCCTGACCACAGCCAGGGATGGCCAAAAACAAAAAGGAAACTGAGTTGACAGAATATACACCCCAGCAGCAGCAGTGCTGCAAAACCGACCAAATGTTGAAACCAAATTGCATGTACAAGCATGCGTTGGCTATGGAATTGACGTAAGCAGGGAGTCTCTTACTTGAAAACTGTAAATGGTATCAACATGCTTACTTTGTAGTTACAGCCTAACCTTGATGGGTCACAGACTGAAATTCCATCAGGAGATGGCCAGCATTACAATCTGCACAATAGCCCTGGGCTTCTGAGGTTTCACTGAAGGCCCACAGCATAATGTAAGCTGAGCATCTAATTCACCTTTTTAAGAGCTTGGACCTTAAATCAGGCCAATTCTACCCCAGTGGTCTGTGTCCTAATACCAGAAGATTGTGACAGGAACTGGTTCAATCCCCAAGCGTCAACACCTGGAGGCTTTTTCATTTTATTTGAAATGAGGAAAATTTAGAAAGGCTCAGAGACTTGGTTTGGTTAGCTGCCTGAATCATTGGAAAATGAATTGTGTAGGTGTTTTTGTTCTTCTGGCGATTTGGGGGGGGGGGGGTTTTAAACACCCAGCTGTGCTCAGGGGTGATTCCTAATTGTGCTGAGAAGTGATCCTCAGGGAACTATGTAAGCTGCATGCAAGTCTCTCTCCAGCTCTATACATAACTTAAGATGAAAATAAGCTGATGGGAAGCAAACATACACTAAACACTGGCAATACACTGGTGCTTAGTGGTTAATGGCATTAAGATCACGAAGGGGAACAGTTCAAGGCTGATAAGCAAACATTAGCCAATATCCATTCCCAGGCAAAACCATCCTGCAATGAAAAACACGAAAACTTGGGCTGGAGGATGGCATGGAGGTAAGGCATTTGCCTTGCATGCAGGACAGTGGTTCGAATCCTGGCATCCCATATGGTCCTGAGTCTGCCAGGAGTGATTTCTGAGTGTAGAGCCAGGAGGAACCCCTGAGCGCTGTGGGTGTGACCCTAAAAAAAAAAAGAAAGAAAAAAGAAAAACACGAAAACTTTAACATTAACCATCTTTAAGGCCACTCTAAATTTGAAGGGTTTTATTACTGCTCATGTACAAACAGAAAAACCTTGGAATCAGGTGCCAGAATGTAGTCCTAACACCTAACTCCTTTATCATGTGGAAGTTGCTCAATGATTAGGTGCCTCTTGGGTATGCTGAATAAATTCTACCTGAGCTCACACAGAGGAGCCCCGAGTTACATGGGATCTGCAAATGCATCTCAAGTTTCAGTCACCTCCTCATATAAAGCAAGGGCTATACACATTAGTTTAGGCACCCCTGAGTGTAGAACATCCGTAAATAGTCACACTGAGAAGTGAACACGGGGAAAATGTGGCAGGTGGGAACCCAGAGTCCAGCTGGCTCGTTCCTCTCAGTACCTTTCCCTTCTTCAAAGGGCATAAAAATCTGAGAAGCTTCCTTGGAAATTTGCTTAGAAGGAACAAAAGCACCAACTCCATGGCTGGCACCCAAATCAAGATTAAATGGAAATAAAAGTAAGGCACTATACAAAGATACTTTAGGCCAGAGTACAGTGGGGAAAGGCTTGCAGAGACAACCAGATGATCCCCATCATCCATATGGTTCCCCCAGGAGTAATGCCTGAGAGTACAGTCAGGAGTAACTCCGATTACTGCCAGTGACCCAAAAACAAAACAACAAATTAAAAAGGAAATAAAGAATGCATTCAGGTTTGGTTTCCAAATTTTAAAGAGCTACCCTAAATGTGGCATTCAATAAATAGGCCTTTTATAGGGGGAGGGAGTGTCACACCCAGCGGCACTCAGAAATTGCTCCTAGCAGGCAAGGGGGACCATATGGATGCTAGGATTTGAACTAATGTGCCCTGGATCGGCTGCATGCAAGGCAGATGCCCTATCTCTGTGCTATCTCTTTGGCCCAGACAGGGCATTTTAAGTGTCACAAAACAATTTTCATACCTACACAGCTTTCCCATTCTTTATTTTATTAAGAAATTTCACACATACAAAGAGCACATAAACATACAGTTTAAAAAGTACCCACCCACCCCAAACTCAGCTTTAACAAGCGCGTAACCAGTTCCTCTAAGGCTCCCCGCCCCCCAGGTCCTCCATGGTTTCATCTCCCTTCATCTTCCAATGCAACAGATAATACTGTGGGGTTTTATTAATCTTCACATTTCTTCCATTTACCCTATGATATAATAGCTGGATTTCAACTTCCATGGAAATGGAGTCACAGCAAACATTCTTCTGTGACGTGCTCTTTTTTTTGGTCATATTGCTGAGGTTTGTTCCTGTTCACAGGTGCAGCTGTAGTTCTGGTTGACTTCTATGGAATTCCATTGTAGGAAAAAACCACAAGGTTTATCCCACCGATGAACTGATGACAGACATTGGGGGCTTCCCAATTTGCTACTTTCCCCTTTTCCTGTTATGAATTTTAACTGTGACATTCTTACATCCATCTCCTAACACACATGCAGGCTTCTTTATGGTGCAAAAGCCTTGTGGTCAGATATGGCACACCCAATCCAGTTACAGGACAAACTATTTTCTGAGGTTGTTATTTTGGAACATTGTAAATCTACCAACAACTATCTACCTGGAATGGTTAAGGGGAAGAGACAGATCCACTTCAAAGCAGGAAACAAAAAAAAAAAAAAAAACTTCAGGTACAACAATAAAACATACATTTACTTCTGTTTTACTTGTCAACATACTTTCAAAAATTACATATAAAAAGTGCTGTTTCTAATGTTTCAGAAACATGTTTCTAAATATACGGAACACAAACAGCAAAATTCATAACACTCAGTGCACATTTGCTTAAAGCATCACCACGCATGCACACACGCGCATCCATACCCACAGCACTTGGAAGAGTAGGGGGACTGGAGTGGGAGACAGAGATCACCCACCATTTACAAGAATGCTTTTGGAACCATTATACAAAATGTAACTGTAACACAATATATTCCCAAAATGGCCATGCCACCTGGGGTTTTCATAACCAAAAATCAGAACTCAAACCCAGAAGACTTGGAATGAAGTTCCACCCCACAAAAAATAAACAAAACAAAGCCTTATTTTTCTGTTTAATGTTCAAAGCCATTTGTTAACACTTCCTCCCACTTTATCCCCATAGTGGGATCAACAAATCCAGGGTCTCACACTTGATAGGCAAGATTTTTCTATAGCTGATTTACATCTCTGATCTAAAATAACCGTTATGGGGGAAGGAAAGGGGTGCTCCTCCGGGAGATCAGGAGCCACTCCAGACAATACTCAACCAGCTGAGCTGGCACATATATTTAAAAGCATACAATTCAAAAAAATTCTACTCTAGATTCATGTGCCTCTCCCCTCCCTGGCACAGGAGATGGGTATTTGGGCCGCATCCCACTGTTCAGAGATTACTTCTGGTAGGCTCAGGGAAGGTGCCAGGGACTGGCCCTGGGCAAAGCAAAAGCCTACCAGCTGTCTATCACTCTGGCCCCTAAATTATTTGTTCTTAACATCTCAAGAAATTTTAACCACTGAAATCAACCAGCATAAATCCTCAGACCTTGGAAATTGGGGGTATTAAATGGAAATAACTGTGTAAGAAACCGGGTAAGAGTTGCTTTACTTCAAACTGAAAATAAACGTATTACCATCTTTATGAAGAAAAATCATGTTCTAACAAAAGTCTCTACACAGCAGAGAAAAGGATGCCTAATCGGCAGACGTAGATGACAAATCCCCTGGAGAGGCACAATGGAAAGTCATCAAACCAGAGCTATAGTTGGTAACTGCTTAGTCAGGAGTTCGTCCAACATTTTTTTTAATTATTATGTGAATCCTTTTAGATATATAATTATTTACAAAGTCTATGTCTGAGACATGCTTAAAAATTAACTATCAATGGTTATGAGATATACATTAAATCTTATTGCTGGTTATTATTTCAATAGAGTAAAATAATTTCTCTTGTGTATGACTTATTTTCAAAAAATAATTGCACTGATCCCAATCAATCAAGTAATCTTAATAATCAACTGACATACCTTAAAGGCTTTTCTTTTTTGGGGGGGCCCACACCAGAGCATATGCAGTACTAAGCATTGAAACAGGGTCAGCTGTATACAAAGGAAACACCTGAACCACAGGACTATCCCCTTTTCAGAGGAAACATATAGTTTTTATCTGCATGCATTTCTTGGAGTCATTTAGTACATGGTATTTATTATTGGAATGTTGTGAATCTGTTTACTAATAATCATTTTCACATCAGCATTAATTTGGAGTGTTGGGATGGGAGGCTACCCACCTTCTAGATTTTCACTAATGCAAGACAAGACCTTAGGAATAGAGACCTTAAAGGTCCAAGTCTAAAAAAAAAAAAAAAAAAAAAAGGTCCAAGTCTCCTCCTCAAACCTATATAGATTCAATAGTGATCAACAGAGCTATGAACCCAGAGAAATAAAACTGAAAACTTTTACTATACTTCATTTTTCTAATACCTTAATAATTTAGTGCCTTAGTACTTTAGTAAATGTTTGCCTTAATGCTTAGTAATAGAATGTGATAAACCTAACATTCGTCTTGGGAGGGTTTTGGGTTACACCCCGTTGTTCAGAAGTTCTGACCCTTAGTGGTGCTTGGGGAACAATGTAGCGCCTGGTATCAAGCCAGGATTAGCATACCATGAAAGGTCAGCATTTTTGCTCGCATCCATGGTCCTATATATTCTCTGGTTGGGGGCAGGGGAGGGGATCATTTGAAAATGTCTTTCACACCTCTTAGACCAGTTTGGTCAAACTACACAAAGCAATGCATAGAAGGTGTTAGAAGGTGTCTGGTTTAGTATCAATCTGCCACTGCCCTGCCCATTCAGGTTTTTAGGCAGCAATGGTGGTGCTCAGAGGACAGAGCATACTGTGAATCAAAAAAGCCCATGCCTCACTTATACATGGCAAATGCTCAAAGCTACTTCCCTAGTCCCTGCTTTACACTTCATCCCTCATGTGAATCACTTCTAACAAATTCAGATATCCTAGCTATCTACTGCTGCTTCTCTAGAATCACCTAAGGAAACCACACTGTGACTTAATGATATTTTTAGGCAACAGATCTCACCTGTTGGTGGCCCCTCCTAACTGGCTATACCATATATTTCAACTCATGTAGTTAGGCTACAACACCCTGATTTCTGTAATTACACTAAATGATGAAATTGCCAAAAAATGTACCTGTCAGACCCACCATCATTAAGCATAGCATGACTAACTGTCCCAGATCATGCAGTGGCAGCTTTATGATTCTGAAATTCCACAAGAGGTGTTCCTGGTGCATCCTGCTGGCCCCAGTCCGTGATGCCCACACAAGAAGACAGTGCATGCCAGTGAAGCGCTGTACCATGAAGCAGAGGTCCAGAGCCCAGGTGGCAGCTCTCCAGCAATATGAGCCATATCACCCTGGTAAATTGTCTAATCTACTTATTCTCATTCTCATATAATCTCATTCTAAATAGATGAAAACACCTGAAAATTATGAATCACAAATAACTGTTATATGTAGCTAAAAATGATATGCAACAGATAAAGCTGGCTATAGATAAAAACATGCTGCCAGTTTTGGTGTATATGACAAAAATAACTGCCTGCCTGGTACCAGTTTTTAAATATCTTCATAATATAAGCTACAAAAACCCACATACATAGGTTTACTATATTCATACATAGAAATAAATACATTTGTAATCTAATCAGACCAAATAAAAAATCTTGTTACAGGATTTAAAACAAAGACCAAAAACTAGTAGTCAAAAAGTTTTTTAATGCACTTCTACATTATTATTATTATTTCATCACTAGAGTATAGTGTTTATCAAGTTATTTTGAATTTCTACCACTAAAGAAATTTCTCAGGGATGTATAAATATATTCTAACTCACTGTACATCTTTGCTATTAAAAGCAAAATCAAACTTATGACCACCCAAAATTGAAGCACCATTATTAAAACATTTAAATTGTGGAAGTTCTAAAAAGTTAGTCTTAAACAGAGCAAGTCAGATAAAATTGTACACCAATACGCCTAGATAACAGTGTACCTTATATTTAAAACAAGGGACTAGTTCAGAGTCAATAACTTTATTAGAAAAAGATTAATACTAAAACTTTCAATGACAGAGACAAGTTTGTAACAGAAAGTCAGAGATACTTTATTTTCACTTCTAAATCCAAAGGCTAGGTATAGCAGAGTTGTAAAAACGAAACCCCACTTATGATTCACACGAATACTAATGTTTAATCCCGTTTTCAAAGTCCAAGAATGAAAACTTGCAATTCAACACTGAGCAAGCCACATGTTTAGGTAATATTTCTTAAAAAGTCTTAAAGGAAAAAAATATTATACAGGACCTAAGTTTTCAGTGGCATATATGCTATTAACACATGTTCTGAAATCTGGTAGGTCACTTCAGTCCTGAATTAATTTTTAAAATAACAATTAAAAAAACAAACAAACAACTAACTGAGCTTTATACTTTTCTATGCCACTATATCTTTCTTTCACCTCATTTTAATGTTGATCTTCCCTTTAGGCCGTTTTCAGTATTCTTCAAAAAATCTTCCAACAGTAATCCTACAATGCAAAATTTGGGGAAAAATGATAATTAGACAGCATGTAAAAGGTAGTATTTTATGGCTATGTGTTGGCCCAGTCACTAACTGCTAATTAACATGTATATGAAGTGTTTGTATTCTTACATTATATACTAAGCCATCTGTGTGGTCCTATAGCCATGTGCCTGTGTATGCCCAACTATGTGTGAAAGACTCACACAGAAAGAACATTACACTGCAGTCCTAGAAAAGGAATGCCATTAACAAATCTTATTGGTACTTCCTTTCATTAGGAATATTTTATCCCATGCCACTAGCCCAAAGAATGAACAGTTTACAGGTTTCAAGAACTCTGATAAAACCTGACTTTTAAGTTCTTTAAAAACCCAAATTCATTCTATACAATTCATATGTTCATAATTTTACAGAGCTTGAAGGTGTCTATTCTTGCTATTCACTGCTGCTTAAAATGTACCAGCCAGTGATTATTTCTATCTACTAAGGTTGGCTGCAAATTCTCCTACGCAGTATGAAATATTAAACACATACCTCTTAAAGACTTGAGAATTGCATTGAATGTACAAGGCGAATAATATGAAGTGTTTATTGTATTTTAAATTCTTTAAAGATATCTAATTCTGGGCACCACTGCATCCCTACATACAGTTGAAGAAAAATTCCATTCTGTTAACATTTGATTTTTAAGTTTTCACACAATACACAAAAAAATCCCTCTGCACTTCTTGTAAAGAACAAAAAAGATACACAACAATTAAGCGTCAAGATCACAGGCAATAGCATTCAAACATGGATGTGGGTAGAGAAAGGAGTACCTGGCATGAATACCTGCTTAGTTTGACTGAATCCTTGATTTTTAATTTGGCTTTTCATGGGCCGCTCACAACACCAACGCTGTGTGAGGTATGGTAGTCAGCTGCAATAATTCATAAACCCTACACTTCCATCAATCCAATGCTACTGGCTCTCGAGTTACAGAACAAACTGCATTAGAATGCAAGGCAATAAAGCAAAAACTAGAAACATCCTTGACAAAGAAATACTAGCAGTTTAATTAAAACAAAGTAGTCCAACATGTGCCTCAGAAATATTAAGTTTTTTAAGCATATGTCTCTGCCAATGTACCAACACAAGATGGACTTAATACCAAAAAGAAAAAAAAACAGTTCAAACCTTTTTATTAAAAAAAAAAAAAAAAAAAAAGAAATGACAGCAAAATCCCTAAAAAAAGGATAATTAACTTTTCAATGACGACTATATTACAAATGTGGGCAGTAACTTCCAAAGAGGCACACTAATGGGGGCACGAGTCCGCTACAAAATAGCTGAGACAAAACAATGTACCTCAAAATGTTTTGCAGGACTACACTGTCTTTTCCTTCAGAAGATGTTTTTGCATGTCTTCTTACACGGCTTAGTTCCATCTTCATCTGTGCATACTTACGCTGCACTGTCAAACAGTAACAAAAAGCCCTAATCAAAGTGAGAAACAATACACTTACCTCTGTCTGATCTGAGGTCTTATCAGATCAGTTTTAATTGGACTGAGTGTCACCTTCAGATTTAATGTCTTCACTGGTCCCATTGACCTCATTCTTAGTATCACTTTCCTTTGATTCAGTGTTTGGGTCTTCACTCTGCTTTTCTCGACTACTGGACTTCACACTACTTTTTTTATCATCAGATCCCCTCTTTTCTGCCATAAAAGAAGACATTATTCGTGGATTTTAAAGTAAAATATAATGCATATTTGATACTTTGAAAAGTCAAACAACCGAGATATGAAAAATAAAAAACATTTCTCACATACTGCCACAGTTTGGTGAATGTATCAAAGGATAAGATTTGTACCAGGAAATTAAGGAAAGCTATTAAGGAATAGTGGGCAAATATTCCCAAATACTTGAAAAGCACACAATGCCCAATCAATGCACTGGATTCTAAAGTAAATTTCATTCACATGGAGAAAAAGTACATCAAAAAGCAAGGAAGAAGATATGAAAGACTGTACATTAAAAAAGTTGACAGTGGGTCAGAGCGACAGTATAGCAGATAAGGTCTTTGTTTACTTTGCATGCAGCCAATCCAGATTCGATGCCCACCATCCCATTTGGTCCCCTGAGCACTTTTTTGGAGTACTTCCTAAGCACAGAACCAGGAGATAACCCCTGAGCACTTAACAGGTGTGTACCAAATTCAAACCCCTCCAAAATACATTTAATATCACAACTAAGTCTACAGTATTTGACACTGTAAATACAAAAGTACAAAAAGTTGATTATGTAACAGGCATTTCTATACAACAATGTAACTTAATGCAAGATTATATTTAAATATTCAAGGGACAAAACTAGTACTAATCAAAGAAAACAAATCTTAAAACCCAATAAAAACAACTTTGAAAATTTACTAAAAATAATGCTATATTAAAGGTCTTTCTTCTCCAAAGGATAACTTGAAATTCAATTCAGCCATAAATGAAAAAATTAGATTTAGCATTTTTCTGTGCTGTAGTATTTGCCATGATAAAACCTCAAACTTGAGGCAAGATGTTGTACATGGAGCAAGCATCATTCTTGTTTTTTTTCTTTGTTTCTGAGTAATGCCTAACAGATTTGTACAGAATGTTAACTAAAAGCTTTCCAAATGAAAAATTATTTTCCCCTTAAAATGAAGTTAAGAACAGCCAACCTCTAGCAGAGCGGTGCATAAGACAGAAACACATTCTAAGATAAGCAGAGAGCCCTCTACATACCTCAGACAATTACTCAGACACAACACCAAATAACTTGGAGATGGATGGAAATGAAAACAAAACACGATGTGTCATCACTCAGATGCAGGAATTAAAGACCTTATATGTCCATAACACGTGCAAAACACTTAAAAAGCAATGTCCAAGTAGTTTAGTATAGGACTTGCTTCATTCATGTCTGTCTGTCCACTCCGGGGAGCTGTGCCAACAGTGTGCTCTAACTGACCTTGTGGGAAAGTCCTCCCTTTGTGCCTTATGGGCTTCTCCGGTGCACAGGTGACTTCAATGAGGAAGAGTCGTCTTGTTGCCCCGTAGAGGACTAGTAGTCAGTCCAATAATCTTATCTTCTGCCCTATGTAAATATGGTAGATCTTAATAGTCCTAAGGACATCCACGAAATGTGGTGGATTATAGGACTATGGATTAAAAAAAATAGGCACGTTCTCTTGGTGGAAGAAAAAAGGCTTGTGTGAGAAACACTTTTTACATTTGTGGAGTTAGAGAAACTGCTTCCATCACAGCACCTGGAGCAGTGATGCATTTGTTCACTACCATTACCAGAGGCTCCTACTACTATTTTACCCAGCCTCAATGTCCAAGCCTTCAGGCTTTCAGTTACAGTGCACTGAGGAGTGCTTAAATGACCAATTGGGCATCTACAAAAAGCAACCAATGCTTCCAAAAGACCCCCCAAAGTTTAAGATATATGAAGTATAGTATAGCCAATCTTTCAAGATGAATTTGATACATTTTCTCTGAATCTTCTTTCCTTCCTCTGTATCTAATGAGATAAATCCCTGATTGTTGTTCATACATCAGTATACAATGGGAATCATTTAAATAAATTCTATTGAATTTCATAATGTTATAAGCACCTGGTGATTTTTTAACACTATCCAAAAATTACATAAATACATGGAGCTTGAGAGACAACACAGTGGGTTGAAGCTTGTCTTACATGTGGCTAACCCGGGTTTTATCCCTGGCTTCCTATATAGTCCCGAGTCCATCAGAAGTGATCCTGACTCAGAGGCAGGAGTATAGCCTGAACACTGAGAGGTGTGTCCCAAAAATCATAAAGAAAGAACAAAAAAGCAATTACATAAACACATTTGCTAATGACCAAGCAAGTGACTTTTATTGGTTCAACTCTGATCCCAGTTATAAAGGTTAGCAAGTTTTTGTCCAAGAAAATCAATTTAGAGACACCAATGACAAAACAGAAGGGCTTTAGCTTTCAAACCAAGTGATTTATTAGATCTGACACTTGTATCTAGCTCGAGAGCTGATCCTTTACTCCAAAAAACATCATACGAAGAGCCTTAACAAAAAAAAAGTTGGTGCAACTCTGAATTAATGTAAACTATTGTAAAATCAGTTAACCATATGTAGCAATTGCCTTTCGAATCACAAAAGCAATTTCTGAACTTAAATGGCAAAAAAAATAGGCCAGAGCAATAGCACAGAGCAGGGTGTTTGTCTTGCATGCAGTTGAGCTGGGTTCGACCCCCAGAATCCCATATGGTCCCCAGAGCCTGCCAGAGTGATTTCTGAGTGGAGAGCTGGAAATAGCCCCTAAACACCCTCGGGAGTGGCCCAAAAACCAAAAGAAGTGCAGACTAAACCTTGTGACAATAAGCTTAAAAAAAACAACAACAACAACAAAAAAAAAAAAAACCGGGGCCCAGAGAGATAGCACAGTGGCGTTTGCCTTGCAAGCAGCCAATCCAGGACCAAAGGTGGTTGGTTCGAAACCCGGTGTCCCATATGGTCCCCCGTGCCTGCCAGGAGCTATTTCTGAGCAGACAGCCAGGAGTAACCCCTGAGCACTGCCGGATGTGGCCCAAAAACAAAAAACAAAAAAACAAAACAAAACAAAAACAAAAACAGAAGTTAATTGAAAGTGTGAGGAGCCGGGAGAGATAGCATGGAAGTATTTGCCTTGCATGCAGAAGGACGGTGGTTTGAATCCTGGCATCCCATATAGTCCCATGTGCCTGCCAGGGGCCATTTCTGAGCGCAGATCCAGGAGTAATCCATAAGTGCTGCCAGGTGTGTCTCAAAACAAACAAACAAACAAACAAAAGAAAGTGTAAAAGTGTAACCTTATGTATGCCCCTTCCAAGGTCACTCCTGAGCAGAGAGCTAGGGATGGTCCCTAAGCAGAACCAGGTATGATTCCTTCCTAGCCCTCCAAAAATAGAAGGGGGAGACAAAAAAATAGAAGACAAAAATATACATCCATTATGGGTGCTGCGAGCACTCAGTCTAATAAAACCCTAAGTCAAGCAAAACAAAATAGCTCACTCACTTTAGCTAATTCTAGCCCCCTCCAAAATGATGGGCATCACATAAAGTCCAGTATTTCATAAACTCAAACAGAAGCACATATGTTGGTGATCAAACATGACAAGGTTAAACAAGATGGAACAAGCACAGCTAAGAAAAGAAACAGAAACTCTTGTGCTTCCTTACAACTATGCAGAACAGTTGCAATAAATACAAAATAAAAGATGGTCATAGACACTGAAGAAATATGTAAAGGATATCCTGAATAAGATTTCAATGCACTTAAGTTAAAGGTAAGACTATCTTTGTGAAAACATGTTAAGCATTTTGAGATTTATTAATTTTACTAATAGTGCCTAGTGAACCAGCTACTAGAAAGTACCAAAACTTAGAAGAGTGTGGGGCCGGAGAGATAGCATGGAGGTAAGGCGTTTGCCTTTCATGCAGGAGGTCATCGGTTCGAATCCCGGCGCCCCATATGGTCCCCTGTGCCTGCCAGGAGCAATTTCTGAGCCTGGAGCCAGGAATAACCCCTGAGCACTGCCAGGTGTGACCCAAAAAAAAAAAAAAAAAAAAAACTTAGAAGAGTGTCAGAGCAATATTATAGTAGGTAAGGGGCTTGCCTTGCTTGCAGCCTACTGATCCCTAGCACCATAGTCACCCAAGCCTGCCAAGAATGATTTCCTAAGCACAGAGCCAGGAATAATTCCTGAGCACTGCTGGGTGTGGCCCAACAACAAAGTAATGAATGAATATTCCTCACTACATCTGGAATATTGTGGCAAGTTGGGTGGTGGTGGTGGTGCAAGCCACACCTGGTAGTGCTCCAGAAAACACCAAAGACTGAATCTGTGTCAGTCGCTTGCAGTGCAATCACCTTTCCCAATGTATCATCTCTCCAGTCTCTATAGCAAACTTTTCTTTAATGCAGCTAATAACCAAGATAATAAATTCCACAGACTTTAATAACCCTGACAGGTAACAAAATATCCTAAAGAATCTAAATGATAAGGGGCCGGGCGGTGGCGCTAAAGGTAAGGTGCCTGCCTTACCTGCGCTAGCCTAGGACGACCGCGGTTCGATCCCCCGGCGTCCCATATGGTCCCCCAAGCCAGGAGCGACTTCTGAGCGCATAGCCAGGAGTAACCCCTGAGCGTCACCGGGTGTGGCCCAAAAACCAAAACAAAAAACAAACAAACAAACAAAAAAAAAAGAATCTAAATGATAAACTTTCAAGGCTGGGAAGAGTACAGGAATTAAGGGTGTTTGCTTGCGCTGCATCCTGCTAATTCCAGGTTCAAATCTAGGTACACATATACATAATATGATTTGCTGAGAACTGCCAGAAGTGATCCCTGAGCACACGGTGTGGCTCAAAAACAAAAATAAGCTTTTAGATTACAAGTGAAAGGTGCAATTTTAACATAGTGTATAAAAATCAACCAACCAACAGGCCAACTATCATCCTCCTAAATCAGAACATACGGGAAGATAATGTCAGGCTACTATTGAATAAGCACTCACTACTACAAGAAAGAAGCATGGTTTGAAATGAAATCCTGCCTTTGCCAAAGAAGAGTGACTGGGAGACCAAGAGTGAAAATACCTTAAAGATTTAAATTCTCACAGAAACTAACCTTTCTCCTTGGATTTTCTATCTTGTTCTCTTTCCCGACTTTTGCTCCTATGCTTATATGACTTTCGATCTCGGCTTTTTGATCGTCTTCGGTCCCGGCTACGAGATCTATGCTTTCTTTCAGATCTATCGTGACTTCTGCTTCGTCGTCGATCTCTACTTCTTAACAATTTAAAAGAAAAGAAAATTCTTCAATTGAAGTTAAAGAGTAAAAATTAAGGAATTACCATATTTTTTGCTCTATAAGACACATAGTTTTTAGACGAGAAAAAGAAAAACATACATTCTAAAGCAAATAATGTACTAAAGTATTTAATAAACTATAACAATATTTCAACCATGGTAAGTGAACAGCAGTCAACATGGCATTAGAATCATTATGACTGTCATTAACAAATGGAGAGTTTAAGTTACGAGTAATCTTCTAGTTTTCTGGAAGCCCCAAGAACTCAGCTGCAGGCAGCATTTGCTCCATAAGACGCACAGACATCCCCCCCAAGGAGTTTTATGGTACGAAAAATACAGTATATACTATTGAATACATTTAAGAACTGTGGGTCAGAAATACAATACAGTAGCTCAGGTACTTGCTGCTGTGCATACAACCAAACCAGGTTTGATCCCCACTAGTTGCATGGTCCCGAGTAAAGCCAAGACTAAGCCCCGACAGCTAATTGTGGCGCCCCCACAAAAATGACCTCCCCCAATAAATAATTTAGTGTGGTTCTTTCATTATACTTGAAGTTGTTCAAAGCAAACTGAATGACCTCATCAAGAATTACTTGTAACTTTAGAGTCAATGAAAGAGGAGCCCTTAGAAGATCAGCTACCACAATAACTTCATAATAAATTTGCTGAATGGTAGGAAATAGCAAGACATTCAAAGAGATTCAAGTACTACTTCAGCCCTCACAACTTAGCAGCACCAGGGCCAAGGAATATGTGCAGTCATTAATGTGTCTGCGCATTCAGCAGGCACCCTATTTCATGCACTCAGAATACCTGCTCCGCCTTCTCTCTCTACTTCGTGATCTTTTGTGATCTCGAGACCTGCTACATCTCCTGTCAGAAGTTCGACTTGAATGTCGACTTCGTGAACGGCTTCGCTTTCTTCTTTCTCTGTCTCGAGCCCTTTCTTTTTCCCTTTCCTCCTCCTCTCTTCGTCTTTTCCTTTCTCTTTCTTCCCTTTCTCTCTCACGCTCTTTTTCTCTTTCTTCTCGTTCTTGCTTCTCCTTTTTTAAGCGTTCATCACGATCTGGTTCTTCAGTTCTTTTTCTTAATTTCTCCTATAAAAATCAAATTGGATTTTTATAAACTCTAACCAAGAGATGGGGCAATGGTGTTAGTTAATATGAAGCTGTAAACCAATTCAGAATAAATAGTCCACAAGGAAACAGAAATTCCAACACTAAGTATCCACACAAAATATATCATGATCTGATGAAATCCTCAAGAATATGTTCAGTGGTGTGGCAGGTTTGCCAAACAGCAATGCTCAGGGGACTACAAAGCATAGTGTTGGGTGAATGGTCCCTGGGTAGATATATACAAGGTCAAGTACCTTAGTCACTGTGCTATATATGTCCAGCCCAACAATATTTTTTCCCCAGATTCATAATGTGAAGGCAACTAAGTGCCTTGATAATCTGATTAAAAAAAAATCTTGAGGGCCCGGAGAGATAGCACAGCGGCGTTTGCCTTGCAAGCAGCCGATCCAGGACCTAAGATGGTTGGTTCAAATCCCAGTGTCCCATATGGTCCCCCGTGCCTGCCAGGAGCTATTTCTGAGCAGACAGCCAGGAGTAACCCCTGAGCACTGCCGGGTGTGACCCCCCCCCCAAAAAAAAATCTTGAGATTATCACTCCTTCGGGGGGGGCAGAGAAATAGCACATGGTAGACCCAGAACAGACCTAGGCTCGATTCCCAACATCCCATATGGTCCCCTGAACATGCGAGGAGTGATTTCTGAGTGCAGAGCCAGGAGTAACCCTTGAAAGACGCCAGATGTGGCCCCTCCAAAAAAAAAAAAAAGAGAGAGAGAGAGATTATCACTGCTTCAAAAACCTCACTAGGGGCCAGAAAGATAGTACAACCAACCTGGGTTATATCCAGAGCATCCCACATGATCCCTCAAGCACTAGGAGTAATTCCTGAGTGCTGAGCCACGAGTAAACCCTAAATACTGCTGAGTGTGCCCCATCACACACAAACACAAAACAACCTAATACTTTATCAGTAATGTATCAAAGAGGCATGCATTATCTCCATGTGTACAATTAGGTTATATATAGTTTCATTTCAACTATAGCTAAAATATATGTTGAGTAAGTCCTAGTTACAGCAATAAGAAAATTAAAGAAACTTAAATTGGACAAAAATATTTAATAAAATAGGGGCTGGAGAGTATCATGGAGGTAAGGAGTTTGCCTTGCATGCAGGACAGTGGTTCAAATCCTGACATCCCATATGGTCCCCCAAAGTCTGCCAGGAGCAATTTCTTTTTTTTTTTTTTTTGGTTTTTGGGCCACACCCGGAGATGCTCAGGGGTTACTCCTGGCTGTCTGCTCAGAAATAGCTCCTGGCAGGCACCGGGGGGGGGGGGGGGGGGGGAGAAGACGGGGACCATATGGGACACCGGGATTTGAACCAACCACCTTTGGTCCTGGATTGACTGCTTGCAAGGCAAACGCCGATGTGCTATCTCTCCGGGCCCACCAGAAGCAATTTTTGAGCATAGAGCCAGAAGTAACCCCTGAACACTGCCGAGTGTGACCCCAAAAAAACAAAAAATAAATTAATTTTAAAAAATCACTCTTTACAGATAATATGATATACATAAAAAATCCTAAAGAGAAAATGTTGTTTGCCTGCATGCAACTAATCCAAGTTTAATCCCTGGTGTGACCTTACCCCCCAATTATTTTTTGGTTTTGAGTCATACCAGAGCAGTGTTCAGGGTTTATGGCTCTGCATTCATTCCTAATGGGCTTGGGGAACCAGATGGAATGCCAAGGACGAACCCTACTTGCATGTAGGCTACATGCAAGGCAAATGGACTACCCCTTGGTCCGTCCCCCCAAAAAATATTTTCTTGAAAGAGATTTCTCAAAAATTAAAGATAAGGGGCTGGAGAGATAGCATAGAGGTAAGGCGTTTGCCTTTCATGCAGAAGGTCATTGGTTCAAATCCCGGCATCACATATGGTACCCCGAGTCTGCCAGGAGCAATTTCTGAGCGTGGAGCCAAGAGTGGCCCCTGAGCGCTGCCGGGTGTGACCCAGAAATCCAAAAAAAAAAAAAAAAAAAAAATCAAAGATAAGCTGTTCTTGGGGCCGGAGTGATAGCATGGAGGTAAAGTGTTTGCCTTGCATGCAGAAGGTCGGTGGTTCGAATCCCAGCATCCTATATGGTCCTGAGCCTGCCAGGAGTGACTTCTGAGCATAGAGCCAGGAGTAACCCGTGAGCATGTGACCCAAAAACCAAAAGCCAAAAAAAAAAAAAAAAAAAAGATAAGCTGTTCCAGTGAATCCAATCCTTGGGATCTATCTAGCCCAAGAACAACAATTAATTCAAGTCGTTCAAATGCCGTACAATAGAGAAAAAGAGAAATGGATATAGAAATTGTGATGTGGGGCCGGAGAGATAGCATGGAGGTAAGGCGTTTGCCATTCATGCAGAAGGTCATCGGTTCGAATCCCGGTGTCCCATATGGTCCCCCATGCCTGCCAGGAGCAATTTCTGAGCATGGAGCCAGGAAAAACCTCTGAGCACCGCCGGGTGTGACCCAAAAACCACAAAAAAAAAAAAAAAAAAAAGAAATTGTGATGTGTATACATGGTAGAATATTACTCAGCCATTATATGATGTAAAGTCTTGCCTTTCTTACAACTTGAAAGAAACTAGTGTTTCATGTGCAATTACAAATCAGAGAGGAGGCCAGTGCCTGGTGCTCTCTCGTGTATAAAAGAGAACAAGGCAGAAACTGGACTGAGTACAATAAAAACAAACCCTTGATCTGGGACAACAGAAGTGAAGTACCAAGCAGAGACTGGGTGAAGACTAGAAGTGACCTAAGGCACACTGATAGGGGAACAGAAATTTTGTGCGCAAAAGCATAGGTGTCATCAACACTACTGTTTAAGCAAGTCACCCTAATAATAAAATAATTATGTGCTCACTTCTGCAGCACATAGACTAAAATTAGAACGATACAGAGAATATTAGCACAGCCCCTGCACAAAAATGACAAACAAATTCGTGAATGGTTCCATATTTAAAAATAAAATAATTATGTTTTAATTTAAAATAAAAGTCTGACTTAAGCAAACACAGGGGCTGGAGAGACAGCACAGCAGAAGGGCGTTTGCCTTGTATGTAGCCGTTCTAGGATGAACAGTGATTCGAATCCCGGCGTCCCATATGGTCCCCCATGCCTGCCAGGAGCAATTTCTGAGCACAAAGCCAGGAGTAACCCCTGAGTGCCGCCGGGTGTGACCCAAAAACAAAGAAAAGCAAACACACAATTAGAAAAATACTTACTTTTAATTCTTCTACAGTAGCTTTAATTTTAGCATAGCCCATGTGTTGTTTTCCCATTAAATGGTCATCTACACGGGACTGGGCATCTCCTACTATCAAAAAGGCTCCACACACTTCACACACCTCCATTTGCTTTTCTTGGGCAGCAAAACTTTCAATAGTCTGAAATGACAAATCAGTTACTATAAGAGTATCTTGGGGAAAGGAACAAATTAATATCCCTTATAACTTAAAATTTTAAAAAATTTGTTAATTGGCAGCGTTTAGGGTTATTCCTTGTTCCAGGATAAACCTAGAGTTCATGCATTCCAACCCTTTACGATCTTTAGAGGTGATTCATCAGTGGAGAACCAGGAGTAACCCAAGCATCACTAGATGTATTCCCCCCACCAAGAAATAAGCAAAAGGACAGCAACCAACTTTCTGTTTCATTCAATAAGAGCTCTAGCCCTATAGGACCCTATGCAACCATGACCATACCACTGTGAAAAATAACTTGAGGTCACAAAGAGTTCACTAGGTTTAGAACACATTTTGCATGCCAGAGATCAAGTCCCATCTACAGTCCTGCAAGATCCCCTAAGCATTGTCAGGCATATTCCCCCACATACCCCCAAAACAACCTATCTTTCAGACAGTTATTTACTAAGGTTCAACACTCTAAAACTGTAACTACCACATTAAAAAAGTGTACGAATCATTTGTGGAACTAAAATTACTGAATATAACCTGAATATTTCATCCCATATTAGGGAACCAACAACCAATAATTAGACACTACTGTAAATATCTGTCAAATAAGTATGTATATCATCTAAGGCTGTTTTATATGAATTTTGCACTTGTCAGAACCTTATGGCCTACAAACCTAAAATATTTATTATGTGATCCTTTAAAAATAACTTTGTAGGGCCAGAGTGACAGTACAATGGGAGGATGTTTGCCTTGCACACGCTGACCTAGGACAGACCTAGATTCAATTCCCAGTGTCCCATGTCCCATATTGTCCCGAGCCAGGAGTAACCCGAGTGTCACTGGGTGTGGCCCCCACCCAAAAAAAGATTAAGTTTGTAGAGAAAGAAAAAGAACTTGCAAAGTCTGAATAGCTCAAAGGGCTAGTGCCTATGATATGCACGCTGCAGAGCAGTAACTAGAGCATCAGTGAGTGACTCTCACCCCTCCCTTAGAAGTACTTCATGGAGTGTAAAATGCAGAAAACTTGCAACCCTGGCTTTGATTTCCAGACTGCATATAAAAAAGAGGGGACTAAAGTGATAGTACAACAGACAAAGCATTTACTTTGCACACAACAAACCCAACCCAGGTTCGATCCTTTGACCATATGCTTCATGAGCAGCACCAGAAGTAATTCCAAAGTGTCGAGCCAGGAATAACTCCTGAACATCAGAAATAGTCAGGGAAAATTTTAATAAAAAGGATAAGAAAAAGAGAAACATATCAACTCTTAATTTAGAACTAGAACATCCAAAAACTGTTTCCACCCCTCTAGGAAGGGATTTTAAATAATTTAGCCTGAATAGCCTGGATGAATAAAAACTCAATTGTTACTTACCGAGGTTGTCGATCTGAGTAATTCTCGTTCTTCTTTTAACTGCTCAACTAATTTCATCATTCCCTGGGCTTCCTCTACCTTTCCTTCAGATCCTAATTCTTCAATCTAAGGGAATTAAGAAAAACAGTTAAGACTCCTTTTTTGTTGTCATTGTTGTTTTTGTTTTTGTGTCACACCCAGCAGCGCTCAGGGGTTACTCCTGGCTCTCTGCTCAGAAATCACCTCTGGCAGGCACGGGGGACCATATGGGGGACCATATGGGATACCGGGATTCGAACCACCTTCCTAGTGCATGCAAGGCAAACGCCTTACCTCCAGGCTATCTCTCCAGCCCCAGTTAAGACTCCTTTTAAGGGGCCCAGAAATAGTACTACAGATAGAAAACTTGCCTTGCATATGGACCCCTAAGCATGCCCAAAGTGATCCCTGAGCACAGAGGGAGGGATAAATTCTGAAACTATTGTGTGGGGCCATAAATCAAACTGAGAAAAAAGGACCGTCTCTAGGGTACAGAGCAATAGCACAGTGAATAGGGTATTTACATTACACACGGCTGACATGGGTTCAATCCCTGGCATCCCAAATGTTTCCCTTAGTGAGTGTGCCGAGAGTGATTTCTGAGTGCAGAATCAGAAAACCATGAGCACTGCAGGTGTGGGCAACCCCCCCCAGAAAAAAACTTTGACAGCGTTCATAGATCAACCCAAATGTATTTACAATACAGCAAATAACTTGACATTACTACCCCTTAATTACTTTAGTGGCTATCTGGTATCACATTAGTAAAGATACTTCCTACAAACAAAATACAAGGGCATCCCAGACCAAGATCAACAACAAAGAATCCTAAATATCAGAAGCCAGATGTTTCAAAGTGTTGTTTGTATAGGTACAAAATGATCATACATGGGGCCAAAGAGATAGCACAACAGTAGGGCATTTGCCTTGCATGCGGCCAACCCAAGACAGACCATACATACGGTCCTCCGATCTTGCCAGGAGTGATTTCTGAGCAGATACAGGGATAACCCCAGAAATAGTCGAGTGTGACCCAAAAACCAATCAATTAATAAACTGCTTAGGGCCGGAGAGATAGCATGAAGGTAGGGTGTTTGCCTTGCATATAGAAGGACGGTGGTTCGAATCCTGGAATCCCATATAGTCCATCAAGCCTGCCAGGAGCCATTTCTGAGCTTAGAGCCAGGAGTAACCCCTGAGCACTGCTGGGTATGACCCAAAAACAAACAAACAAATAAATAAATAGCTTTAAAAAAAAGACAGTGCAGGAGAGATAGCATGGAGGTAAGGTGTTTTGCAGAAGGTCAGTGGTTTGAATCCCGGCATCCTATGTGGTCCCGAGCCTGCCGGGAGCGATTTCTGAGCACAGAGCCAGGAGTAACCCCTGAGCGCTGCCAGGTGTGACCCAAAAACCAAAAGAAAAAGACTTGGTGACTTTAAAAGGAGGGGAGGGGGCCTGGCGTCGGAGAGATAGCACAGCAGTAGGGTGTTTGCCTTACAAGCAGCCGACCCAGGATGGATGGTGGTTCAAATCTCAGCATCCCATATTGTCCATTGAGCCTACCAGGAGTGACTTCTGTGCGTAAAGCCAGGAGTAAACCCTGAGCGCCACCAGATGTGACCCAAAAAACGAAGGAAATAAAGGAGGGGGGGCACCAGAGAGATAGCACAGCAGTAGGGCATTTCCCTTGCACGCTGCCTATCCAGGACAGACAGTGGTTCAAATCCCGGCATCCCATATGGTCACCTGAGTCTGCCAGGAGTGATTTCTGAGCGCTGAGCTAGGAGTATCTTGACTGCCTCTGGGTGTGACCCAAAAACAAAAACAAAAACAAAAGAAAAAAGAAAAATCACACATGACAGATCAATAAAACCAACATAATAGCCTACAGTTCAAAAAGCATAGTGAATTTCCTTAGCACTGCTGATAAACTTCTCCCAAGAGAAGCTCTTTCTCCAGTCCTGCTCCTCACTTCAGTAATATCAATCTTAATTTTCAAGTCAGAATCATAAGTTTGTTGATGGCCACTTGAAAAAATGTTTCATAATCTGTTCACAACAACGTTTGGACATGTCTTAATTGCACGTATTTTTTTGGCACTCAAAATAGATTTCTGCGGGCCGGAGAGATAGCATGGAGGTAAGGCGTTTGCCTTTCATGCAGAAGGTCATCGGTTCAAATCCCGGCACCCCATATGGTCCCCTGTGCCTGCCAGGAGCAATTTCTGAGCCTGGAGCCAGAAATAACCCCTGAGCACTGCCGGGTGTGACCCAAAAACCAAAAAAAAAAAAAAAAAAAGATTTCTGCACTGGTAATTTCTTGTTCAACAGGTATATCATCCCCCTAAATTTCATTCACATGTTGTGCCATCACAAACTTATGTCTTGCCACTAATAAAGATTCTGCTAGAACAGCAGGTACAGTTTTATGAACCTGACTTTTCTTCTGTGGTGAGATCCCATTGAGGTGATAATCAAAGCCTATGTTTCAGGTAGCTGAAATCTTTGATCCTGAGGTATAAATGGTCGCACAGTTTCATCAGGCCAGATTGTTCTAGAGCATATTGTGTCTAGGTAAGCAGTGGCCACATGACACTTATTAGAATCTGAAGATTTGGTTGAAAAGTTGAATAAGCTTTAGGGAATTGGGAAGATAGCACAGACAGTAGTGTGCTTACCTATTACCTAGTACATGGCCAATTCAGCCCCCAATAGGGTGCCCCATGCATCACCAGGAGTCATTCCTGAGCACAAAGCCGGGAGTACCCCTGAGCATTGCTAGGTATAGCCCAAAAAAGAAAAAAGGTTTTAGAAATAACAATTCTTTTAACTAAAGAGCAAAATTCTGATAGAAAACCAGTCTGGGGCCCGGAGAGATAGCACAGCAGCGTTTGCCTTGCAAGCAGCCAATCCAGGACCAAAGGTGGTTGTTTCGAATCCCGGTGTCCCATATGCTCCCCCATGCCTGCCAGGAGCTATTTCTGAGCAGACAGCCAGGAGTAACCCCCTGAGCACCGCCGGGTGTGACCCAAAAACCAAAAAAAAAAAAAAGAAAAAAGAAAAAAGAAAGAAAAGAAAGAAAACCAGTCTGGCTGTTATAAACAAACATTGGCCTTTTTGGTAGAGGTGGACAAAAAATAGCTTTCCAGAGGTGGTTATTCCAGTGGCCACCTCCTCACACTCCCACAGCAAGATTACTGCCATCAAAAAAAAAATATCGCTTCTGCATTTAAATCTTTTATTTATTTTTCATTTTTGAGCCGTACCCAGTGACACTAAGGGGTTACTCCTGGCTATGCGCTCAGAAATTGCTCATGGCACGAGGGACCATATAGGACACCAGGGATCGAACCCAAGTCTGTCCTAGGTCAGCTGCATGCAAGGCAAATGCCCTACCGCTGTGTTATCGCTCCGGCCTCAGATCTTTTACTCTTTACTGAAGTCTCTTTGGGATTAAATTACCAATATAATTTTTTACAACTTAAGTGATATACCTGACACATAAACCAAAAGTTTCTGGGGGCCATGCCCAATGATGCGCAGAGCTACCCGACTCTGCTCAGGTAACCACACAAACGAAGTACCAGATCAAATCCAAGCCTCACTTGAGCTTTACCTTTGAATGATCTCTCTGACCGCTAAGCTACAAAAAAAACCCCACACTTTTTACATGTATTTTTTTGTTTCTGGGCCAATCCCAGTGACGCTCAGGAGTTACTCCTGGCTCTGTGCTCAGAAATCGTTTCTGGCTATGGAGACTATATGGGTTGCCAGAGATCAAACCAGGTCCGTCCTGGATCTGCTGTGTGCAAGGCAAACACGCCCTACCACTATGTTATCACTCTGGCCGCTATATTTTTTCATAGTATTATCTTCTTATTCTGGGACCAGAGATATACATAGTACAGCAGGCAGGATGTTAGCCTTTCATGTGACCAACTGAGGTTCAATTCAAAGCACTTCATATGGCCCTCAAAACCCAACAGGAATGATCCCTGAGCACCACCATATGTGGAAACCCCCCACCCCCAAAAGATACTATAGTCTCTCCATTCCTCTTTAATATCGTTTAAAAAGTAACATTACTGAGGCCAAAGCAATAGTTCAGCAGGTAGGGCATTTGCCTTGAAATCAGCCCAGTTACCCGTATGGTCCCCTTTGCATTGCCAGGAAAAATTCCTAAACGCAGAGCCAGTAGTAATCTCTAAGAGCATTGCTGGGTGTTGTCCAAAAACCAAAATAATTACAAAGCGCTGACATTTTGATATAAAAAGTTACCACATCCTACCACCACCAAGCTCCCTATGTCATCCTTAGTTCAACCCTTTTATTATCCCCAAACTCCCCTTCTGCTTGATAATCTGAATTTGTTATCCAACCAAACCCAGCAGTTTACAATTTCAAAGACCAAGATTGTGTTGAACAATAAAAAGACAGTATTTGACAGTATTATTCAATATGGTCTTCAAAATTCATTATCTGTTTGAGTATTTGAGCCATAGTCAGCAGTGCTCAGAGGTTAACCCTCAGCTCTATGATCAGGAATCACTCCTAAAAGGGCTTAGGGGACCATATACACAGTATAAGGGATTGAACTGGGACTGGCTGCAGTTAAGCCAAGAGCTTTAATTCCTGAACTTACTCTCTAGCTAAATCTGCAGTTTCTTTCAGGTGAAGAATTTTGTACTCATGAAACCAATAAAGGTAGAAGATGAACACATCACCGCCCAAAAAGCTTCATGTCTTTGTACTAACTCCTCTTCAAGCAATTATCTGCTTTTTGTCACTAAGGTTACTTAGGAATTTCTGGAATTTTATATAAATAGAACGATACATTTTATAACTATTTCTGGCTGGCTTCTCTCCCCAATCCAATAATTCAAAGATCCATTTATATATGCGACATGTAACCAATTCCTTTTTTCTTTAAAAAAAACTTGTTGGGGCTCGAGATATAGCACAGTGGTAGGGCGTTTGCTTTGCAAGCAACCAATCCAGGGCAGACGGTGGTTCAAATCCTGGCATCCCATATGGTCCCCCAAGCCTGCCAGGAGCAATATCTGAGCACAGAGCCAGGAATAACCCCTGAACACTGCGGGTGTGATCCAAAAAAACAAAAAACAAAAAACCTAAGACTTCATATATGTAAGAGGGAAAAGAGTGTGCTAAATGCCTCAGCCCCAAACTTTGTACTTCTACATTTTTTTTGGGGTTTTGGGTTTTCTTCACCAGTGTTCAACCTGTCACCAATGTCCCCAGTTTCCTTCCCACCGTCCCCCGCATGCCTTTGGGGCAGGTATTTTTCTTTTCTTCTTTTTCTTCTCTCCACGACTTCCCCCCTTTTTCAGACATTGCGGTTTGCAATACTGTTATTGAAAGGATATCACACGCACCCAATTCTAGTCCAGAGTGATCACTCCCAACTATCATTGTCATAATGGTCATTCTCTACCCTAACTGCATTCCCCCTACTTGCTATTTGTGGCAAACATCCTAACATAAACTCATCCTAAAACATTTTACTTTTAAAGGAATAGTTAATTTTCCCAAAGTGATCACACCCTTTTAAATTCAAGCAGCAGTGTTAATCATTGTAGTATTCTCATCTTCATGAACTTTAGATATGGAATCTGGAGACAGCTCAATTAGCTGAGCATTTCCTTTAAATGTTGGAGTCCCAGGTTTGATAGCCAGGCAAATGTCTTGCCAAGCACATCTGGGAGCAAACCCAAGCATAGGACTTATAGCAGCCCCTAACAAAGAGAGGAGTGGCCCAAAATAAAAATAATCACTAGATATGCTGAGTTTTTTTTATTTTTCAGTGATTCTACTATATATAAATACACATGCACTTAGGTACCACCTTCTGTAGTTGCAGGATTGTGATTTTAATGATGTGTAATATTTACTAGCAATACGATTTTACTATTAATGTATCTCTGTTTAGTTTCTAATATATTGTCTGCCCACCCTAAAGGTAGAAAGATATTACCTGTATTAGTCATTTGTGCACAGTTTTGATATTTTTTGCTCAATTTTGGACTATACAGCCCCTATTGCAATGTCTTATATCTGACTAAGAAAATAAAAGATGTAAAAAAAAAATGTATTCCCGGGGCTGGCGCAGTGGCGCTAGAGGTAAGGTGTCTGCCTTGCCAGTGCTAGCCTAGGACGGACCATGGTTCGTTCGATCCTCTGACGTCCCATATGGTCCCCCAAGACAGGAGCGACTCCTGAGTGCATAGCCAGGAGTAACCCCTGAGCGTCACCGGGTGTGGCCCAAAAACCAAAAAAAAGAATGTATTCCCTTAATGACAAAGGATCTTTCATGTTAGTATTTCTGTCTTCTTTGGTTAAACATACATTCCAGTTATTTTCTGGCATAAAGAAAACTCTCAAAAAAAAGAAAAAAAGAAAAAAAAAAGAAAACTCTCACCTGCTGTAGGAGTACATCAATTTTATCTGTGAGAACTTGAATTTTTTCTTCATTTTTGCCTGTTGGGCCAGCTGCCTATTGAACATAAAATATGCCAAAAGTTATACTTTTTTAAAATCAAGCTACCACCCAATATATATTTAAATAAAGTGTAACAATTAGTGACTCAAGCATATTCATTTTCACTCAATTAGACACTTTTGTCAATTTTTTATTTTGTTTTTGGGCCACAATCGGCGGTGCTCGGGTGAATCCTGGCTCTGCACTCAGACATCACTCCTGGCAGGCTCAGGGGACTATATAAGAAGCCAGGGATCGAACACAGATTTGTCCCAGGTCAGCCATGTGTAAGGTAAACACCTTACCTGTTGTGCTATTGCTCTGTCAATTATTGACACTTAAAATCAGGCAGGATGCCTTGAAAGCAGCCAACTTGGAGTAGATCCCCAGCATCCTATACAGTCCCCCAGAGCCCCACCAGGATTAATTCCTGAGTACATAGCCATGAGTTACCCATCCTAAAGTCCCCCAGAGCCCCACCAGGAGTAATTCCTGAGTACATAGCCATGAGTTACCCCTGAGAATCTCCAGGTATGATCAAAATAAAAATAACAAACTCTTGAGCCAGAGCAATAGTACAGCTGGTAGGGTGCCTGTTTGCCTTGCACACAATGGACTAAGGTTCAATCCCTGCCATTCCATATGGTCCCCCAAGCATTGCCAAGAATGATTCCTGAGCACATAGCCAAAAGTAACATAGAGCATCACAGAATGTTGCCCCAAAGCCCCACCCATGGGGGAAAAAAAAAGAGAGAAAGAGCTTATGATTGGCAAAATTGATGTTACATTTACCATAAAGGCTGAAAAAGATTTTTTGGGGGGGGCCACACCCAGCGGTGCTCAGGGGTTTCTCCTGGCTGTCTGCTCAGAAATAGCTCCTGGCAGGCACGGGGGACCATATGGGACACTGGGATTCGAACCAACCACCTTTGGTCCTGGATCGGCTGCTTGCAAGGCAAACGCCGCTGTGCTATCTCTCTGGGCCCTGAAAAAGATTCTTTAAAAATAGAAGTCCCCCGTGCATGCCAGGAGCAATTTCTGAGCACGGAGCCAGGAAAAACCCCTGAGCACTGCCGGGTGTGACCCAAAAACCACAAAAAAAAAAAAAAAAATAGAAGTAGCATGGGGCCTGAGAGATGGCATAGAGGTAGGGCATTTGCCTTGCATGCAGAAGGACGGTGGTTCGAATCCTGGCATCCCATATGGTCCCCTGAACCTGCCAGAAGCGATTTCTGAGCGTAGAGCCAGGAGTAACCCCTGAGCACTGCTGGGTGTGACCCAAAAATCAAAAAAACAAAAACAAAAAAAACAAAATAGCAAGCCAGAGAGATAGCACAGTAGTAAGGTGCTTGCCTTGCAAGCAGCCTATCCAGGACGGATGGTGGGTCAAATCCGAGCTTCCCATATAGTCCTCCGTGCCTGCCAGGAGTGATTTTTGAGTGCAGAGCCAGAAGTAACTCCTGAACGCTGCTGGGTGTGACCCAAAAAAACAAAAAAATTAAATTAATAAAAATACAAATAGCAGTAGGGTGTATGCCTTGCACATGGCCAACACAAGATGGACCCTGGTTCTATTCCTGGCATCCCATATGGTCCCCTGAGCCTGCCAGGAGTGACTTCTGTGTGCAGAGCCAGGAGTAACCCCTGAGGGATGTCAGGTGTGACCCAAAGGGAAAAAAAAAAGCTAAAAACAAAAATAAGATGGAGCCAAAGCATAAACAGGTAGGTCATTTGCCTTGCACTCATCCTACCCATGTTCCATCCCCAGCGTCTCATATGGTCAGTCCCGAAGCACGACCATGAGTATTCCTGAGTACAAGGCCAGGAGTAACTCAAAACAAAAATACAAATGAAAGAATCTGAACACAAATCCATTATTCAGTAGGTCTCTGTATCTCCAGAGAACAAGATTCCTTTACAAATATTATAAACTTCATATTTCATACTCACTCCAGAAGACTGCTGATTTTGAGATAATGCCAAACGAGCATGGCCTCGTCTAATTCTACGTTCTACTTCTGCAAGTAAACTCTGCAAGTATCGCAAAAAATCTCTCTCATATCCAACTTTCATAAAACGAGAACTCTTCTCATACCTAATATACATGGGAAATAAACAAGCATTACTTACTTTTAAGATATTTTAACCATTACCACTCACACATTCTTTTTTTTTTGGGGGGGGGGGCCACACCCATTTGATGCTCAGGGTTACTCCTGGTTAAGTGCTCAGAAATTGCCCCTGGCTTGGGGGGATCATATGGGACGCTGGGGGATCGAACCAGGTCACGATCTTTCCTTGGCTAGCGCTTGCAAGGCAGACACCTTACCTCTAGCGCCACCTCGCAGGCCCCTACCACTCACACATTCTTAAGTCTTATGAAAGGGGCCAATAAGACAGATGACAGCGTGTTTAAGGAATATGAATTTTATATCCAACCAAAAAAAAGGGGGGGGGCAGAGGGAGATAATAAATTCAGTGTAATCTGCCCAGAGAGATCCCTGAGCTCAAAGGCAGGAGAAAACCAGGAGAACCATGCGGTATGGCCCTAAAGCAAAACTCAGGGGCTTGAACACCAACTTTATCTCTGTGCTTGATTTCTAAAAATGGACATAGGACCTAAGACCATCTATAGAACAAGAATTGCCAAAAAGCAAATTGTGGACAGGCAGAGTCAGAAGAGTGGGCAAGGTGCTCACTTGAACAGAGCAAAGCCGTATCTGATCCCTGATATCCCATAGGGTCCCCAAAGCTAGCCATGAGTGACTCCTTAGAGTAGAGACAGGTACCACTGAACAAAAACCATGGACTGGGAAGAGCAGGGGCCAGAGCAACAATACAGTAGGTAGGTCTCTTGACTTCCATGTTGCAGACCCAAATTCAACCTCCAGTAGCCCATATGGTTCCCCAAATAACACCAGGAATAATTCCTGAATGCAGAACCAGTAGTAACCCCTGAACATCTCTAGATATGGGCCCCCAAAAAATAAATAAAAGTAACTGTGGAACTCTGAGTAAGTGGTAAAGAGCATGCCTAGCATGTTCCAAGCCTGAGCTGGCACAAGCCCTGTTTAAAAAGAAAAAAGGCATGAGCCAGAGCAATAGTATAGCAGGTAGGATGCTCGCACTACATGTACTAGACCCACATTTGATTCCTGATATGGTTCTCCAAATAAGCCAAGCGTGATCCCTGACCCCAGAGCCAGGAATAAGCCCTGAGCACAGCTGAATGTAGCCACAAATCAAAAAAAGTTTGGAGGGTGGAGATAAAGATATAGTACAGGTATTGAGGTACCACCTGCCTTGCAACCATTGTTTTGATCTATCACTGTATAAGGTACCCCAAGAACTGCTAGAGTGATCCCTGGGCACAAATCCAAGTGTAAATAAGCATAGTCGGGTGTGGCCCAAGAACCAAAATATACAAAATAATTCTTTTTTTTTTTTTTTGGTTTTTGGGTCTCACCCGGCAGTGCTCAGGGGTTACTCCTGGCTTCATGCTCAGAAATTGCTCCTGGCAAGCACGGGGGACCATATGGGACACCGGGATTCGAACTGATGACCTTTTGCATGAAAGGCAAACGCCTTACCTCCATGCTATCTCTCCGGCCCCACAAAATAATTCTTAAAAAAAAAAAATGCCTGACCGGAGAGATAGCATGGTAGCATGGAGGTAGGGCATTTGCCTTGCATGCAGAAGGATGGTGGTTTGAATTCTGGCATCCCATATGGTCCCCCAAGCCTGCCAGGAGCAATTTCTGAGCGTAGAGCCAGGAGGAACCCTTGAGCGCTGTCAAGTGTGACCCAAAAACCAAAACAAAAAACAAACAAACAAAAAGGTTTGGGGGCTGGAGCAGTATGGCTTGCCTTGCTAACACTAACCTAGGATGGACCACAGTTCGGCCCCAGCATCCCATATGGTCCCCCAAGCCAGGGGTGCATAGCCAGGAGTAAATCCTGAGTATCATCGGGTGTGCACACCCTCCAAAAAAAGTTTTAAGCTTTATGCTTGGTAATTATGTATGCACTCATATGGTGGCTATCATTGAAGGTAACTTTCTACCACCCATCTAGTGATTAGGACCTGTAGTAGACAAATTACATTAGCTACGACTATTTCTTCAAAGCTTATTCCACTGAAACCAAATAATGACTAATGAAGAAATGCCCACAAAAAGGCAACTTACTGTTTCCGTAAGTTTTCATCATGAATTTTTTCACATGGACCTGAAAAGAATGTAAGTAACAAATATGAACATAGAGATTATTGATATTAACCTTTCATCTTGCCAAAATAAATTCCTTTAAAAAAAAAAAAGGAGGAAAGCCATTTTGCCTCTGAGTAGTCTGTAGATACCTAGGTTGATCCTACTAAATCATGAAAGCAAAATGCCCAACCAAATAAGCACATAAAAATGTTGTCTTCACAATCAGTATGATGGAATTATCTGGTAAGGAAAAAAAAAAGAGGGGGGAAAAGGTTCTATCAGGAATGTTTCTTTCAAATTTCTGTTCATGAAACCAGATAGTGCAAACATACTAACCTAATCCAAACCATCTCTAAAAATAATATTAACTCATAGTTGTTTCTCTGGAGGTGACCTCTGAATTTCTAAGTTCTGCACTTTTTTTGCTTTTTCTCTATTGATGAGACATCAAAATTTAGGTTAAATAAAGTTACATTTTGATTATACAAGTACTTTTTAACTGCTGAGTCAAACAAAAGGTGCATTTGGCAATACTTTTAACCCATTTCTGCTGCAATTTTTTTCATTTGTTTAATAGTCTAAAAACCAATTCCTTCATAAACACTAGCTAAGCTAAGGAAACTATCAATAAATACCAATTTTTTTCAGGATTCAGCTTCATTTTCTGGTAGGAGCCTCCTCCTGTGCCACTTCAATCTAAGCTACCTATTTTATAAGCTCACTAAATAAACTTGTCATCCTGAGAAAGTCTTTCTCTGGCCTGATGGCTGTTGTTTAGTGGATTCTTTTGTTTTCTTCCTTCTTGGTTTATGCCCAGGTGTTGGGAGTTTCCAGAGAAAAATTCAGAAATTTGCTGATACCTCACATATCTGAAAAAGATCTTAAAAAAAAACACACACACACCCCTCATAATTTTGATACTTGGCTAGTTAATCTATATATTTTTGCTCAGTATTAAGAAAGTGTTTCTCCAGTATCTTCATGCTTCCAGTTCTGAGGCCACTGTGATTCCTGATGCTATGTGCCCACCTCAATGCCTGGTACACTCTGAAATTTTACAATAGTATCAGTTGGAATGAATCTTTCTACAGAACAACCCAGACTAGACACACATTTCTCTCAGTACTCAATTTCTTTTTTGTTAATTTCCTCCTTTCTGCTTTCTCTATCTACAAACTCTGACTGCCATTTAAAATATCTTCAAAATTTACTCTTCTGGGTAAGGAGATAGATCAGAGAACTGGAGGTACAAGCAATATCCTCAAGGTCCCAAATTTAGTCCCTGGCATTACATGGTCCTTTAGTACCACTGGGATAATCTTGGTGGCCTCTAGCACTGCCAGGTCAAGTACTACTAGTGACCACCTGCAAGCAGCAGTCCCTAGAATCATCAGTCCAACAAATTCCCTTTATTTTCTAACCTTTTGACAGTTTTATCTCAAAGTTATACAGGTTTTTTTTTTGTTTTGGCTTTGGTTTTGGGTCACACCTGGCGGCGCTCAGGGGTTACTCCTGACTGCACTCAGAAGTTGCTATTGGTAGGTTGGGGGGATTATATGGGATGCCAGAAATCGAACCAGGATCCAGCCTATGTTGGCCGCGTGCAAGGCAAACGCCCTACCACTGTGCTATCACTCTGGCCCACCAGTTCTAAATTTTAAATGCTCCTTTTGTTTTTCAGAAGTTCCCCTGTTTTTCTATAGCATACTACTACTATTCTTGCTGGCATCTTATTTCTCTATAAATTCTAAATTTAGTTAAGATTCTTAAAAACTATTTTCCTTTTCTTTCCCCATTATTTGAGGGGCAGGGGAAGAAGAGTGAAGACCACACACCCAGTAGTACTGGGGCTTTACACCTGGCTCTAAGTGCAGAGATTCCCTGGTAGGTTTACAAAGATATAAAAGTAACTGTGGAACTCTGAGTAAGTGGTAAAGAGCATGCCTAGCATGTTCCAAGCCTGAACTGGCACAAGCCCTGTTTAAAAAGAAAAAAGGCATGAGCCAGAGCAATAGTATAGCAGGTAGGATGCTCGCACTACATGTACTAGACCCACATTTGATTCCTGATATGGTTCTCCAAATAAGCCAAGCGTGATCCCTGACCCCAAAGCCAGGAATAAGCCCTGCAGGGGATCAAACCTAGGTCAGTGGTTTGCAAGGTAAGCACCCTACTCCACTGTATTGTACCTCTCGTCTCTCCTCTTTAGTCCTAATTCCATTGAATTCTCTTTCCCCAGTGCCTGCTGATTTACGTTAATCTTTCATATCCAAAGTTTTCTTCAAATGCCTGGCTGGAAAACTCTTCTAAATCTGACTGGAATATTGTATGCACAGGAAGCGTTTGTTAACTAATGGGGTTTACCAGAGAAAAATCAGTAATTCTTTTAAAAGATTCCCCAAGGATCAGTACCTGTAGATCACTTCTCTGGAACTGCTCACTTTTTCTAAAGAATCCTCTTCTCTTCTGCCTGGGGAAAAACATCTGGCTGTATCCTTCTAGGAACAGGGCAGAGGAAGGGAATGGGAAAACCCCACTATTAAGAATACAATCTTGTTTAAACTCTTTTACAGTCTCAATTTTACTCATTACTGCCCTGTGCTGTCTGGAATCCCAACTAGATTTGCCCAGCCCTAATGGGAAAGTTTTTATGCTTATAAAACATCTTATCTTTTATGTTGCTAAACCGATAGTACTCATTGGGGGGAAAAGTTGCTTAAAATTTTTCTTCTTTGCATTTTGTAGTTCCTCTATAAAACATCCTGGTCTCTCATTACAAGTGGGGGAAAGGCAGAAATCAGATACATATTCCTGAACTACTCAAAGAGGACAAAATTTGGTAATTTGTTGGGATGCTTCTGAATATCTGAGGGTGGGTTAGGAGTAGTGGATGCAACTTACAACAAGTGGTAGATAGGTCATGGATGCTACTAAATATCCCCCAAAATATAAAATTATCCACGCAAAATGGAAACCCAAAACATAACACATGTCTCATTTTCAACTCCATGCCTCAAATCTGCCTTCTTTAGTACCTGGTGCCTCCAAAACCTGAACTTCTGTCTACTATTTCCTTCTGCAGGCTTTTAGATTAGATTTCTCTGCTGTTGAGTTTGTTGCTGCTGCTCTTCCATCCACTTGTTATCTTCTAGAATTTTGTTGAAATCTCTAACAATTTCCTCTTCCAACTTAATACTTTTCTTGTTTTTAAAGATTCATTTTAGTGGGGAAGATGTGGAAGAAAGTGTAAATAAACGTATTTAAGTCATTATATTTAACTAGACTATCATTTAATAATACACTCAGTCAAAAACAGAAATTACTTATAAGCATATAAAAGAAAGCTCAGAATTTTGAAGTTTTTAAGTCATAAATTTAATTTTTAAATCACACGAAAAAATCGCACTTACCAAGATCAGACCGTGTATTCGTGAACAATTCCGCAGGGCAAAACCCACAGAGGTAATATTTACAAACCTAGTCAAGAAAAACAAAGATACTTGTAAAGATTGCACAGAGGGTTTTCTTTTTGTTTTGGGGTCCAGCAATACTCAAGGGTCACTCCTGACACTGCACTCAAAAATTACTCCTGATAATTACTCCTGGTGGTGCTCAAGGGAATCATAGGGGATACTGGAGATTCAATCTCAGTGAGGCAAGCACCCATAGGTCTGGCCCCAAGACTGTTAAGTTTTTCAATTATATGAAATGGGAGGCCAAATAACTTTGTTTTTGGTTTTGGTTTTTTTTGGCTTTTTGGGTCACTCCCGGCAGCACTCAGGGGACCATATGGGATGCTGGGATTTGAACCACCATCCTGCATGAAAGGCAAACGCCTTACCTCCATGTTATCTCTCCAGCCCCCCCCCTTTTTTTAATTTTGGGTCACACCCAAAAACTTTGGTTACTCCTGGCTCTACGCTCAGAAATCGCTCCTGGCAGGCTCAGGGGACCATATGGGATGCCGGGATTCCAACCTCCGTCCTTCTGTATGCAGGGCATGCTATCTTTCCGGCCCCCAAATAACTTCTGGTTTTGGGTGTGACCCAAAAACCAAAAAAAAAAAAGTTATCTTATTTTGTGGGAGCTTGGGGAGTTACTATCTACTTTTAATCATCACCACCCATCCTATCCCTCAGCACAAAACAGGAAACAAATTTATAACGGAAATATTTTATTCGTACCTTAATAACACATTAAGGGGGCTGGAGAGATAGCATGGAGGTAAAGCGTTTGCCTTTCATGCAAGAGGTCATCGGTTCGAATCCCAGCGTCCCATATGGTCCCCTGTGCCTGCCAGGAGCAATTTCTGAGCATGGAGCCAGGAGTAACCCCTGAGCACTGCCGGGTGTGACCCAAAAACCACAAAAAAAAAAAAAAAAAAAAAAAACATTAAAAAAGTTTTATATACTGTTCTCATTGTTTTGTTTTTGTTTTGGTTTTGGTTTTGGTTTTTGGGCCACACCCGATAACGCTCAGGGGTTACTCCTGGCTATGTGCTCAGAAGTTGCTCCTGGCTTGGGGGACCATATGGGACACCGGGGATCGAACCGCGGTCCGTCCAAGGCTAGCGCAGGCAAGGCAGGCACCTTATCTTCAGCGCCACCACCCGGCCCCATGTTCTCATTGTTTTACAAAACTTTATTAAAGACCAAAACCAATCTACAGTTTAGGCTTTGGGAACAGGCCACAAAGATAAAATAGCAGGAAGAGCATTTGCCTTGCATATAGCCAAACAGGTCTATAGTATAAGGAAATCCAAGATAGTACAAGAATTAAGATTCTTTCCCTGCTTGGGGCTGATCAGATCCTAGCTAGCACTTCGTAAGTGTTGCATGTGGTTCCCTGAGCATTAGTAGGACCCCTGAGCAGAGATAAGCAGGAGTAGTCCCTGAACAGTCAGGTATGCCCTGAGCTCACAATGCCCCCTACAAAAACCCCACCCAAAATCCAAAAGGCCATGCAGCAGTTTAATTCATCCACCAAAATTTAAAATGTGTTTAATCTGCCTGTATCTTTTTAGAAGATACAGCTATATGTAACAGAATTTACTACAATATTGTTGGTAATGGCAAAAAAAAAAAAAAATTAAAGTTAATCTATAAACCTACCAGGAAACAAATAAGGTAGATTTATATATACCAACAAGATTTTACACTGTAAATTAAAGTATGTATTAACATGTCTATACATTTTTTTTTTTTTTGGTTTGTGGGCCACAACCGGCATTGCTCAGGGGTTACTCCTGGCTGTCTGCTCAGAAATAGCTCCTGGCAGGCACGGGGGACCATATGGGACACCGGGATTCGAACCAACCACCTTTGGTCCTGGATCGGCTGCTTGCAAGGCAAACGCCGCTGTGCTATCTCTCGGGGCCCCATGTCTATACATTTTTACTAGACCTAACTTTTATAAATTATCTGGAAACACATAATCCAACTTTTCAATTCTGAGCAGCATGATGTAAAGAAGAGACACAAAGACTCATTCAGGACAGAGATGGGCTCCAAGGGCTGAGTGAAAGCTTTGCAAACACAAGCAAGAGGTTCAATCCCTGGCACAGCATAACACGGGCCCCCACACACACACCCTGCTGAAAAACAAATGACATTCATTGAAAAACAAAATTATTAGGAGCAGCCCCACACTGGCAATGTTTAGGATAACAGGTAGTGCTAGAATATTAAACTATCTTTCCCGCACCTAAGTTTTCAATCTTTTGTATAAAGAACTGGCCCCTGGGGCCCAGAGAGATAGCACAGCGGCATTTGCCTTGCAAGCAGCTGATCCAGGACCAAAGTTCGGTTCACTCAAGCCTGCCAGGAGCTATTTCTGAGCAGACAGCCAGGAGTAACCCCTGAGCAACGCCGGGTGTGGCCCAAAAACAAAAAAAACAAAACAAAACAAAACAAAAAGAACTGGCCCCATTTGGCATTTACTGGGGCAAGAGTTGAGGGGATAAACCATGCTGTGATCTGCTATTCCAACTCCAGGCTCAGAGGAGCTTGGGGGACCACAAAAGGCTGGGAATCAAACTAGGATCAGCAATATGCAAGTGCTGAACATCAAACCAGGATTGACCACATGCACATGGCAAATTGCCTAGATCCCTGTACTACCTCACTAACTCTCCCACCCATGAACTTTTTTTCTAAGGGAAGACACCACACCTGGCAATGCTCAAGGCTTTTTCCTGGCAGGCTCCAGGGGATCATTATAGGTTGCTAGGAATCAAACTTGGATCAGACTGTGCAAAGCAAGGGTCTACCAACTTTCCTCTCTTTGCTAACTGACTTTTGCTAAACATTTTTGTTTGTTTATTTTGGTTTTTGGTTCACACCCAGTGGCAGTAGGTGGTTACTCATGGCTCTACACTCAGAAACCGCTCCCGGCAAGCTCAGGGGACCATATGGAATCAAATCCCAGTCCATCCCAGTCAGCCGTATACAAGGCAAAATCCCTACCGCTGTGCTATTGCACCAGACCCCTAAACATTTTAAGGGAGGATAACATCCAGTGGTGTTCAGGGTATCATGTAATACTGCAGGTAGAAGCCAAGGTTCCTGCATGCAAAGCATGTGTTCCTGCTATCTCCCAAGTCTAAGGCTTATCCACACTTGCCCCTTGCCTGTCAGGCAGACACACTGCCATGAAGTAAAAATTCCAGAGTTCTGGGCCCGGAGAGATAGCACAGCGGCGTTTGCCTTGCAAGCAGCCAATCCAGGACCAAAGGTGGTTGGTTCGAATCCCCATCCCCCGTGCCTGCCAGGAGCTATTTCTGAGCAGACAGCAGGAGTAACCCCTGAGCACCACCGGGTGTGGCCCAAAAAACCAAAAAAAAAAAAAAAAAAAAAAATTCCAGAGTTCTAAAAGGCAATTTTAAGAACAGAGCCAGTGTGATAATATAGTAAGCACTTGACTTGCATGCAGTTTACTTGAGCTTGCTCCTTGAACCCCTTATAGTCCTGAGAACCACCAGGTGTCGCCAAAAACAACAACAACAACAAAAAAAAAAAAAACTAATGGTTCTAAAGCTGGAGGAATACAGTCAATTCCCTGTGCATCGGGGTCCTAGGTTAGCACATGCAAGGCAAACACCCTACCACTTGCATCACCGCTCTGGCCCCAACAATGACTAGTCTTAAAGGCACTATTAAGATCAAAAACAATCAGTACAGGTGGGGATGTGGGGAGAAAGAAAGTCTCATTCACTGTTGGTGGGAATGGCATCTAATGCAGCCCTTATGGAAAATATAGACATTCCTCAAAAAACTGGAAATTGGGGCCCGGAGAGATAGCACAGTGGCGTTTGCCTTGCAAGCAGCCGATCCAGGACCAAAGGTGGTTGGTTCGAATCCCGGTGTCCCATATGGTCCCCCGTGCCTGCCAGGAGCTATTTCTGAGCAGATAGCCAGGAGTAAGCCCTGAGCAACGCCGGGTGCGGCCCAAAAACCAAAAAAAAAAAAAAAAAACAACCTGGAAATTGAGCTCCCATATGATCCAGCTATACCACTCCTAAAATTAGACCCCAAGAACACAAAAATGCAATACAAAAATCCCTTTCTCACACCTATATTCATCGCAGCACTATTTACAATAGCTAAACTCTGGAAACAACCAAGATGCTCTTCAACAGATGAATGGCTAAAGAAACTGTGGTACATATACACAATGGAATATTATACAGCCATCAGAGATGAAGTCATGAAATTTTCCTATCCATGGATGGACATGAAAACTATTATGCTGAGTGAAATAAGTCAGAGGGAGAGAGACACACACAGAATAGTCTCACTTATCTATGGGTTTTAAGAAAAATAAAAGACTTTATTGTAATAATGCCCAGAGATGAGGGCCAAAAGGACCAGCTCATGATATGAAGCTCACCTCAAAAGAGGGATGAGTGCGGTTAGAAAAATGATACACGGGCCCGGAGAGATAGCACAGCGGCATTTGCCTTGCAAGCAGCCGATCCAGGACCAAAGGTGGTTGGTTTGAATCCCGGTGTCCCATAGGGGGTCAGGCCTGCCAGGAGCTATTTGTGAGCACACAGCCAGGAGGAACCCCTGAGCACCACTGGGTGTGGCCCAAAAACAAACAACAACAACAAAAAAAAGAAAAATGATACACTAACAACTATCATGACAATGTTAATGAGTGAGAGAAGTAAAATCCTTGTCTCGAATACAGGCAGGGGGTATGGGTGGGAGATTAGGGGCATTGGTGATGGGAATGTTGCACTGGTGAAAGGGGGTGTTCTTTTTGCGGCTGAGACCCAACTAATCATGTTTGTGATCACGGTGTTTAAATAAAGATATAATTTTAAAAAATGGCACTATCCATTCTGGCTCTCAATTTAGACCACTGCAAACCAAAAAAGTAGACTTAATCAATTTAGACCACTGCAGATCATAAGAGTAGGCTGAGGGGCTGGAGAGATTAGCATGGAGGTAGGGTGTTTGCCTTGCATGCAGAAGGACAGTGGTTTGAATCCTGGCATCCTATATGGTCCCCCAAGCCTGCCAGAAGTGATTTCTGAGCTTAGAGCCAGGAGTAACCCAAAAACAATTAAAAAAAGAATAGGCTAAAAGGGATAGTCCAGCAGGAGCTTTGTACACAGTCAGCAGGTTCGGGTTCAATCCGTGCCTTCCCATATGATTCTTCTAAGCCCACCAGGGGTGATTCCTGCAGAATTAGGAGTAAACCCTGAGCACCTCCACATATGGCCCACAAACAAAAACAAAAGAGTAGACTAACAACACCTATTGATTCTTTTACCTAAGACCAAGTGAATTCAATAGAAAGTAATAGTATCCTATCTCCAGCTGATCAAATCTATCTTCAGTGCTGTTTGCATTGTTTCTGTTCAACTACTTTCAATAATCAATTGTATGCCTATTTGTTTCTTGTCCTAATGGTCAGGTTTCTTTATTTACAAACTATAAGCCTTCATATCATTAAACATATATATATATAAATTTCTTTACAAACACTAAAACACAGGTGATCAGCTAAAATTCTGTGCAAGTCTTAACTTCTTTTGGAAATCTAAAATCCTTGGAGATACTTTCATAAATGACAAGTTCCATTTTTTATATGTCATAAACATTTAGTAAGGCCAGATAAACAATATAGCTACTAAGGGACTTTCTCTTCCATGTAGATGACCCCACTTCAATCCCCAATACTGCAAGGTTCTCCAAGGACAGAACTGGAAGTAGCCCCTAAACATTGCCACCTGGGTATAACCAGACCCTACCCCCATTCCAAGATAACATTTATTAAATCCTACTTCTGGGACCAGAAAATCAGTACAGCAGGTAAAGCTCCTACCCTCAGATAACCAACACCGGTTCGATCCTTGGCACCCTCGTTCCCTGAGCACAGAATCAAAAGTACTAAGCCCTGAGTATAGCTGTGTGTGGCCCAAAAATCCAAAATAAAATAAAATAAAGTAAATCCTACTAATAAACACTGGCATTTTTTATTCAAAATGGAGAAAGTAATTTATCTGACTTCATCTGTCATGATAAGACTTTATCTGTCATATAAACTTTAAACATAAAATACAAAGTACAGAGAAATGTTTTTGAGGTGAGACTGTTTAATAGGCTCAGTAAATGCTTTGTATATGAAAGGTCTATAATATGGTCCTCCAAGCACTATGAAGTATGATCCAACCACCCCTACCCCTGCAAAGTTAAAAACAAACAAACCATGACCGGGCCTGGAAACTTAAGGGCACCTGCTTGGCGAGTTCAAATCTCTGGTGTTTCACCTAAGCATAATATGAGGAGCATAAATGCCGCTGTCTGTGATCCCAGGTAATTTCCAACTCTACCACAGCCACAAAAGGATGCAACACCTGGAGAACACTACTGTCAGGAAGTGAAGTCTCTGGCAAGCACAAGAGCACTGCAGGAACCGTGTCTCAAATAAGAATGACCCTTCAAGGAGGAGGGAGGGGGACATTGGTGGTGGGAATGTTGCACTGGTGAAGGGGGGTGTTCTGTTTATGACTGAAACCCAACTACGATCATGTTTGTAATCATGGTGCTTAAAGAATTCATAAAAAATAAAAAAGAATGGCCCTTCAAGCATAACTAAAGGCATATAAATTCCAAGGGCCAGAGGGTTAGTACTCGAGTAGAGCACTTGCAGTGCTCATGGTTGACCCAGGTTTGATCTTATTTGGTCCCCTGAGCCTGGGAGGAGTGATCCCTGAGTTCAAAGCAGGAGTAAACCTTGCTGGGTGTGGTCCAACTCTCCCCTTCAGAGAGCACAAACTCCAGCGAGCACCAATGCAGTGTGCAATCCCCCCCAACTGTAACATCAATAATAAAGTAGAAAGACAAAATATATAAATTGAAATAAAGGGCTAAAGTACATCAGGTAAAAAGCTTGCTTTGCATGAGGCTGACCCAAGCTCAATCACTGAGCACCATGAGCAGAGCCAGGAGTAAGGCTTGAACACAGCTCCCAAACCAAAAATCATGGGTATGTGTGCATGTGTTTTTTGTTTTTTTTTTATATGGGGGTGATACCACAAAAGAATGATGACCAAGGGCTGGAGCAGTGATGCAGCGGTAGGGCATCTGGCATCCCATATGGTACCCCAAGCCTGGAATGATTTCTGTGCGCAAAGCCAGGAGTAATCCCTGAGTGTCACAGGGTGTGCCTCCCCAAAAAAAACCAAACAAACGAGAATGTATAACCAGAGGCCCTGTATTTGATCCTTGGCACTGGCATCCCATCCACATTAATATTATCAGCAACAGCAAAATCTGCCTTTTTATTTAAAGTCTCACCTCTTTCTTTTCTTTATTGGTTTTTGGGCCACACCTGACGGCACTCAGGGGTTACTCCTGGCAGGCACAGGGGACCCTATAGGATGCCAGGGATCGAACCAGGTTCGCCCTGGGTCAGCCGTGTGCAAGGCAAACACCCTACCACTGTTCTATTTCTCTGAGGCCCCTCAAAATCTGCTCTCTTATGTTTTATCTGTATCAGATCACACTTTCCACACCTTTTTGTTGTTTAACCACACCTGTTGTGGCTTAAGAGGACCTTATGGGGTACCATGGATTAAACTCAGGTCAGCCATGTGCAAGGCAAGCAACCCACCTGCTGTACTAACTTTGGTTCTCTGTATGTTTTATTAGAGATACTTGCCATCAGAGTTCCCTTTTCACTGACTGCAAACTTAACTAATTGTTAATTTCCGCAGCAGTCAGATTTCATTCTTGCTTAGAAATCTTCAAATTGTTCCTCAAAGTAACTTCTTTCCAACTTTTCAGAAGGTCTACAAAAAAAACCTTTTGAACATATCCCTAGGCTTGGGTGATAAAACAAATGGATGAGCAACACATCCTAAGATGTGCCAGGGCAGGACGAATCTAACAGAGAACGAACTCCAGCATCCCATATGGTCTCCGGAGCCTACCAGGAGTGACTTCTAGGTGCAGAGCCAGGAGTAACTCCTGAGCGCCACCCGGTGTGACCCAAAAACCAAAAACAAGCAAAAAAGTACCAGGGCTTGAATTCTATCTCCAGCACTGCATGGAACCTCCAATCCCTCCACTACTATCCCAGAAGCAGTCCCATTTTTAAAGGGTCAGAGAGACAGTACAATAGATATAGCATAAATAAACTAATTCTAAATTCAGGAAAAGTGTTACTCATAATGGCAGATATAGTAAATAATGTATACAAAGCTTTTTTTTTTACTGAAAGAAGCATCAGTCTGGTCCTAGACAAGGAAGATATGCAAAATGATCTTTTTTAGCACAGTGGAGTAAAGTACTGGGGCTATAAAAGCACCTGAGAGTCAAATGTAAGGGGCCAGAGTGCTAGCACAGTGGTAGGATTTTGCCTTGCACTTGGTCGACCCAGGATGGACCCAGGTTCAATCCTGACATCCCATATGGCTCCCTGAGCCTGCCAGGAGCGATTTCTGAGCACAGAGCCAGGAGTAATCAGAAGGCCACAGGGTATGCCCCTCCCCCCCAAAAAAAGTGTCAAATGTAAGTCTGGGAATGTGCTCAGCCAGAGTAGACTTGGAGCCAGACAGAGATAGTACAGCAGATTGCCTTGTGCCTGGCATTCTATATGGTCTGCTGAGCCTACCAGGAATGATCCCTGTGCTCAGAGCCAGGAATAAGCCCTAAGCACTACCAGTGTGACCTAAAAACAAAGAAACAAGTACACCTGAGAATTGGCTGAATTCCAGTGTCACTGCCTAAAAGAAAAAAGGGATGGAGGTCACCTAACCCAGATTAAGGCACTTGGGAGAGGTCTCTCAAAATGGCACTTCAAAACTAATACCTGAGGAGCCAGAGAGAGAGAGAATGGAGGTAAGGTGTTTGCCTTTCATGCAGAAGGTTCAAATCCCGGCATCCCATATGGTCCCCTGTACCTGCAGGGGCAATTTCTGAATATAGAGCCAAGAGTAACCCCTGAGTGCTGCCCAGTGTGACCCAAAAACAACAAAACAAACAAACAAACAAAAAAAAAAACCTAACACCTGTGCACGCTGGAGGGCAAGTGCAGTGGTTAGGCGTTTGCCAAGGGTCCCCCAAGCCAGGAGCGGTTTCTGAATGCATAATCAGAAGTAACCCGAGCGTTACTGGGTGTGGCCCCCCAAAAAAAACGAAACAACAACAAAAAAAGAAGAAAAAGGAAAAAGTAACCCCTGAGCACTGCTGGGTGTGGTCCAAAACCAAACCAAAACCACCACCACCACAACAAAACACACCCCCCCGCACCAAACCTAGTACCTAAGAGTACAAAGAATTAGCCTCAGGACCAGAGATAGGCAGGGCGTTAGTGCCAATCCAAGCCAAGGGGAGAGGGACCCATTTGATTCCCAGCATCCCATATGGTCCACCCAGCCTGCCAGGGGCAGTTTCTGAGTGCAGAGCCAAGAGTGACCCTTGAGCTCTGTTGGGTGTGGCCCAGAAACCAATCAATCAATAAATCAATAAATAAAGTTTATAAAAAGAAAATAATTAGGAATGAAAGTTGAAGGGACTGGTGAACCTCTAAACCTGTTTCTATTGGGGTCGAAAAGTCGCAGATACAGAGGCCAGATATTAGGATATTAGGAGTGCGGGGGCAGTTAGAGGCCATACTCGACTAGGCTCAAGCCTATCAGGGATTATCCTGCCATTGCTTCAGGATATGAGGACAACAAAGATAATAGGTAATATCAGGAATTGTAGCTAGGTTGGCTTTTTCCAAGGCAAGAGCCTTCCTTACCTTACTTTTCAACTTCAAGCAGTAGCTTTTTAAAAACTTGGTTTGGGGACTTAATCCTGGCTTCCACTTAAGAGATCACTCATAGCAGGGCTCTGGGAACAATATGGTATGGGTATTGAACCTGGGTCAGTTGCATGCGAGGCACCTTATAATAACAAGTGGTGAAAAAGTAAAACTGTTTCGGGGCTGGAGAGGTGGCACTAGAGGTAAGTGCCTTGCAAGGGCTAGCATAGGACAGACCGCGGTTCGATCCCCCTCCCCCGGCACCCCATATGGTCCCCCCAAGCCAGGAGCGATTTCTGAGCACATAGCCAGGAGTAACCCCTTAGCATCAAAGGGGTGTGGCCCAAAAACCAAAAAAAAAAAAAAAAAGTAGAACTGTTTCATAAGCCACTAAATCACAATAGTACTAATTTAAGGTACTTTTCCTCTTATGATGAAGTATAAAAATCATATGGTTCCTAAAAGTAACAATGACTAAAGAAATAACCTTACTATTTTCAGTGATAATACAAAAAATATGATTTCCATTGAAAAATAGCTTACTTCATAAATTACTGAAAAGGCATGTGAGATTTTGATATGATTAAAGATTTAATTTTATGGGGCCACAAATGATAAGTACTTGTCTTCCATGCAACTGACCCAGTTTGATCCCCAGAAACCCATATGATTTCCCAAATCTGATAGGCATAAATATAAGTCCTTAGTACAACCATAAGTGACCAAAAACTAAATATCATTTTAGATATTACAATTATTTGGCAGGGAGTCAGAGCAACAGAACAACTATTAGGGCGCTTGCTAGGATGTTTGTCTTGCATGTGACCAACCTGGGTCTGAATCCTGGCACTACAAATGGTTCCCCAACAACATCCAAGAGTGATTGATCCCTGAGCATTGCTGGGTGTGGTCCAAAACCAAAAAAAGTTACTTAGCAAGTCCTCACATTTTTTTGTTTGTTTTTTTGTTTTTGTTTTTGGGCCACACCCGGGGACGCTCAGGGGTTACTCTTGGCTTGGGAGACCATATGGGACACCGGGGGATGGAACTGCGGTCCCTCCTAGGCTAACGCTTGCAAGGCAGACACCTTACCTCTAGCGCCACCACGCTGGCCCCAAGTCCTCACAATCTTAACTACTCAGAGGAAAAGGCAGAAGCAAAAAAAATTCTGACAAGCAGTTAAAACTCATGTTTTGTTAAGGCATTTGCTTATACGCAGTGGACCAGGACTCGATCCCTGGCATCCCATATGGTCCCCAATCAAAAACAAATCATAGGGGCCGGAGAGAGAACATGGAGGTAGGGCATTTGCCTTGAACACAGAAGGACGGTGGTTCAAATCCTGGCATCCCATACGGTCCTCCGAGCCTCCCAGGAACGATTTCTGAGTGTAAAGCCAGGAGGAACCCCTGAGCGCAGCTGGGTGTGACCCAAAAACCAAAAAAAAAAAAAAAAAAATCATAAGAGACCGGAGTAATAGCACGGCTGTAGGGTATTTGCCTTGCTAGTGGCCGTCTTGATACCTGGCATCCCTTATGACCCCAAAACCAGGAGCAATTTCTGAGCACAGAGCCAGGAGTAACCCGAGTGGCATCAGGTGTGACCCAAAAATCAAAATAATTTTGTTAGGGCCAGAGCAATAATACAATGCCTGCCTGCACGTAGCCAATCTGGGTTCCATCTCTGGCATCCCACATAGTTCTCCAAACACTTCCAGGAATATACCTGAGCAAATCCAAGTGTGACCCAAAACCAAGGAAAAATGTTTTTACTGCTCCTTGTTGCAATTGTCTAAAAAGCAAATAAACTATTTAATGTAAAAATAACAAGAATGGGGCCGGAGAGATAGCATAGAGGTAAGGCGTTTGTTTGCCTTTCAAGCAGAAGAAAGGTGGTTCGAATCCCGGCATCCCATATGGTCCCCTGTGCCTGGGGGATTTCTGAGCTTAGAGCCAGGTGTGACCCAAAAACCATAAAAGCAAACAAACAAACAAAACAAAACAAAAATAACAAGAATCTTGGCGCTGGAGAGATAGCATGGAGGTAGGGTGTTTGTCTTGCATGCAGAAAGACGGTGGTTCGAATCCCGGGATCCCATATAATCCCCCGAGCCTGCCAGTGTACAGCCAGGAATAACCCCTGAGCACTGCCAGGTGTGACCCAAAAACAAAAAACAAAGCAAAACAAAACAACAACAACAACAAAAAAAAAAACAAGAATCTCAAGGAAGTGTATATTAAAGAGTTCACCTATGAATCCTTGGAATAAATATTCAGTGAAAACTACTTTCTCTCAAATCCTGTTGTAGCAGTCTACAAAGATGAACCTCCTCTAAATATTAATTCCAGTAAAAGCATTTTTCAAGATTCTACCTGGATAGCAACTGGATAGCAACAATGGTGTGAATGCACCATTACAGGGCAATTAAAAGAAATCTTAATTTTTAAAGCAAATTCCATAGGCCACTTAAGGATATCTAGAAACTACTCCAAAGAATTCAGGTTGGGGCCAGAAAGATAGCATAGAGGTAAAGCATTTGCCTTTCACATAGAAGGACGGTGGTCCGAATCCAGGCATCCCATATGGTCCCCTGTGACTGCCAGGGGCGATTTCTGAGCATAGAGCCAGGAGTGACCCCCCTGAGCGCAGCTGGGTGTGACCCAAACCAAACAAACAAACAAATAAAAAGAATCCAGGTTAAGTTTCTATCTCAAATGTTAAAACAAAGAACCTTAACCAAATGCTAAAAGTTTTTTCAACTTAGTAAAAGAGTAGCAATTTTGTAGACAGAAAGGAATAGAGGGGTCCTAAAATAGTACAGCTGTTGTGATGCAAGTTATGCATGGAGTTGGGTTTGATTCTAAACACCACAATGTTCCCCAAGCCTGGACAGGTGCAGCTTTGAAGGCCATCAGTACCCCAGCGGAGGCCTTGGTATCCCTAGCAACAGGCCTAAGCAGCATCGCATCCTCAGGCTCATGCACAACAGATTGCTAGGCCGAGAAATACTAGTAGGTACTCCCGACCTCCTAAACACTATTTGGGAAACCCCCCCCATCAAACGAACAAGAATGCAAAAAATTTTTGGAATATCCAGTAGAGCAGATGGTGAAAAGCTTAAATGCTTGACTCATGCATTCCTCCAGAATTTTAGCATAAAAATATGCAGATAACCAGGATGTGTTGTCAAGAGCTTTCTTATACTGTCAACTTTTGTAGATGTGCTTTGTCAAATCTAAAATGCCAATAACTGACTTTTTTCCAATCCTAGACTCTAGAATAAAAAGTAATTAAGTCATTAAAAGCACACGTAAACTAGATTCATTAATGACTTGGTTGACTTTTATAAAACCCAGAAAAGTTGCTTCTCTGAGAGCATCACTGCTAACTGCTCACATCCACCGCACATAATACAATGTAGAAATAAAATATCAGTAAAACAAAAATCTCTTTACACATATTCAAAGCCAAGTAGTCACTGACAGGGGCTGTCCAAGCAGAGAGAGGAACGGGTAAACAGAAGAGCTTTTTAATTCAAAACAGTTAAGTGTGACAATTCCTTTCTTAAAGTTTAGGTGGCAAGACTGCTAAATCACTTGTGAGAAATACCTAGAAAGGAAAGGGAGTCAGAACAATCGAAGTCTCCTTAATCAAACAACAAAAAATGTGAGGGGGTTTGGGCCAACCCGAGCTGTTCAGTTCAGGGTTTACTCCTGGTTCTGGAGAGCTGGGGGTGAGGGTGGGCGCACGCACACCTGGGATGCCAGATTGAAACCGAGTTGGAGGCGTTTAAAGGCTAGAGCCCTGCAGGTCCTTCCATTTTATTTCTCCGGCACCCCACCAAGCTTTTAAGCTCACCTCTCTGGAAGCTAACGACAAAAATGCGAATTGAACAAGCACTTCATCCCATGAATTCCACCCCGAGCATCCAATGCATGTTCCTGCACTGCCGAAAGAAAAGAATCTTAACTCTCTAACCATGCTTATTAGAGAAAAAAAAAAAACAAAACAAAAACAGGCTATGTTGACTCTTCCTGCTTGTATAGCAACGACCTGCAATTGTCACGCGCTGCTCTGCAACCAGTGCGAGGCCAGGGAGCACAGCGCACAACTTTCGGAAGCCCTTCTAAAAAACTGCACTTTTCCAGGAGCCCCAGAAGTGGGAGAGGCTCCCGAGGAGCGGGGGTGACATTGGCACCCTCGACTCCTGGGGTTAGAAGCAGCAACGGGCGGGTGCAAGAACCAGAGCGGCGGGCGAAGGGGCTCGCTCGGGAGGCCACTACTGTGAACCCCCAGAACAGCCCAGTCAAGTTCCTGCACTCCCCCAACCTTTCCCCTCCGGTATAGGCGCGGGAAACGAACCACCAAGACCGGCCAAAAAATAAATGAATAAAAAAATTTGGTCGCTCAGTCCCAAATAACGGGAAGAAGAAAAAAAAGAGTGCCCTTTTCCCTCTTAGCCCAGGTGGCGGGAACTGGGGCCCGCTAGGTGCAATGCAAAGCTCCAGCACTCCCACCAGCGCTTCTCAAATAGGGGGGGTGCGAGGCTCCGTAAAGAGGGGCGCGTTTGACCTCGGCCAGCACAGTCCTAACAAGTGAAGCAAGCCCCGTGTCGAGGTCTCTGCATGTCTCTGGAGCTGAGAGTCTCTGAGTCCTGCTTCCAACCCCGCTTCGAAAAGCAAAGCTATGCAATGCAATAGCAATGCGATGCAATGCAAAACGTGCTCGTTGGAGCCATGCCTCCAGACTTCGCTGCTGATGGGGGGGAAAAAAAATCAGCACCAATTAGTTTAGATATTTGTGTTTTGCAGGTTCAAGTTTGCAGGTTCAAGTTTTTTTTTTAATATACTATTTACAGTGGCGCGAAAAATGTTTGCTTCTTCCTGGGATGGGGGGGCATGACAGAAAAGAACTGAGAAGTGGCTCCGACCCGGGGGCGCCCAACAACAACACACCCAGTGGCCCCCGACCCCGACGCCTCCCGGGCGGGCCACCTTCCCGCCTCCCTCGCGCACACCTGGCCGGCGGGGGAGGGAGGAGGGAGGGGAATAAGCCCTCCCTCCCCTCCCCCGTCCCCCTCCCCCGCCCCCCCACGGCGCGCGCATGGCACTTACGCTCTCGTGGTCCCACCGCACGTTGCTGCGCTTCTCGTCCGGGGCGAGGTTTCGGTCCCGGCCCATTAACTCATCCAGCAACTGCGCGGCCGAAATCATGGTGTGGCCTTCGGGCGGCTGCCTCCCACCCACCACCACCCACCACCGGCCCTAGCGGCGGCACCTGACAGAAAAAAAAAATGAATAAACAAAACCACGCCGGCGACCAGAGTCGCCAAAGCCCTCACTCAGGCCCACTTGAGCAGGCCGGAAAAAAAATGCCTCCTTTTCCACAGGCACCGCCGAGACAAAATGGCCGCCGCGCGGACGCCTTCCCAGCAGGCCGTGCGCGCGCCTGCGCACGAGCGCCTGCGGGGGGCCACGCCCAGGTCAGGAAGGCGGGGAGCGGCTCGGCGGAAGACGCTTCGGGGGCGGAGTCTAGACGCGTAGGGCCGGGGCTTTTGTAGGATTGGGGTGGAGTCTTCTTCGTGGTTTGGCTCTAGGCTCCGCCCCCTCCTCCGAGCACCGCCCCGTCCTCCCGCGCTCGCCGTCGTCCCCACCGGGCTTCCTTGCTCGCTCCATCATCCGCGTCAATCCTCCCCACTCGTGTCTTTCTTCTTGAGTTTTCACTCTGAGTTCTTTCCCAATGAGAATTAGAAACCCCCTGGCTTGAAATTTCGACACCGCCTCGTGGGGGAGGCGAGGGTAGTGCCTCCTTTGTTCCTCGTGGTACTCTCCTTACTTAGCGTTTTGCCAATGGAGCTAGCTGCGCGGTTTCCGCATTCCTGCTGACCCCACCTTCCTGGTCTCCGTCTGTCTCTGATCCCTTCTCTGTGTCTGGGCCCTTTCACCCTATTCCTCAGATTTACCTGGAGGGTAAGGTAGAGAGAGATATATCATGAATTTTACAAGGTCACGCGGGGTATGAGGAAGGGTTTGCCTATGGATTCTTTTGTACAGGAAAGGGTATGGAGAGAGTATAGCAGAATGTGCCTTCCCCCAAACAAGAACAGCTGAGCAAAATGGACAGAAACAATTCAAGGCAGAGTCTCATAAACGTTCCAAGGCAGTCTCATGGCATGGTGGTATAGGACTGCAAAAGTATCTGGCCAGGGATGTTGCTCAGTTGAGACATGGCTCAGTGGAGAACATCTGCCTTTATGGACTGGAGGCCTCCAGTTTAGTGCCCTGCACACCCCACAAGCTAGTGCTATCTGGCAGCTCGAGGAAGTAATCTCTGCCTATCACAATCAAGCGTTTATGTGAACCCTGGTCATAACAAAGGGAGGAGAGGAGAAAATATATTTTTTGTTTCTTTGGGTTTTTTTTTTGGGGGGGTTGTTTGTTTTTGCCTCATCCGGCAGTCAGGGCTTATTCCTGGCTCTGTCCTCAGGGATCACTCCTGGTGGGGCTTGAGAGGACAGTAAGTGGTGCCAGGTATTGACCCCAGGTCCTTACCCTCTGCACTATCTCGCCAGAGTAAGCATTCTTTTATCAGACTAAGCATTTTGATTTTTAAAAATAAATATTGTTAGGGCTAAAGAGTAAGTATAGAAATTAAGGCACTTTCTTTGTATTCCACTGATCCTGGTTTGATCACTGCCACTCCTATAGTCCCTCAGTACCACCAAGGGTCACTCCTGAGCCCAGAGCCAGAAATAACCTCTGAGCACCATTGGGGTGTGGTCCCAGCCCCTCTCCGCAAAGTCTTCATTATTTTAAATACACCCAGAATTGGTGGTCAAGAGTATGTAGAGTGTTAAGTGACCAGAGAAAGCCTTAAGTTTGAGATGTTTTAGTAGATGTGAGTGAAGAAGCAACCAATTAATACCACAAAGGGAAGCCAAAGAAGTATGGACAAGTGAGGAAAGGGAGACAGGAAGGGAAAAGAGAGAGGGTGAAAGGTATCCATTTTCTCTTCCCATGGGTGGTTGGATAATTCATTTTTAGAAAGGAAGTGGAAAACAGGGTGACTACTGCAAGGCTGTGTATGTCAAGGAGTCTTTTTTTAAATGAGAAATTAGAGTGTTTAATGTCAGAGGAGGACATGGAAGATAAAAACGAATAGCTGAACTTCTAAGTTAAGAAAGAAACAAGAGTTGCGTGAGGATTCATGGCTGAGTAGAGAAGCCTGCCAGGCATGCTGTAAGCCCCAGGTGTGATCCCCATCACAGCACGAGTGGGGGACAAGATAGGCCCGAGGCCCTTTGTGTATATCATTTGACTTTGCTAGAAGAAAGCAAACTCTATTAAAAGAAGACATACATCAGATTGTAGATAACAGTCTTCCTGGTTGATGGTTTTGTTTTGGTTTGGGGTTTTTGGTTTTTTTGGTGGTTATTTTTTGGGTTTTGGTTTTTAGTTTTTTGGTTTGTTTTTTGTTTGTTTCTGGGGTACACCCAGTGGCGTTCAGAGGTCACTCCTGGCTCTGCACTCAGAAATTGCTCCTGGCAGGCTTGGGACCATATGGGATGCCAGGGATTGAACAAGGTTCTGAGTAGGCATGCAAGACAAATACCCTACCCACTGTGCTATAACTCAGCTATTGGTTTGGTTTCTCTCTCTCTCTCTCTCTCTCTCTCTCTCTCTCTCTCTCTCTCTCTCTCTCTCTCACTTCTCTCTCTCTCCCCTCTCTCTCTCTCTCTCTTCTCTCTCTCTCTCCTCTCTCTTCTCTTCTCTTCTCTTCTCTTCTCTTCTCTTCTCTTCTCTTCTCTCTCTCTCTCTCTCTCTCCCTCCCTCTCTCTCTCTCTCTCTCTCTCTCTCTCTCTCTCTCTCTCTCTCTCTCTCTCTCTCTCTTGGTTTTTGGATCATGCCCAGCAGCACTCAGGGTTTACTCCTGGCTCTGCGCTCAGAAATCACTCATAGCAGGCTCAGGGGACCATATAGGATTCAGGAATCAAACCAGGGTCGGTCCTGGGTTCGCTCCATGCAAGGCAAATGCCTTCCTGCTGTGCTATCACTCCAGTCCCTGGTTTGTTTTTTTCTTGATGGTTCACCCCTGCCACTGTCATCAAAAAGAATAAAAGCTAAATCTATGTCTCTAGGAATGTATCTGAACCTCAAAGAGAACTTAGAAAGCCTGAATTAATAGAAAACTACAGCTTCCTTTTTGGTTTGTTTTGTTTTGGGGCCACACCCAGCACTGCTCAGGAGTTACTGCTGGCTTTGCCCTCAGAAATCACTCCTGGCTATGGGATGTTGGGGATTGAACCCCAGTCCATCTCAGGTCAGCTGTGTACAAGGCAAATGCTCTACTGCTGTACTATCACTCTGGGCCGAAAGCTACATCTTCTGACTATTAAAATTGTTTTCCTCTGAGTTCCTCATGCAGTCTACAAAGTCATGGTGAATGGACTCTAGGCCTGGAATAGGATTAAGGACAGTGAACCAATTACTAGAAACACATGAGGCAGACCTCTTTCTCAGAGAACTCTTGGATCCTGGGAGACCAAAATGTAACAATAATTTTAAATTAAAAGAAGAAATGTTAGGCCAAAGAGATAGTACACCCCTGAGAGCTGCTGGATGTGGCCCAAGAACAAAAGAAGGAGGAGGAGAAATAGAAATGTTTTCAGATTCTAGACTAAACTTTCCCAAGATGACTCTTTTGTTTTTGCTTTGTTTCGTTTTTTGGGTCACACCTGGTGATGCTCAGGGGTTACTCCTGGCTATGCGCTCAGAAATCGCTCCTAGCTTGGGTGGGAGGGCATATGGGATGCCGGGGATATAGAACTGTGGTCTGTCCAAGGTTAGCGCATGCAAGGAAAATGCCCTACCACTGTACCACCCTTCCGGTCCCCCAAGATGACTTTTTTGTTTTGTTTTGTTTTGGGACTATAACTGATGGGCTCAGAGGTTATTCCTGGCTCTGCAATCAGTAATTACTCCTGATGGGCTTAGGGAATATGGGATGCTGGGAATCAAACCCAGGTTAGCCACATGCAAGGCATGCAAGGCAAGCTATGCTATAGCTTCATTCCCCAAGATAACTTTTTAGTCAACAACTCTCCAACCTAGGTTTGCTCTTCAAGCATCTCCCTTGAACATGTACCTCACTTGCCTGTCTATATTTCTTTGCTAGCTACCTTCTAGTCTGGAAAAGCTTGTGTTCTCTCTCAAGCATGTACTTCTTCCTCACACTCACCTCACACCCTCACATCTTTCTAATTTTTTTTTTTTTTTTTTTTTTTTTTTTTTTTTTTTTTGGTTTTTGGGCCACACCCGGTGACGCTCAGGGGTTACTCCTGGCTATGCGCTCAGAAGTTGCTCCTGGCTTGGGGGACCATATGGGACACCGGGGGATCGAACCGCGGTCCATCCAAGGATAGCGCAGGCAAGGCAGGCACCTTACCTTTAGCGCCACCGCCCGGCCCCATCTTTCTAATTTTTAATGAAAATTATCTTGCTTCTCTCTCTCTCTCTCATACACACACACACACACACACACACACATATACCGGTCTGTTCCCCTCCACCGAAAGTAGTTTATTAACAACATGTATCCAATGTATGGATTTTGTGGGGGTGAAGTGGGTATACCCAGCAGAATTCAGAGGTTACTCCTGGTTTTGTACTCAGAGACTACTCTTAGTGGGGCTCCAGATATAGTGCTGAGGATCAAACTATGATCAACAGCCTGCAAGGCAAATATCTTTACCTTTGAACTATCTATGCCCCTAACAACCTTTATAGATTTTGATTAGTTTTTTTTTTTTTGCAGATAATGGGATGAGAAAAAACTTAATCTTTATAGCTAATGGTTCCCAATTCCTTACAAATTAGTAATGCAAAGTGTTGTACACTGAATTGTGTTAAGTCAAAATAAGACTGAGGGTTGGGAAGCAATCAAGTCTTGCAGGTGTTTTAATAAGTTCTCCGTAAGCCAAGGAAAGAGGCCTCAGGAAAAATCATCCAGCCACCACCTTAAACTTGGACTTTTCACCTCTTAGAAGTACAAGGAAATTATTTTCTACTCTTTAGGTCAGAGGTTCTCCAAGTTCATTGCATGATGAAATCACCTGAACAGACCGTCTCTGGTGCAATTCCCCCATCCACCACCCTTTAATCATTTTAATGTAACTTTCCACTTTACCATCCGCAGATTATTTGGATATAATTGTCATTGTTGTGGTCTATTCATCCGCATTGTTATTAGAAATATTAAGAAGACATTAGGAATTTTGTTTTTGTTGTTTTGGGACTATGCCATGATCTTGCTTAGGAGTGAGCCCTGGTAATTTATGGAGAACCATATTATGTGCCAGGGCATTAGAATCAAACTGACACTGGCAGAATGCAAGGCAAGAGCCTTAACCTCTATACTAACATTAGGAAATTTAGAGGGCTTTTAGTGTGTTTTTTGTTTTGGTTTGGTTTTTGGAACACATGTTCAGGATTTACTTCTGCTTCTGCATCATTATCACTCCTAGCATTGCTGGGGGACCATGTGGTGTGCTGGGGAGCAAATCCAGCTTGACTACATGCAAGGCAAGTGTCCTATCCATTGCACTGTGACTCTGCGGCAGAGTGATTTTAGGTGACTCAACTAAGGAGCAAAAATTACATCTCTGGGGCTGGAGAGATAGCATGGAGGCAGAGCATTTGCCTTACATACAGAAGAACGGTGGTTCGAATCCCGGCATCCATATGGTCCCCCAAGCCTGCCAGGAGCGATTTCTGAGCATAGAGCCAGAAAGAACCCCTGAGCACTGCTGAGTGTGACCCAAAAACAAAAACCAAACAAACAAAAAATAAGTTACATCTCTGGTTTAAGCACCTATTCTGCTGTTTCTCTCTCTCTCTCTCTCTCTCTCTCTCTCTCTCTCTCTCTCTCTCTCTCTCTCTCTCTCTCTCTCTCTCTCTCTCTCTCTCTCTCTCTCTCTCTCTCTCTCTCTCTCTCTCTCCCTCCCCTTGTTGACATTGTGATGATTACACATGGAAGTGAAGGGGACTCACACTTATTTACAGTGGCCCACATCAAGTAGCAGAGCTCCCATGCCCCGCTGCGATGCTGGCCAGGTTTGCACTCCTGGTGCTCTGGTTCTCATCCCCACATACTTATTCGGGCCTTCATACTGTATCTGTGGGCTCCTACAACTTTTTAGTTACAGTGCCTACTGGGTGTTTCCTGTTTTCAGTTGTGGTGCTTTGCATATGCTTGGCTATAGTGCAGCTGGAAATAACTTATAACCTGGGGAATCACGGAGAGCAGAGCTGCCAGGCACAAGCAATAGAGCTGCCAGGAGAGCTACTGGGCACAGGCAGCAGAGGTAGAGAATGAACTGTGATCTCATGCTTGCAAGGGTGAGTGCATGATCAAATTCTGCTTAGCTGCTGAGCCATCTCCCAGCTCCCTCTGCTATTTTATTACAAATATCCTAGCAAGAATAGTAAACAAGGGGCCGGGAAGGTGGCGCTAGAGGTAAGGTGTCTGCCTTGCAAGCGCTAGCGTAGGACGTAGGACGGACTGCGGTTTGATCCCCCGGCGTCCCATATGGTTTCCCCAAACCAGGAGCAATTTCTGAGCACATAGCCAGGAGTAACCCCTGAGCATCAAACGGGTGTGGTCCAAAAAACAAACAAACAAAAAAAAGAATAGTAAACAAAACAAGCCATCATTTCTTTTTTTTTTTTTTTTTTTTTTTGTGGTTTTTGGGTCACACCCGGCAGTGCTCAGGGGTTATTCCTGGCTCCATGCTCAGAAACTGCTCCTGGCAGGCACGGGGGACCATATGGGACGCCGGGATTCGAACCGATGACCTCCTGCATGAAAGACAAACACCTTACCTCCATGCTATCTCTCCGGCCCCACAAGCCATCATTTCTATTAGTCTTCTCTGTGGTCTTCTATCCTCTAGTTGATTTTTTTTAATGTTTATCTTGTATCTCCCTTGCTCAGAACTGTCTAGTGAGTTTCCATCACCCCCATTTGAAAACACAACGAAGTCACCCAGAGTCAGACCTGCCTCTTTTTTTTCGGGGGCCACACCCAGAAGCCACCACATTCAGGGGTTACGCCTGGCTCTATGTTCAGAAATCACTACTTGCAGGCTCTGGGGACTATAAGGGATGCCAGGGATCAAATCCAGGTCGGCCACATGCAAGGCAAAAGCCTTACCTATTGTGCTATCATGCCAGACCCACAATTGGTTATCTTTGCTGTCATTTTACTATAAATATTCTAGCACATTTTTTCAAGTTTGTCACATGAGATTGCACATCACCTGGAGTAGGTGGAGATACTTCACTATCATTCCTGGCTGGTTTACCAAAAACGTTGGAACTGGAGCCAGAGAAAGAGTACAGCAGGCCCAGCACTTGGAAATGGCTGACCACATTTATTTATTTATTTATTTATTTATTTATTTATTTATTTATTTATTTATTTATTTATTTATTTATTTTTGGTTTTTTGGGCCACACCCGTTTGACACTCAGGGGTTACTCCTGGCTATGCGCTCAGAAATCGCCCCTGGCTTGGGGGGACCATATGGGACGCCGGGGGATCGAACCGCGGTCCTACGCTAGCGCTTGCAAGGCAGACACCTTACCTCTAGTGCCACCTTCCCGGCCCCCTTTTTTTTTTTTTTGTTTTTGGGCCACACCCGGCGGTGCTCAGGGGTTGCTCCTGGCTGTCTGCTCAGAAATAGCTCCTGGCAGGCACGAGGGATCATATGGGACACTGGGATTCGAACCAACCACCTTTGGTCCTGGATCGGCTGCTTGCAAGGCAAACACCGCTCTGCTATCTCTCCGGGCCTGGCTGACCACGTTTAATCCCCAGCACCTCATATCCCCCGAGCTCCAGTAGGAATGATCTCTGAGCTAGAAGTAAACTCTGAGCACAGCCAGGTATGGCCTAATAACCCCCTTATAAATGTTCCCAGTAAGTACAGAGGAGCACTTGAGAGGGAGGAGAGGGAGCCCCGATAAAGAGCATTGCCTCCTTCCTGACTGCTTCACCTGGAAGTGAAGTGAGTGCCCAGCAAGTCAGGACTGGTGTGTGAGCTTCAGCATGGCATGGACATTGGGCCTGCCAGCTTCTCTCAACTTGTTGGCAGTGATCAAACTACACCTGAGAACCACCTGATCTCAGTGTGGGATCTGGTCTCTTATTACCTGCATTAGGGGGAAGGGAGCTGTGGTTCTCGTGCTGAAGATGATGCCCTGCACAGGAATTGGAAAACCCATCCCAAACCTCTAGGTTTGTCATCTGCTTCACAGAGTGAGATTTCATGAAAAGACAAGTAGGGAAATTAAATAATTTTATTTGGAACAGATGAAAGAGGAGGGAGAAGAAAGTACTTTATTTGTTTTTGTTTAGGGGGATTGTTTTTGTTTTTGCACCACACCCAGCAGCACTCAGGGTGTTCTGTGCTCAGAAATTCCTCCTGGCTGCCAGGAGTAACCCCTGAGAGCTGCCGGGTGTGACTACCACACCCCCCAAAAAAAAGAAAAGAAAAAGAAATTCCTCCTGGCAGTGCTCAGAGGATTGTATGGGTTACTGAGTATTGAACCCAGGTTGGCCATGTCCAAGGCAAGCACCCTACTGCTCCAGCCCCAGAAAGTCCTTTAGAGGAAATAAATCATTCCCCCTACATTGGAATATGAGCCATTCCTGAAGGGAGTGCCCAAGTGAGGAACTCACCCCTGAAAATCTAAAAAGAGAGACATTTGGCCAGAGATAGGTTGGTACCCTGTGGGTAAGGTACTTGCGTTGCATGGAGCCAACCTGGATTCAATCCCTAGCACCATATATGGACCGCTGAGCACCACCAGGAGTGGTCCCTGAGTACAGGAGTAAGACCTGAGCACAGCTGGATATGGTAAAAAAAAAAAAAAAAAACAATGACAAGAGAGAGGTGGGGGGAAAAGGTGCTTCTAGAAGCTGATGGGAGTGAATTTTTTGGGGGGGGCCACACCCGGCGATGCTCAGGGGTTACTCCTGGCTGTCTGCTCAGAAATAGCTCCTGGAAGGCACAGGGGACCATATGGGACACCGAGATTCGAACCAACCACCTTTGGTCCTGGATTGGCTGCTTGCAAGGCAAACGCCACTGTGCTATCTCGCCGGGCCCAGGGAGTGAATTTTTTAAAGCAGCCTGAGGCTCTCTGTATAGGTACGAGTATCTTGCTCTGGAGTCAAGACTCCAAGTCTGGTGGTCTTTCAATTCAAGCTCTGTCAAGGCCTTTGTTCCTGCAGCATTTTCTCCTCTGGGATCCAGACTTTGGGTTTGGGCTGGATCTTCCTAAATCAGAACCTCAGGCTGCTCTTAAGTCTGGAGCAGACAGGGAGAAAAATTCCCTTTGCACATCATATATTGTTTTTTAGTTTCCTGATATTCATGGTCTCTCACCCATGTCATAAATATTAATAATTTCCTTTTAAATATGTCCTTGAGGCTAGATGCCTTGTTTAATTCACCCTATTATCCCTGGATTCTCACACTGCATATAACAAGGGAACAGATCCTGTTCACTCTCAAGCCCGCTTTAGTCTCACTGTAATTCTCTCCAATTACTGCCTTTTACCTCACCAAGGTGGCCAGCAAGCTCCCCTGAGGCAAAATACATTTTACAGTTTCAGTATTTCCTTAGCCTTTCTGCCCTTTCAACCTCTGACTCACTCTTTTGGTTTTTGATATTTTTTTGTTGTCCTTTGGAGGTCACACCTGCTATTTTCAGGGCTTACTCCTGGCTCTGCACTCAGGAATCACTCTTGACAGGCAGGCTCAGAAAACTGTACAGTATGCTGGGGGAATTGAGTCAAGTTAGCCAAATGCAAGAAAAGTATCCTACCCACTGTAGTCTCCCTACCACCTTTATAATATATATACATGAGACCAGAGTAGTGGCTCAAGCAGTAGGGCGTTTGCCTTGCACGCGCTAACCTAGGACGGACCATGGTTTGATCCCCCAGTGTCCCGTATGGTCCCCCAAGCCAGGAGCAATTTCTGAACGCATAGCCAGGAGTAACCCCTGAACGTCACTGGGTGTGGTCCAAAAACCAAGAAAATAAAAAAATAGGGGCTGGAGAGATAGTATGGAGGTAGGACATTTGCCTTGCATGCAGAAGGACAGTGGTTCGAATTCTGGCATCCTATATGGTTCCCCGAGCCTGCCAGGAGCGATTTCTGAGCATAGAACCAGGAGGGACCCCTGAGCACTGCTGGGTGTGAACCAAAAACCAAAAATAAAATAAAATAAAATAATAAAAAATAAAAATATGTGTACAAAAATAAAATATATGTATAAGCTCTAAAGAGATTGTACAGTAGATAGGGTACTTGCCTTGGCTGCAGCTACCCAGGTTTAATCCCTGGCACCCCATATAGCACCCCAAGCTCTCCAGGAGTGCAGAGCTAGGAATAACTCCTGAACACTGCCAGGAGTGTTACCAGGTAACACTGTGTTACCCAAAAGACTCCCAAAACTGTATGTATGAAATATATGTGCAGGGGCCAAAGACTGACAACAGAGCTTAAGAAACCCAGGGCTGGGGCCGGTGAGGTGGCGCTAGAGGTAAAGTGTCTGCCTTGCAAGCACCAGCCAAGGAAGGACCACGGTTCGATCCCCCGGCGTCCCACATGGTCCCCCTAAGCCAGGTGCAATTTCTGAGCACTCAGCCAGGAGTAACCCCTGAGCATCAAATGGGTGTGAAAAAACAAAAACAAAAAACAAAACAAAAAAAAAAGAGAAAAGAAAAGAAAAAAGAAACCCAGGGCTGCTGTTGGCAGTGCTCAGATCTGGCATTGCTTGGAGCCATGAGGACCTATCTGGAAGTACGGGGGTATGAAGAATAGGGAATCAAACACAGGATCTCAACCATGCTATACATGTAATCTACCACTTCTATGTCCCCAGCACCACTTTTTTGTAGGGTCCACACCCAGCTGTGTTCAGGGATCACTCCTGGAAGGCTCAGGGGACTATATGGAGTACCAAGGATGGAACTTGGGTTGGTTGCATGCAAGACAAAATGCCCTATCTATTGAACTATTGCTACAGTCTCTCTCTCTCTCTCTCTTGCCCTTAGGTAACACCTTTCATTGAACTGCCAAATCCAAACCACCAACACAGATACACAGATAGATACCCTTCTTAAATGCCATACCCAGGTACACAAAACTGTCTAATAAGTATCTCTTCGTTTCTTTGTTTTTGGACCACACCTGGCAGAACTTAGGGGTTACTCCTGACTCTGCTCAGAAATTGCTCCTGGCAGGCTCAGGGGACCAGCTGGGATGCCAGGGATTGAACCTGGGTTTGTCCCGGGTTGGCCGTGTAGAAGCCAAATGCCCTACCACTATGCTATCACTCTGGCCCTTCTAATACTGACATCTTCCCAACAGAAAAAGGGCCCAACACCATCATCAAGCTCCAAAGGGGAATAATGACCGCGATAGTTCCTAGGTAGTCCTGGCTGATAGTCTCTGTGGCATTCTCAGAAAGGGGTGGGGTTCGAATCCCAGCGTCCCATATGGTCCCCCGAGCCTGCCAGGAGTGATTTCTGAGCCTAGAGCCTGGAGTAACCCCTGAGCGCTGCTGGGTGTGACCCCCCTCCAAAAAATAAAAAGGGGAGGTAGATTCTTCTTTCTGCATGAGCAGCAACCAAATGCCACCTTCTCCACCTGCCAATAGAAATAGCCCAGATCCATGACTTAACCTTATCAAATTTCCAAGCCACTACATTTGTTTTAGATCTACAGATCCTGAACTGCATGACCACGGTGGCCAGTGTCACCTCTTGACACTCTTGTAGTAGTGTCAGCTCAGTTGTTTCACAGGAAATCTTATGGAAAAATTACATGTTAATCTACCAACCTTAGTGAGCCTAAACAATAACACAGAAGGCTCAACTATCACCAACCACAGTCCTAGTAAGTTCATGGTATTTAGTAATACCATGCAGAGATGTAACAATCATTTCAAATTGACCCATGTTGATCTAAATTTTGATAATTCCATTTTCCTTTGTGTTGTAAATGTGTTTGCATGGAAGCAGGCTATAGTGGTGGGTGAAAGATTAGAGTCACTGGTGAAGGGAGGTCATACTGCTGATAAATTTGTATTTAAATATATCTAATGCTGGAAATGACTATATTGAGAACAACTTGGTAAACACTTTTATAATCAAAATTAGAAAAAAAAATAGATGTCTCTATTTAAATGGAAATCAGAAAAGAAATTATAGGCTCTGGAATGAAACTGCTTGGATTCAAGGCCGTGCTCCATCACTAACTGAACTGTATAATATTGGCAAGGTACTTTTCTCTCTGTGCTTCACATAATGATAATAACCCCAACTTCTGGGGTAAGGGTTAAATGAGAGGGGGCCGTAGAGATACCATAAAGGTAAAGTATTTGCCTTGCATGCAAAAGGACGGTGGTTCGAATCCTGGCATCCCATATGGACCTCCCAGCCTGCTAGGAGCGATTTCTGAGTGTAGAGCCAGGAATAACCCCTGAGCACTGCCAGGTGTGACTCAAAAACTTAAAAAAAAAAATTCAATGAGAGAACTCATATATACCATTTAGCTTAGTGCCAGGCAACAATAAATGTTGAAAGAAGTCATAGTTAAATGTCCTCAAAGTGGCTGGAGAAGTAGTATAGTGGGTAGGGTGCTTGCTGACCTGGGGCTAGGGCCAACCTGGGTACAATCCCCCATGTCCCATATGGTTTCCAGAGCACCACCAGGATAAATTCTGAGTGCAGATCCAGGAGTAACCCCTGAGCATTGTGTAACCCCAGGTGTGGCCCAACAAACAAACAAACAATACAATACATTTTAAGAAAAAAAATTTGTTTCGTTTTGTTTTGTTTTGGGGCCACACCCGGCGGTGCTCAGGGGTTACTCCTGGCTATCTGCTCAGAAATAGTCCCTGGCAGGCACGGGGGACCATATGGGACGCAGGGATTTGACCTTCTGCATGAAAGGCAAACACCTGGGCCTGGAGAGATAGCACAGCGGCATTTGCCTTGCAATCAGCCGATCCAGGACCTAAGGTGGTTGGTTCAAATCCCGGTGTCCCATGCCTGCCAAGAGCTATTTCTGAGCAGACAGCCAGGAGTAACCCCTGAGCACTGCTGAGTGTGGCCCAAAAACAAAAAAAAAAAAAAGAAAGAAAGAAAGAAAGAAAGAAAGAAAGAAAGAAAGAAAGAAAGAAAGAAAGAAAGAAAGAAGAAAGAAAGAAAGAAAGAAAGAAAGAAAGAAAGAAAGAAAGAAAGAAAGAAAGAAAGAAAGAAAGAAAAAGAAAGAAAGAAAGAAAGAAAGAAAGAAGAAAGAAAGACACCTTACCTCCATACTATCTCTCCGGCCCCTTAAGAAAAAAAATCTTTAAGAAAACAGATTCTGAGAATGTTCAGTTCAAGGGCTGGAGCAATAACACAGGTAGAAAGGCACTTGCCTTATACACAGATGACTCTGGTTTGATCCCTGGAACTGTGTATGATCCCTCAAGCACCACCAGAAGCAATCCTGATCACAGAGCCAGGAATAAGCTCTGAGCACATATAGAAGTAGCCCTCATTGGGGCTGGAGCAGTGGCGCATGTGGTAGGGCACTTGCCTTGCATGCACTAACCTAGGACAGATCACGGGTCGATCCCCCAGTGTCCCATGTGGTCCTCCAAGCCAGGAGTGATTTCTGAGTGCATAGCCAAGAGTAACCCCTGAGCATCACCAGGTGTGCCCCAAAAACAAACAAACGAAAAGAAGTAGCCCTCAAAAAAAACAAAACAACAATTTCAAAACTTTTCAACTAGTTTAAAGTGTGGAGCACATACTTTGCACAAAGCAGCTGAGTTCCCTTCATAAGCCTCGTGATCCCTTCCGAGTTGCTAAGACAGAGAGTAGTGTGTTTGCCTTGAATGTGGCTGACCCAGGTTTGATCCCTGGCATCCCAGTAGTCCTCTGAGCCTGCCAGGAATGATTTCTGATCACAGATCCAGGAGTAACGATTGAGTGCCGCCAGGTATGGCCCAAAAGCCAAAAACAACAACAAAAAAGAAAACAAAAAGAGCAACGGGCCGGAGAGATGGCATGAAGTTAGGGTGTTTGCCTTGCATGCAGAAAGATGGTGGTTCAAATCCCAGCATCCCATATGGTCCCCCCAGTCTTCCAGGAGCGTTTTCTGAGTGTAGAACCAGGAGTAATCCCTGAGCACTGCCAGGAGCGATTTCTGAGTGTAGAGCCAGGAGTAATCCCTGAGTGCTGCAGGGTGTAACCCCCCAAAACAAACTAAAATATGCTAAGAGTGAACTCAAAGCACTGAGTCAGGTGTAGCCCCCAAGTACAGCTGGATGTGACCCAAAAACCAAAAATGTAAAAAGGAAGACAATATTCGGGGCCATAGAGATAGCATAGCTTTAGACACAGAAGGACTGTGGTTCAAATCCCGGCATCCTGCCAGGAGCGATTTCTGAGCATAGAGCCAGGCGGAACCCCTGAGCGCTGCCGAGTGTGACCCAAAAACAAAAACAAAAACAAAAAAAAAAAAAGGAAGACAATATGCAATATGAACATTTTGAAGCTGAGAAAATAGCTCAGAGGATGGATATGCACAGGAGTGTGGCTTCAATCCCTAGCAGTGCATGATCAGCCTCAGTAGCTCCTTATTACCACTGAAGGGCCCCCCCCCCCAAACATACTAAACAAATAACATATGAATATTCAGTATTGCTGTCATTGGGCATATGCTATAACATTATTTGTGAAGGGGGCATCATGCCACATTTAGGAGTGCTCAAGATTTATTCTAGGCTCTTTGGTCAGTGATTACTCCTAGAGGCACTCATGACACTGTATGTGGTGCTGGGGTTCAAACTGGGGTCATCTATATGCAAATCAAGTGCCTGACATGATGTACTATCTCTCTGGTCCTGCATGCTATAACCCTTTAATGAAGGGAGGTCTGACAAAATCTAATGAGAACTTGTAAACTGGGATGGAGTCATCACTTTTTTTTTTTTTTTAATTATTCCTAGTGGTACTCAGGGGTTACTCCTGGAAGTCTGGAGGACTATATGGGATGCCGAGGATCAAACCTGAATCAGCCATTTGCAAGGAAAATGCCCTACCTGCTGTGATATCTATTGCTCTGGCCTCTGATAATCATCAACATTTTTTAGAAAGACTTTTTGGGAGCCAGAGTGATAACACAGCAGTAGGGTGTTTGTCTTGCACACCTCTGACCTGGTATGGAGCCAGGTTTGATTTCTGGCATCCCATAGGGTCCCCCGTGCCTGCCAGGAACAATTTCTTATTTTTTGGGGGGGCACACCCGTTTGATGCTCAGGGGTTACTCCTGGTTAAGCGCTCAGAAATTGCCCCTGGCTTGGGGGACCATATGAGACACCAGGGGATCGAACCACGGTCCTTCCTTGGCTAGTGCTTGCAAGGCAGACACCTTACCTCTAGCGCCATCTCATCGGCCCCTTTTATTTTATTTTAATTTTTTGGGGGCAGGAACAATTTCTGAACGAAGAACCAGGAGTAACCCTCGAGTGTCATTGGATGTGACACCCCCCCAAAAAAAGGAATGATCCCAGAGAACAGAACCAAAAGTAAGTCCTGAGTACCTCTGGGTGTGGCCTAAAAAACAAAAATGGCTCAGGAACTAGTTCCATCTCAGGAATGACTAAAAAAAATTGGAGTGGGGGGAGGTCGGAGCAGTAGCATGGAGCAGTAAGGCATTGCCTTGCTGGCGCTAGCCTAGGACGAACCTCGGTTTGGTCCCCCGGCATCCCATATGGTTCCCCAAGCCAGGAGAGATTTCTGAGCATATAGGCAGGAATAACCCCTGAGCGTTACCGGGTGTGATCCAAAAAAATAAACAAAAAAAATTTTTTTTTAATTTGGGGGGCATACCCAGTGGTGCTCAGGGCTTGCTCCTGACTCTGCACTCAGGGATAACTCCTGGTGGCTTTGAGTTACCAGGGGTGGAATCCAGGTGGGTCATGTGCAAGGCATGTGCCCTACCCAGACCCCTAACATTCAAAATATGTGCTACTCAGAGGTTGGAGAGATAGTATAGAGGAGAGATACTATAGTTAGTATAGAAGCCCTGCACACGGGGCCGGGCGGTGGCGCTGGAGGGAGGTAAGGTGCCTGCCTTGCCTGCGCTAACCTAGGACGAACGGCGGTTCGATCCCCCGGCGTCCCATATGGTCCCCCAAGAAGCCAGGAGCAACTTCTGAGCGCATAGCCAGGAGTAACCCCTGAGCCTCACAGGGTGTGGCCCAAAAAAAAAAAAAAAAAAAAAGAAGCCCTGCACACAACTGACCCACATTCGACCCTTGGCATTATACATAGTCCCCTGAGCCCTACTAGGAGTAGTCCCTGGGCACAGAGCCAGAAGTAAGCCCTGAGCACAAAGCCAAACAAAACAAAAACCCAACAACAACAAATAAAGAGAGCACTTATTTCTATGTCACATGAATGCATTAAAAAGCCTAATTTCCGTGCCAGGCACGTCAGCTTCAGAAGGACCCTCTTGCCTGATTTGAGAATTAAGGTTTCAATTGGGGGACAAATCAAAATGTGATCTCAAGCAGAGTTCCAATTTGCCATGGAGGGTCAATCTGTGCGCAGTTCCTATCCAGCAGCACCTGGGGCGCATTCCCTCCTGAGAATGACTAGCATCATAAACAGACACAGCATCTCCAACAGCAAGAAAATATGCTTGCTGTGCAGATCCAGAGCAGCTCCAAGTAAGGGAAATGTGCATTCCATCCCTAAATCTGTCCCTTCCCATGTCAGCTCCTAGGAGGCAGGAGACATAGTAGATAAGGTGCTTGCCTTACATGTGGCCAATCAGGGTTAGATCTGGGCACTTCATATGGTCCCCTGAGCCAACTAGGACTGATTCCTGAGTGCAGCCAGATATGTGCCCCCACCCGAAAAAAAAAAACCCAAACAAACAAGGAGCTGGAGAGATAAGCATGAAGGTAGGGCATTTGCCTTGCATGCAGAAGGATGGTGGTTTGAATCCCGGCATCCCATATGGACCCCTGAGTCTGCCAGGAGTGATTTCTGATTGGAGAGCCAGGAGTAACTCCTGAGCACTGCCGCATGTGTCCAAAACCCAAAACCAAACAAACCCAAACCTAGGAGCCTGTTCAGGAGTCTTTTTTACTCCAGGCTTATTTCTTTGGGGGGTTAGAGGAGAGAGGACATACTGGGCTGTGCTCAGGGCTTACTCCTGGTTCTGTACTCAGGGTTTACTCTTGGAAGTGCTCAGAGGACCACCTGGGGTGCCAGGAATGGAGGCTGTTCAGCTGCATGCAAGGAAAGTGCCTTACTTGTTTGCTAAATTAAAAACTATTTCTCTCAGCCTCTAGGGTTATTTCTTAATCCTCCTGACCCCATCTGCAAGCCCCATCCTGGGCCACATGGGAAGACCTCCCAGCCACCTGGGCCCAGCCACACATTATTTTTCTTTTTTTTCCCCAAGGAGGATATCAAACAGGGTCAATTGAGGCTCTGAGATACATTAAACTGATTAACAAGGAGTCAGGAGAAAGCTGTTTGCATAAAACATCATCACTCTCCCCCAGCTCCTGGCACCCATGCCCAGATAAACTCCACAGCCTCTGTGGTGTTCCTTTCTGTTTTCCTTACAAGCTTCTCATAAAGAGTCATTAAGTATGATTTATCAACCCTGTTAAATTACAGTTTAGAGATCTGAAGCACAAAATAGATATCCTTTTTTTTCCCCCTGGGAAGCCAAGTCAGAAACCCATCGAAGATGAGATGCAAAACAACGACGGACATAAATATCCTAACAGAATGGTCGCAGGCACTGTCAGAGGAAGAAAGAAGCGTGTAAAATATCTGGGCAATCATGGGGCTTCTAATATTAGGCTCGCTTTCAGCCCATTTCCCCCATCCTGCTGGGCAAGAGCTGGTGCAGATCAAGTGGGAGGGAAAATAAAAAGCAAATTTCACCAATTATTATTTTTTCCACCAATTATTTTAGATGAGTGGTAAATAGCCTGCACCAGAGGAGAAGGTTTTTGTGCCTCTGACATATGCGGGTCAATTGCTACCCCACTGCCCAGGGGGAATCTGTCCCGCAGCCAAGTAAGATTCGGGCGGGAGGTCTAGGAACAGAACCCCGAGCCTGGCGTGCACGGGTTGTGCAGCCGGAGCAGAAACCGCCGCGGCCGGGGTAGGAACCGAAGGCGCCTGGGTCAGGGGTGTCGCTGTGAATCGGGTCCCCCGGAGCCGGCCTGGTCGAGGCGCGGCGCGGGCGGAGGCTCGGGCCCGCTGGCGCGGGCAGCTGCGGGGCGCGGCCGGCGGGAGTCTCCGGAAGCCCCGGAACAGCCCCGGGCCGGGCGCGGGGCCCGTCCGTCCGTCGCGCTCATCCCCATGGCTCGGAGCGGGCCGCGGCGGCGGCGGCGCTAACAGGCCCCGGGCCGGGCCGGGCCGGCGGGCCTGCTTGGGGGCCCAGGCCCGAGGGCGAGATGAGCGCCCTCCTAGAGCAGAAGGAGCAGCAGGAGAGGCTGCGGGAGGCCGCGGCCTTGGGGGACATTCGGGAGGTGCAGAAACTGGTGGAGAGCGGGGTGGATGTGAACTCCCAAAATGAGGTCAACGGCTGGTAAGTGGCGCTGCGGGGGAGGCCCAGGGTCCAGGCGCGAACTGGGGGCGCCCCAGAGGCCAGCCCCGTTTCTCAGTTCCTAATAAGCACGTTCTGCCCGAACTTTGGGGGCGCCCCCGCGGACCCCCGCGCCCCCAGGCAGATCTGGGGTGCTGGAAGGAGCAACTGGAAGCTTCCCTGAGCTTCCCACTTGCCTTTCCCCCCTCTTCTGGCACATCCACCGCACACACAGCCCCTAAGGTTTTTTTGGCTGTATTTTTCCTGCCACAATTTCTACTAGATTTGAACCCAAGTCTTGAGCTGCCTACCTACACTTGTATCCTTCCCACTCGGATAAGGAGGGGCGCCCCGTTTTAACTTGTGCTGGTGGGGGTCAAAGTATATGAATGTTAAGTTACTTAGTGAATGCAGGATTTATTCTGACCTCTTTGCCTTGAAATGGAAACCTTCAACCAGGTCCTAGGTAATGTTTAACCAGCCCTATGTGCTAGCTTAGGGTTAAGGTGAGTTTGCATACTTTTTTACTAAAAAAATAAGTATTTTGGGGCCGGAGAGATAGTATAGTGGGTAGGGTGCTTGCCTTGCACTGGGCTGATTGGGTTTGATCTCTGGTATCCCGTATGGTTCCTCTTTGAGCATTGCCAGGAGTAACCCCTGAGCTCAAAGACACACACACACACACAGAAAACTAAAAAACACACACACACAATCTATTTTTTTCACCCCAGAGAAAGGAGTAACCCCTGAGCATTGCCAGGTGTGGCTCACAGACACACACATACACACCATCTATTTTGGAACTGAAAGGCACTTATTTGGAGGTGGTTTCACTCCAGAGAAAACACACACACACACACACACACACACAGAGAAAACTCAAAAACACACACACACACAATCTATTTTTTTCACCCCAGAGTAGGGAGTAACCCCTGAGCATTGCCAGGTGTGGCTCAAAGACACACACACACATATACACACAGAAAACTCAAACACACAGAAAACTCAAAAACACACACACAATCTATTTTTTTTCACCCCAGAGTAAGGAGTAACCCCTGAGCATTGCTAGGTGTGGCTCAAAGACACACACACACACACACACACACACACACACACACACACACACACACACACACACACACCATCTATTTTGGAACTGAAAGGAACTGATTTGGAGATGGTTTCACCCCAGAGAAAACTCAAACACACACACACACACACACACACACACACACACACACACACACAAAATCTGTTTTTTTCACCCCAGAGAAAGGTGGTTTCACCCCAGAGAAAACTTGTTCTAGGTCTCTCTCATAACTGTTTAGACAGTAGTTGAGAACAAACCGGAATCAGTATCCTAACTTTTTCACAGATCTAGCTACTACCCGACCCTGGAGCATACAGCTTCAGGTGGGCTGGACAAAGAGTTCAAGAGTACAAGAGTACAAGAATTGGAGCTGCCAACTGTAGCTCCATCTTGAGCACTGCAAGATGTGAAATCCCTGAGCACAACCAGATGTGGCCCTTCTAAACCCAAATTAATCAGCTTGAGCAGCTATGCAGAGAGTAAGGAAGCCTATTGGTTTTGGGGAGTTTTTTAATTTTTTACAATTTTTTAAAAACTTGCAAACAGGCTTGCAGTTTGTATACCTGTTAGAGCATTTTGTGCCTCACGAATTGCAAATCACTATTTGGGCACTGGGAGGCAGTGATGTGTAGAAGGAGGAATCTGGCTTTTCTGGCAGTTCTTTTCCATTCCTGTCCAGCTTTATATATATACCCCCTTGCCTGAGTCACTTAATTTTGCAGTTGTTTCAAAGGATTTGTGAACTGTTAGTCAGATAAAGCATAACATAATTAATATGTATTGAGTTTGATCTATAACAGGCAATGTTTATCTCACAGCGAGGCAGGAACACATCTATTACTATTAAAGAAGAAACTGAAATCCTAGTTTTTTTTATGATAAATCTGCACTAACTAGTGGAGCTGGGGGATGAACTGAGCATTAACTATTTTTTGGGGGGGGGAATGTCACACCCAGCAGTGCTCAGGGGTTACTCCTGGCTCTATTCTCAGAAATACCTCCTGACAGGCTCGGGGTACTATATGGGATGCTGGGATTCAAACCACCATCCTGCATGCAAGGCAAACACCCTACCTGCATGCTATCTCTCTGGCCCCTGAGCATTAACTCTAGACCCTGTTTTCTTAGCCAGTTTCCCATTTAGTGAATGCTCAAGTATAGTAAATATAACCTTGGAAAATAACAAGGCATCTCATAAACTTAGCGGGGGAAGATGTCTAAGAAACACCTCAAATTAAAGTGTTCAAGATTCAAGTCCTGACCTGTGTTCCTCTTCCCCTCTCCCCGAGCCTGCTCTTCCAGCCCTCTAGATCTCAATGTCAGCCCTAGCCCTCAGCAACCCCCTTGTCTCCATCTTTCCCTCACACATGCAGTCAATAGTAGAGTCCACCAGCTCCATCTTCTGCTCAGCCAGAATTTGCTCAGCCAGAATCAACCATTTTGGCTCAACCCTGCATGTTGCAGCTGCTTCTACCCTTCTCTCTGCAGTCTTCTGAACATGGCAAGTTGAGGGATCCTGATTTAAAACATTGAATGGAGGGATGGAGCAATAGTACAGTGGACTAGACTCCTGCCTTGAACACAGCTGATTGTGATTTGCTCCCATAACCCCATATAGACCCCCTGAGTCCTGCTAGGAGTGATCCCTTAGCACAGAGCCAGGAGTAAGCCCTGATCACTGCCAGGTGTGACCTGAAATACAACAAACCAACCCTTAGACAGATCACTCTGTTCTGTAATCCAACAAACCAACCCTTAAGTAAATCACTTTACTCTGCTCAGAATCCTCTCTGGCTCCCATTTCCCTCTATGCAGACCCCAGGGTCCCAGTTTCTGTTCCCAGGGCCCTCCTAACCCCAGTCTTTTTGCCTCCATGCCCCATCACAGGATTTGCCCCTTTCCTTCTGCTTCCCTGTCTTTGCTTTTCCTGAAGTGCCAGCCAAGTCCCCAGACCTTGCCTTTTGTGGGTCTTAGCTTAGATATCTTGGTAAAACCCTTTGCCCTCAATTAAAAATTGTCCCATACCTCTCCCTATTGTTGGTATTCCCTAATCTTCATGGTGACACCCATTCCTCCACTTCACTATCACCTCAAATAGCAAACTGTGATGACCACCTCCGTTTCTTATTCAATGCGAAGGGGGGATAATAATTGATAATAGTACTTAGTTACTAGTACTTGTAGTTTGATATTAGTACTGTAATAACTTGTATATAGTATTCGGTGAGTTGATATGTAAAAGCTTTAAAGTAATGTCCTACACATAAAGCATTCTATGTACTAACTTACTATTTTTTAGTAAGTGGTGTTCTGGGTAATGAGGTATTAAGATTGGTCTTAAAAAGAAAACAAACCCTTGGCCCGGAGAGATAGCACAGTGGCGTTTGCCTTGCAAGCAGCCGATCCAGCACCAAAGGTGGTTGGTTTGAATCCCGGTGTCCCATCTGGTCCCCCGTGCCTGCCAGGAGCTATTTCTGAGCAGACAGCCAGGAGTAACCCCTGAGCACCGCCGGGTGTGGCCCAAAAACCAAAAACAAAACAAAACAAAACAAAACAAAACAAAAAACCCTTTCTCTCCAGCAGAGAAGAGCAGAATGGTTACTAACTTAAGTTTTTGGTTGCTCAGCTTCAGGACTGATGATAACCAGTGTCTCTGGCCTGAAGTGTTCCCCAGTGCTAATAAGATATTCTATAAATTTAAAGCTTAAAAGAGGTTGGAGCAACAGTATAGCAGTTAGGGCGCTTGCCTTGCACACTGTCGACCTGGGGTCAATTCCAAGCATCACATATGGTCCCCTGAACCCACTAGGAGTTATCCTCAAGTGTGAGTAGGCCCTGAGCACACTTAAGCCCAGTTGTGGACCCCTCTACCCAAACACTTCCAATCTAAGGCTTAAATGATTGAAGTTCAGCTCATGATAGAGTTCCCACCTGAATAGTAATTCAAGTGTCATGCATACTTTTTGGCTTAAAGGAGCAAGTGAAAGGCTCCTGAGAACTGAAATTACTGCCCAGCTGTAGTGACTCTGAGTTATGGCTGCCCAGAGCTACACACGGGCCTGGACTGTAAATGATGGTCACTCGGGCACAGGGCTGTGGGGACCATGTTGTGTTGACTTAACCCCACTTTATATGGTGATGCTTTAGCTAGGTGATTTGTCCCATAGTCCCATGCACTGGCAGTAAATTACTTCCTTCACTCTCCAGCTTGCCACGAACAAGTGATTTACTACTAGCAAGTGAGCACTTTATTTCCAAAAGGGAGCATATTTTTCTCATCATGCTCCATTCATTTTTGAGGGCTCACTTATCATTATAATTACTCACTTTTCAAACCTATGCCACAGACATCTACTCGAAAACACACTCTGAACTGGAGTTTGCTCAAAGACTGCATTGGGTGTCTCTATGCTAAAGCAGTGTTTGCGTAGTCTCCTTTGCCTCATTATGTGTTATGTGAGTATTAAGCACCTCGTGTCCAGCAGATATCTCTCGTCTTCATGGAACTGACATTTTAGAGGTCCAGATCCACACTTCATTATTGTTCCCAACTTTACCACAGAGGGTACCTTAAAGGACCTGGATCTGGGACCAGAGCTATAGCACAACAGTAAGGCGCTTGCCTTGCATGTGGCCAACCTGGGACAGTCCTGGGACAAACCTGGGTTACCAGCACCCATTTCTGAGCACAGAGCCAGGAGTAACCCCTGAGCACTGCCAGGTGTGGCCCCAAAAACAAAAACAAAAACAAAAAACCCCACCTGGATCTGGGTGGGTAGGGCACTTGACTTGCATGCAGCCAACCCAGTTTGATCCCCAGAATCCCATATGGTCCCCGAGTCCACCAAGAGTTATCCCTGAGCATTGTTGGGTGTTGCACCAAAACAAAAATACCTGGAGTCTACTGAATGATTGAAATGTCATTCAGAAACCTCAGAAACCCCTGAGACAAATTTAGGATCTGAAAGTCAAAAGACAAGCTTAGGAACTGAAAGTCTGGAGGTTTTTATCCTGGGATCAGCTGAACGTTCTGCAACACTGAATACTGTCTAGGTTTGTGACCAAACCCTCACTATTGAACATATGTCCTGTTACTTTTACCTTGTCTCTTTTTGACTATCAGCTCTGAAGATATTATGTGGGTTCGAGAGTTGGTAAATGAGGACATTTCAAAACAGAGGGAGAAAACATATTTTCCTTCTGTAATATCATTCAGCTTTGGCAACTGGGGATGTATTTAGTAACTCTGAAGCCTCTCATTTCTGTTTAGATGGAGTTTTTTGCCAGCATGCTAATTATGTTTCTATGCAGCATTAAAATAATAGCCCTTCAGAGTGTACACAATCCCTTCCTATGTGTACAATATTATATAATTAGTTTTATTTAAATGACTCTGATGCATTAGAAGAGTTTGTTCTTCAAATTTTTGGTTATGGATGTACATATTTAAAGTGCCTTAGGAATAAAAGTATGTGCAGTGCCTTACGGTTAAGCAGATGAGAATGTTTGTAGCCTTCTAGCGAGAGCTAGAGAAACCAACTTATTTATTTCTTTTGGGCCACACCCAGTGGTGGTGATGGGGGGGCTCCTCCCAGTTCTGTGCTGGTGAGGTGGTGCTGAAGGCTTGTTACCAGCACACTCAGGAGGACCCCTGGTGCCAGGGATTAAACCAGGGCTTACATGTAAAGCATGCATTCTGCCTCTTGAGCTATCTCTCCTGCCTGAGAAACCAATTTTTATATATTATTACTTGGGGAGGGGCGTTTAAGCCACACCTAATGATACTCAGGACTTACTCCTGGCTCTGTATTCAGGGATCACTCCTGGTGGGGTTCAAACCCAGTTTATTTTTGTTTTTTCATTTTTGTTTTTGGGTCACACCCGGTAGCACTCAGGGGTTACTCCTGGCTCTACACTCCTGGCAGGCTCGGGGGACCATATGGGATGCTGGGATTCAAACCACTGTCCTTCTGTGTGCAAGGCCAACGCCTTACCTCCATGCTATCTCTACGGCCCATCAAACCCAGTTTGGCTCTGGGTTGAACGTAAGGCAAACACCTTTACCTGCTATGCTGTGTCTCTGGCCTGAGCCAGCTTTCTTTTAAAGTAGAAAATTTTTAAAGTAGGACATTGTTTTATTTTATGAAGGCAAGGGAAGAGAGGAAAAAAGTGAGCAACTGATATTCAGACATAAATATCTACTGTAGTAATAAAATTTCTGAGGCAGAGCAAGCTGTCAAGAGGAGGTGGTTAGTAGCCTGACAGTATTTAATCTTGAGACGCTTGATGTTATGAAGTGAGTTTTATAGTCCCTTAAAGAAATGTGGAAATAAGAAAACATTTTCAAGAGACTGGGGCAATCTAATGAAAGCTATACTGATGGAAAACACTCAGCAATGCCATTAGAGTTAGCCAGCCAGCTACAGCCTTCTGGAAGCTATTGGAATGAAAGCTCCGAGTATAAATGAGTTTTTCCCTAAGGGCCAGCGATGGGATTTAAAAATACATTTTCAGCATATTAAATATTTTGATCATCTACTTTCTGAAAAGCAAAGGTGAGATTTAGGATTTGACTTCCTGGTTCCAGCTGGAGTTTTTTTTAACAGGCTTTCATATGCTTCATTTACTTACATATCAATTTGCAATCCCAGCTCAGTGCTTCTCTTTTTAAATCACTCTTTTCTCTCCCCCTCTTTGGGACAGGACCTGCTTACACTGGGCTTGTAAGCGCAACCATGGCCAGGTGGTCTCTTACCTGTTAAAGTCAGGAGCAGACAAAGACATTCTTACCACAAAAGGAGAGATGCCTGTCCAGCTAACTTCCAGGAGAGAAATCAAGAGGATCATGGGAGGTAATCTTGTACTTGGCGGCAAGTTTTAATTTTGTCAAGCTGATTTTTCTCTGCTGTGGCCTTGATACCAAACAGCCAACTTACCTTTCCCCATTTCCCTTCCTTGTGGTGTCAATAGTTCTAGTGTGCACATGCGCACGAACAGAACCCACCTCCACCTCCCACCCCCTGCAGTGGGGTTGTTGGGACAGCACTTGGTATGTGTTCAGGGTTTGAACTTGTGCCTCCAGCGATAGGGCATTTGCCTTGCACACAGCAGACCTATTCGAAGCTGGGTTTGATCCTCAGTATCCCATATGGTCCCCTGAGCCTGCCTGAGAAGCGATTTCTGAGCACAGAGCCAGGAGTAGCTTCTAAGTGTCGCCAGGTGTGGTCCCCCAAAAAACCAAAACCAAAACCAAACAAAACAAAACCCTAACAAACAAATAAAAAAAGAACTTGTGCCTCAGGCTAGCAGACAGGTACTCTGCCACTGAGATATATCTTCAGGAACCTCAGCTACTCTTCTTTTTTTTTTTTTTTTTGGTTTTTGGGTCACACCCAGCGGTACTCAGGGGTTACTCCTGGCTGTCTGCACAGAAATAGCTCCTGGCAGGGGCGGGGGGACCATATGGGACACCGGGATTTGAACCAACCACCTTTGGTCCTGGATCAGCTGCTTGCAAGGCAAATGCTGCTGTGCTATTTCTCCGGGCCCTCAGCTACTCTTCTAACAGCAATTGGTGCATTATAATGCAGATGTAGTAGTATCACATAGTTTCTGGACAGGTAGGCATTGTAAGGTATTCATTTTATCCATAAGATTCCTGCACCTAATGAAGTTTCCTTCCTTTTCATGTTTGAGACAGGGCAAGGGAGATGGCTAAAGGGCTGGAGCATGACATGTGGGAGCTCCAGGTTGTATCCCCAATACTGCATGATTTCCTGAGCACCTCCAGTGTTCCATCTCAGTGCCCACCCTGAAAAACAAAAACAAAAACAAACAAACTGGGGAGCTAGAGATAGTACAAAAGGTGAAGGGATTTCCTTGTACATGATTGATCAGGGTTTGATCCCTGTCATCCTATGTGATCCCCCGAGTCCTGCCAGGCATGATTCCTGGTACAGAGCCAGGAGTAGAGCCTGAGCATTTTCGGATGGGACCCTCAAACCAAAACGAACAAAAGAGACAACATCTTCTGATCAAAATATCTGTCATGTAGAAAGGAAGAGTAGGAGAAAAAAAGGGTGGGGAGAGTAGGGGCTAGAGAGATAGCAGGTAGGGCTTTTGCTTCGCCAACCTGGGTTCAGTCCCCATCATCCCATATAGTCCCCTGAGCCTACCAGGAGTAATTCCTGAGCTCAGAGCCGGAATAAGCTCTGAGCACCGCCAAGTGTGGTCCGAAAACAACAAAGGGGAGACTAACTTTCACAAGACATTCTTTTCTTGACAGTTACTAGTTTCCTATTTATTTTTTTGGTTTTTGGGTCACACCCCGCAGCGCTCAGGGATTACAGATCACCGTCTGTCCTGGGTCAGCTGCATGCAAGGCAAATGCCCTACCACTATGCTCTCTCCAGCCCCGTTACTGGTTGCAAACATGTTCTGTTTTTTTTTTTTTTTTAAAGTGGATGAGGAGGATGACGGCGATAACCTTCCCCAGCTGAAGAAGGAGTCAGACCTACCCTTTGTCCCCAACTATTTGGCCAATCCAGCCTTCCCTTTTATCTACACCCCCACGGCAGAGGATTCAGCCCCACTGCAGAATGGGGGCCCCTCCTCACCTCCTGCCTCACCTCCAGCAGATCACTCCCCTCCAGTGCTTCCTCCAGGGGACCCCCCCCTGCTTGGGGCCTTTCCACGGGACCATGCCTCTCTGGCCCTGGTTCAGAACGGGGATGTGCCCTCTTCCTCTGCCATCCTCAGAACGCCCGAAAGCACAAAGCCGGGCCCTGTCTGCCAGCCACCGGTGAGTCAGAGCCGCTCGCTCTTCTCCGTCCCGTCCAAGTCCCCTGTGTCTCTGGAGCCGCAGAGCGGGCCGCAGGCAGGAGCGGTGCCGGCCTTCCAGCCATTCTTCTTCACTGGCGCATTCCCGTTTAATATGCAAGGTGAGCCCCTGCCAGCCAGGGACTGGGCGTATCAGACATCTGGAGCTTTGCTCCCAGTGGTTTTGGGGTGGTGAAGGTGGGATTGAGTGATTTTACATATGATTACAAACTTACAGAAGGTTGTGTAAGGACCTCTCTTTATTCAGATTCAGAAATTCTTCAATGTTTTTCTTTTACCCTGCAATACAAAAGTATGTATTTCCTAAAAGCAAGGAAGCTCCTTGCTGAACTGGCAGCATGTTTATTACTGCAGATGTTGCTGATCTCTAGTGCATGATCTGAATTGGAGTTTCACCACCCATGTAGCTGGGCTTGCTCCCTTTGGCCCTACCTAGGGTCATCTATCACACTTCCTCATCCTGCTATTTTAGTCTCGTTTGGTCTGGAATATTGTCTCATTCTTAATCATTTTCCACCTCAGTATCCTGAACAGTCCTGGCCAGTTTGTGGAATCTGACTTTGTCGTTCTTTCCCTGTTACTTATATCTTGCTATAAAGAACACCTTTCTTTTTTTTTTTTTTTTTTTGGTTTTTGGGCCACACCCGGTAACGCTCAGGGGTTACTCCTGGCTATGTGCTCAGAAGTTGCTCCTGGGCTTGGGGGACCATATGGGACACCGGGGGATCGAACCGTGGTCCGTCCAAAGCCAGCGCAGGCAAGGCAGGCACCTTACCTTTAGCGCCACCGCCCGGCCCCAAAGAACACCTTTCTTTCCTTTCCATTTATATTTACAAGAATTCATTGACTTTTGAGTACTTGGGGAAGGCACCTGTCTTGCATGTGGCCAACTCATGTCTACCCACACAACTGCATGTGGTCCTCTGAGCCCACCAGGAGTAAGTCTTGAGTATCACCAATTGTGGCCAAAACAAAACAATTCATTCATCCACTTGGAGGCTGGAGTCCCTGAGCACTCAGCTAACAGTAGTAGCCCCTAAGTACTGCAGGGTGTGTGGTCAAAGGTGGCCCCCAACAAAACAAAAATTTATTGACATTTAAAAACTTTATATATTTTTTGGTTTAGAGGCCATACCTGGAGACTGGGTATGGTACCTGGCCTGGCCCAGTACCTGGGGGTTGTTCCAGGTGTACTTGGGGGACTGTATGGTGCTAGAGATCCAGCCTGTGGTTTCTGTTATTCAGTGTATGTGTTCCAGCTCTCCAAGCTGTCTCCCTGCCCTTACTGTGAAGAGGACCATACTAAGAGATGCTCTGGGGGCTCCATGGAGCTCCAGGGGTTAAACTTGGCTTCATCCATGCTAGGTGTATGCTCTACCACATGACCTGTGTCCCCAGAATTCAAAGATCCTTTTTTTTGGTGGGGTGGGCCACACCCATTGGTGCTCAGGGGTTGGTTACACCTGGCTTTGCACTCAGAAATCACTCCTGGCTAGGGGACATATGGGATGCCAGGGAGCAAACCTGGGTCTGTCCCAGATTGTCTGCATGCAAGGCAAATTCCCTATTGCTGTGCTATCACTCTGGCCCCTCAAAGATTCTTATTTTCTTCATTGGTTTATTTGTTTGTTTGGTTTTTGGACCACACTGGCGGCACTCAAAAGTTACTCCTGGGGCCGGGCGGTGGCGCTAAAGGTAAGGTGCGCCTGCCTTGCCTGTGGTAGCCTTGGACGGACCGCGGTTCGATCCCCCGGTGTCCCATATGGTCCCCCAAGCCAGGAGCAACTTCTGAGCGCATAGCCAGGAGTAACCCCTGAGCGTTACCGGGTGTGGCCCAAAAACAAAAAAAACAAACAAACAAAAAAAAGTTACTCCTGGCTCTGCACTCAGAAATCACTCCTGGCAGCCTCAGGTGACCTTACGGGATGCCAGAAATTGAACCTGGGTTGGCTGGATACAAGGCAAAAACTCTACTCGCTGTGCTATTGCTCCTGCCCTCAAGGTTCATTTTTGTTGTTGTTGTTTTTGGGCCACACCTGATGGCACTCAGAGGTTAATCCTGGATCTGTGCTCAAAAGTCGCTCCTGGCAGACTTGGGGGAGCCATATGAGATGCCGGGATCGAATCTGAGTTGGCCACATGCAAGGCAAACTCCCTACCTGCTGTGCTATTTCTTCGACTCCTTATTTTCTTCATTAGACTGGAATCCATCATAATGATCATCTTGATGTTCCTATTATGCCAGATTTGTTCCTGGAGAGCCCTTTTCCCAACTCTTGTATTGCTTGAACATGTTCTGTGGCTCTTTGGAGCACTTTCTTCGTTTCTAGAGCAACTGACCTTTCCGGTCCTGGGAAATTTCTCCAAGGAACTCTGGTTCTTTTTGGTGGAATATGGACAAGGTTGTGGACAGTAGGTGTGCTTGCTGCTTTGATGGTTTATTTCTTCTAGGCCCACTCAGAGGAGCGTCAACAAAGAGAAAAAGTGCAAACAATACATTCATATTTGTGAGTGGACTCAAATATCAGGGACATGGGGTTGGAGAGATAGCTTGGAGGTAGGGCATTTGCCTTGAATAAAGGACAGTGGTTCAAATCCCGGCATCCCATATGGTCCCCTGAGCCTGCCAAGAGCCATTTCTGAGAGTAGAGCAAGGAGTAACCCCTGAGCACAGCTGGGTGTGACCCCAAAACAAACAAACAAATCAGGGACAAGGGCTGGAGAGATAGTTCAATGGGGAGGATGCTTGTCTTACACACAGCAGACTCTGATTCTATCCTCAGCATCCCATATGGCCCACTGAGCTCCACCAGGAGTAATTCTGAGTACAGAGCTAGGAGTAACTCTTGAGTATTGCTGGATGTGGCCCCAAAACAACAAGAAATTACTGCCCAGGGCCCGGAGAGATAGCACAGCGGTGTTTGCCTTGCAAGCAGCTGATCTAGGACCAAAGGTGGTTGGTTCGAATCCTGGAGTCCTATATGGTCCCCCCATGCCTGCCAGGAGCTATTTCTGAGCAGACAGCCAGGAGTAACCCCTGAGCACCGCTGGGTGTGGCCCAAAAACCAAAAAAAAAAAAAAAAAAAAAAAAAAAAAAGAAAGAAATTACTGGGGCCGGAGAGATAGCATGGAGGTAAGGCGTTTGCCTTTCAGGCAGGAGGTCATCGGTTCGAATCCCGGCGCCCCATATGGTCCCCTGTGCCTGCCGGGAGCAATTTCTGAGCCTGGAGCCAGGAATAACCCCTGAGCACTGCCAGGTGTGACCCAAAAACCAAAAAAAAAAAAAAAAAAAAAAAAGAAAGAAATTACTGCCCAAATTCACGAATATATATTGTTTATTGGCTTCCAAAGCTTAGATTTGCTCTTTATTGTATTGAAATAAGAGTCTCTCTCATTTTATTAGTAACTTGGTTTTTTTTTTTTTTTTTTTTTTGCTTGTTTATTCTGTTTATTGCACAATGTTTTGTAGTCCATAAATACATTTTTCTGGGGGGGTCACACCTGACGGTGCTCAGAGGTTACTCCTGGCTCTGCACTCAGAAATCTCCCCTGGCAGGCTCAGGGGACCATACGGGATGCTGGGAATCGAACCACCTTTCATGCTGGGTTGGCTGCGTGCAAGACAAACACCCTACCGCTGTGCTATCTCTCCAGTCCCATCAATCCCATAAATACTTGTAGATCCACGATTTTTATGTCTTTGTAGTACAGTAAGCCATATACCATTTGGTGGGGGGTGTTTGGGTCACACCCGGCAGTACTCGGGTTACTCCTGGCTCTACGCTCAGAAATCGCTCCTGGCAGGCTCCGGAGACCGTATGGGATGCCGGGATTCAAACCACCGTCCTTGTGCATCAAGGCAAATGCCTTACCTCCATGCTATCTCTCTGGCCCCCATGTACCATTTCTTGCTCATGCCTTCTTTTTTATTTGTTTTTGTTCTGTGTCATACCCATCAGTGCTCAGGAATTACTCCTGGCAGGCTCAGGAGACCATATGGATGCTGGGGATCAAACCTGGGTGGGCCACATGCAAGGCAAATGCTCTACCTGTATACTATCACTCTGGCCCCAATTCATATCTTCTTTTTTTTTATTTTTTATTTTTAATTATGAGAACAATGATGCAAAGAGGAGAAGGTAAAGTTACAGTGGAAGGACAATCGCCCATAAACAGAGTTCTCAAAAGAAATCCCCTTGCTGACGCCTAAATATTGAACTTAACAGTCAAAGAACTTTAAGAAAAATAAGGCAGAACCCATGTACAACTGCTTTGTCCACAAGTCCCCCGATTGTAGTACATTATAACATTTCTTAGCAGTGCACAAAACAATCTGAAGCCATGAGATTTATGTGACTCCTTAAACATTGAAGGCATAGTATTTTTTTTTATATTTTCATGCACATGCATATTAGTTTAAGTTAACATCAAAAGTTTAAGGGTTTTTTTTTTTAAGGGTTAGAGTCAAAAGAACACAGTAAAAACAGTGTTAGAGTGGCAAATATTGTTTGCATAGGCCCACCAAAATATGGGGAACATGGAAAGGAAAAGCCTTGGTCTAAATACAAAGAGACCCTACCCCTGAAGTTTCCTGGCATAAGACCAATTCTAGGCTCCAGGCAAACTAGTTTATTCAATCCAAGTCATTGTCTGTAGTGCCAATACAGTTTTATTTTTCACGCATTCTCTATTGTTGGCATCAGGTTTCTGTCTTAAAGATCCTGGAATTGCACATCCTACATTGAAGTCAGGCTGGTGTTGAGTATCCTCTAGTTTCACCTCACAAGTAAGGGGCAATACAGAAAGACCTGTCCCAAAAGCAGGTCATTGTTGTTAAGTCTTCTCAGTGTTGAGGGAAGTCTCTTTTGAGTAAGTTGATGTCAGAGCAGCGGTAGGGTCTTCCCTGGTAGAGGATTGTCTCCAGGTGATGTTATAGACAACCTTGGATGTTTTGTAGATGTCTTCTCTAGATCGGGATGGATTGAGAATGCACATTCTTCTGAGGCCTGTGCCAGGTCTTTGTCACAAAGACCCTTACATGTCATGTGGTACTCAAACCCATTCCTTGCTGTAGCTATAGAAGTGAGTTGTTCTTCTCTCAGCCAGGGAATTTGCCTTACTTGCCTCTTTGATTTTATGAGCCACAATGTTAGATGCAGGGATAAAAATTGGGCACAAGAAAGGTCACTGGCAGAGCCAGATTTGGAACTGTTTGCACACTCATGTTGCCTGGCTTTTTCTTTGGATGGCAGGTAGGCTGTCAGCTAAGGGCATAATTTAGTGTAGCCATCTTCTGGAATGGATCGTGAATGACCTCAGCTGACTCTCCCTGAGCCGTTCATTAGCAATTCATTCTCCCCCTTTCTTCTTAGAGCTGGTACTCAAAGTGAGAATTCAGAACCCATCTCTTCGAGAAAACGATTTCATTGAAATTGAACTAGACCGACAGGAGCTCACGTACCAGCAGCTGCTCAGAGTGAGTTGCTGTGAGCTGGGCGTTCATCCTGACCAAGTGGAAAAGATCCGAAAATTACCCAATACACTAGTAAGAAAGGTAAGAGAGCCCTGCCCGCCCTGACTGACTGCTTGTGCTTTGCACTGGAAAGTAACCCACTTCTTTTTTCAGTTCTGTGAGTCATAGGTAAAGAAAGGAAATAGAACAGAAGGGAGCAAAGGGTAATTTTCCATTTGTAATCATTGGCATTTCTTTCCCTCCGCTGGGTTAATAAGCACGTTGGCAGTTTTGAACACTGTGGAGAATTTCTGAATTACCATTGATATGTACCAGTTTTTTTGTCGTTTCTGAAATGATTGGAAGGGATTCCCTTAGTGCCCTGTCAGCCATGCCTTGTGTTCTGTGACATAAGAGCCAGGCTAAATCTTTGGGCAAACATGCACAGATGCTAATGTGGTCCTCCTGGGATTCATGACCAAATTCTGACTTCTGCCACCCCGGGGCTCTTTCCTGCTACTACAGGATTGTTTTATTCTTTCCTCTTGTCTTCTTTTGGGCTGTAAGCTTTAAAATAAGTCAAGAAACTAGTATGCGCACAGAACACTGAACAGATGTGATGTTTCTTGTTTGCCTTGTTTCTGGACCACACCTGGGGTGCTCAGGGACTATGCAATGTCATGGATCACAACTGGGGTTCCCGCAGGCAGCTGACGTACTCCAGTCTGTTGTGAGTGCAATCTCTCATGAAGTATTTCCTCTAATCTGTTTAACCTGTTTTTGGTTTTAGGACAAAGACGTTGCTCGACTTCAAGATTTCCAAGAGCTGGAACTGGTTCTGATGATCAGTGAAAATAATTTTCTATTTAGGAATGCTGCCTCTACTCTGATGGAAAGGCCTTGCTACAACAAGAGAGCTTCAAAACTGACTTACTAATGCAGCAGGGACTGCCACCAAGTAGTGGGACAGTATGCTGTCCCCTCTGGGCCCAGGACAAGCCATTGCTCTCAATGCCTTGGACGCCCGGGAAAGTCCCTGGTGCCACTGCACAGTCCACACTCACGTCATTCTGCCAAGGTAGGAAGCCCCTGACCCCACGCAGCGGTGCCATCCTTCCAAGCCTCTTGGTGCACAATAAACCTATTGCTTGAAGCTGTGAGCAGCGGAGAAGTGGTGTGGAGAGGCAGAAGCCGCCGGCTCTTGACTCAGTGTGTTTTGTGCGCCGAGTGTAAGAGTTGTCTGAAGCCGGGAGACAGCAGAGCCTCTTTCTGGCCACTCTTGTTGGCAGCCACACCTGAAGGGCCGGCTGGGGCGTGCTTTTCTCTTGGTGGTTCCTACCCACAACTCTCCTGAAATATGAAACAGTTTAGGGAGGAAAATTGGGGAAAGCACAGGTACTAGACAGATTTTAGTGTGACTTGTGACTGTGAGTTTCATATTAACGTATTTATAAATGTTAACTCAGGTTAAAAAATATTTAAGATTGCATATACCTAACTGTACATAGGCTATTAACCAAAAGAGCTTCCCCACCTCCACGTTTTCTTTGTAAACTTAACCACTGACAGCTTCTGGCCACCGGTGCCACAGCCGTCTGGGCACTGAGCCCTCACCGCCACCAGAGGGAGCTGTGCGCTTCCCAAACGCTGAGCTCCTTGAGCATAGGCGCTGCCTGTCCACCTGGTGACCTGGCAGTTTGCGAAGAGCACAAACACCACCTGTCCATCTTCTCTGCTTTTATCTTCCACTGGAGACAAGAAGCAATTTTTGAGACCGACTCTGTGGCTCTTGTAAAGGTTAGAGCAGGAAACTGAGTTACAGGAATTAACATCTTTATTTTTGTATCAAAGATAAAGGTTATTTTGAAATTATTAGGATTTTTACGCAACTCTGAAACCTGCTGTTGTAAGCAAATGGCCCTATCTTAGGGATTCCACCACCACCACCACCACCCTCACTGACCCACTTAACAGTCAGCGGGGGTGCCCATCAGGCTTTGTTCTGGATCAGAGTCTTGAGCATGACAGAAGAGGGGTTTTTTGTTTGTTTTTTTAAAGACTACATTCAAGGATTGTGTTTTCTTTCCTTCGGTGTCAGTAGTGGGCAAAGCCACTGTCTGGTTGAATCAGGCAGCAGAGCTTCAGGAATGAGGACGAAGACACTCAGACAAACGGGAGTGTAGGGCTCAGAGCCCACCGTCCAGGGGTCTCCCTGCTGTCTTAAGCAGCTTCCCCCCCATAGTGCCTATAGTTTCCAAAGAAACTGAACCTTTGCCCTTGTTAACTGCATGGAACGAGGAAGATGGAAGTGGGATGTAAGATAAGGGCCTCCTGCTGCTGCCTAAATGAGGATCTGAGCCTGAGGTGTTTTCAAGGCCACCTCAGGGTGCCTCTCAATGCAGCCTTCAGTGTCGTCCCCCCTTTCCCCCCAGTTCCTGATGTAACTTACTCACCCTTGTACAGTGTTCGCCTAGCAGAGTCAAGGTCACTTACTGCCCCTTCTCTGAAGTGCTTTCAGGAAGAAACCTCCTTTGTGTTTCAAGCAATCAGAAATTGTTCTGTCTAGACACGATACCTTTTAAATTTTTCTTGGCTGTGGAAAAAAGTTGCAACTCGCTGATCAATTAAGGCTGGTTCTAGCCTGGAGGAAATCAATGCAGTATTAATTCACGTCTAAATCACTGGGGTTACAACTCTCTCAGCCATCCAGAGCAATTAGCAACTCTCAGAAGCAGTGGCAGTCCATGGCTGGTCAGCGCCCATATTCATATCACTAGGGTCCCTCCTGGCTTCAGAGCAGTGGCCCACTGGGAGCCCCCGACCCACTGGTCTCGGCTGGAGAGCCCCCTGGAGCCACCAGAGCCCTGTGCACTGAGGCGGGTTAGGAGGGCACAGTTGCCGGTAGGTGAGTTGAAAGTCTTAATCTATGCATCCAGAGAAATATTTTTATATGGTTTTGTGTAACTCATAACACAGCCTTTTTTTCTCTTAGCTCTGTTAATTGGCGTCGCCCCCTCCTCCACCGCATATTTAAAGCATGTGTTCACACTGTGTAAACATTCACGGGAGATCTTTCTTTGTGCAGTGCTGACTGTTCAAACCTAACACGTATTATTAAAATTGAACATTAACCGACTGAGCCCAGGTTCTTTGATTTTGGCCTCCCGAATGGCGCTGCCCTTCGAATCAAGAGGGGCTCCAGTTGTAGGACCTTGCAGGGCTGAGATGTGCAGGTAGAAGAGCCCGATACCCACCTGCGCCTCCTCCAGCCTGCTGCTGCCTAGCTCCTGCTTGTCAGTAGCGCCCAGAGATGCTTTCCTGCTGCCCTGTGCTCGGCCTCATTTCCCTGGAGAAGTTGAGCCAGCTAGATGGAGGTCATCTTCTCTCAACCAGAGTTTTTGATTATCCTATTAACTTTACACAACTGTGTCTCTCCTTCGGGCTGTCAGTTCCTGTCAGGGCCTCAATAAGCACAGAAGCCAACTCCTGAGACAGGCGAGGAATTACCAGCTTCCACCTTCCGATCTTTAGCCAAGCACGAGCCAATGAGTCCGCTTTCCTGCAGTGCGAGGCAGCGACACCTCCCAGAGCAGACGTCACGCCAAATTGGCCTAATAAATCAGGACCAGAGCAGTATCAGGAGAGGCAGAATAATTTGGGCATTTGTGCTTTCAGACTTGCTCTCTCACCCAGATGGAAGGCTGCTTCCACATGCTCATAAACATCCCAGGCAGAAACCGCCTGCCAAAAAAATGTGATTAACCTTTTACAAATGGTCCTGCAGCACAGGCCACCCCAATACCTATAGGAAAAAAATGAGATCAAAGTAGTCATTGAAGGTGCAGACATTTTAGGGAGGGGAGCACACAAGCCCTCCCTCAGTCACTCCTCTTACCAAGAGAAACAGAATGAAAGCAAGTCAGCCCGGACAGGAACATTGGACCAGGTAACAGAATTGACCCATGCCAGCTATCAGCCAAGGCTGGTCAGGCTCTGACCCACCAAAACCAACTCCTTGGCTTGATCAGGAAAGTAAATTTGATTCCCTCCCTCATCCTATTTGTCAGTCCAGCCTCTGGGGTGCACCTGTGCTGTTCATGTTCAGCCCTAATAGGACTTGAGTTGTGATGAATGATCGAAGCCTCCCTGGCTCTAGTTGGGGCTGTCTGGCACTGGATGCTAAATGAGCCACGAGGTGAAGCACTAGTCATTTGTCAGCCCCCAGAAGGGGGAAACACAGACACTTTGCCCCAGAGACAAAAAAACAAAACGGCCGGAGTGCTAGCACAGCAATAGGACGTTTGCCTTGCACAGGCCTGGGTTCGACCCCCGACATCCCATATGGTCCCCTGAATCTGCCAGAAATGATTTCTGAGCACAGAGCCAGAAGTAACCCCTGAGCACTGCTAGGTGAGGCCCAAAAACCAATAACAGCCCCAGAGGCCATGGGCCAGATGCCAGGGTCTTCATTTCTCCTCTTTTTATGGTACCCACACAACACACTGCTGCTGCAACAGTTACCTAATGCGTTTGGGCTGTAAAGACAGTATTTGTAGCTGACATTTTTCAGGATTTGAAGTTTTCACAGAACCCAGCCACGCAGATATTTACAGAACACTCGTTGCTTTCTCCCCCTTTCTTCCTGGATCCCCAAAAGTCCAAATCTTGTAAAAAGGCAGAGGCAGGTAACATCAGGGTGTATATAGTGCAAATCACATTGCTTTATTTTATCAGTGCCCCATTTTTAATGGATTCAGGCCAGCACCCCAGAGTACAGGATTCAGTTCCTAGGGAGGGCCTGGCTGGCAGCCTTGTGTTCCAGAAGAAAATGCTTTACTGAAGGAAAAAAAAACCTTCAGAGTAGAAAATATGAACAATCATCGGAGGTAGGGAGGTCATTCCGTGAAATGATTGAAATGGGTCAGTGTGAAAATAAGACCCAATTAGGAGCTGGGAGACCTGAGGGCGAGTCTGGGCTCCGCCTCAAACCAGCTTTGACCTTGGACATAATGGTCACTGCTGAGGGTCATTTACCCAGCCAAAGCACTGCACAGTTCACCAGTAAAGCGCTGTCCAGAGGCAAACTCAAGCAGATACCGTACCCACTGTCCAGGACAGGCCACTTATGGTGTTTGTTCCCTTTTGGGTGGAGACCAAGGAAGTCCCAGGAAAATGAATCAAGCAAGACCCGAATCTCTGGCCATGTTGTAGAAGATGCCTCTGGCTGCAATCAGGCAGGATGGAGAATCAAACTCAGCTATCCTCCCTTTGTCCAGAACCAGGACCCTGGTCAAAGCAAAGAAACGGTCAGGTGGTCAGGTGTCCATCAGCCCAAACCTCGCCTTTCTGGGTACCGAGATACCCTGCAGTGACGCCAGCCCTCCCGCTGTAGTCCGTCCTTCCAACACAGCGCATGCTCACAAGCTGGTTATTTTAGCTGCTCTGGTTGCTCTTCTGGCAAATGTGAGGCGTTTTCTGGGATCAAATACGAGGATCTATTCATCTCTCCTAGTCAGGGCTCCAAAATCCTTCCCTAATGAGCCATTCCCCTGGCTGGGGTCAGAGGACTGTGTGTGGAGAGCCTGGGACTGTGTGTTGGGCCCCTGGAGCTCCCATCTGCTTTATGCCAGCTCACAAAGGAACAGCAGGAAGCCAGGCTGCAGTGAGGACTGACCCTAGAAATCTGGGCTCTGCAAGTCTGGCTGTTGCCGCTGTGTGGGCCCCTCCTGCTCCTATGCATACACAAGCACACATACACAAGGCCTTCCCCTCCCTCCTGGGCCTGGGATTGAACCGCCCCCAGACAAGGCCCAGGAAGCACAGAGGCAGGACCAATAGTAAGCGGATCCCCAAACAGGCAGCTCCAGAAAGACCTTCCTCGGTCCCCTTTCCCCAGGCCTCAGAGCTGTCCCTCAATGGATGTGGGCCCTATCAGGGCTTGCATATGTGTGGCAGGGTCAAGGGAGCAAGACTGGGCATTGCTGCCTGGCCATTGGCTAGGCTGGCACCCAGGGCCCCCTCCTTTCTGCTGCTTTCTGCTCCTAGGTAAGGAAGGACAGGTCTGACAGGCCTCAAGGCACAGCTCAGTTGAGCCAACTGTTTCTACTGCCCCCTCACCTTGTGAACTCCTGCCTCTAGGGATATGTGTGTGTGCTGTCTTTGTGCATATGTGTTCATGTATGTGTGCATGTGTGTATGCGCATTGCCTGAATATTCAGCTCCTCCCTGCCCTAGTTCATCCCTCATCTCTCCACTCACTCATCCACAAGAGGAAACGAGCATTTTCCAGGGTGCCCTGCACCTCACATGCTCTCCATCACCTCTGAACAGCAGCCCAGAGATTCCCATGTCCTTTGGAACAGTACCACAGAGGTCTGAACAACTGCCAGGGACACATTCAACCCTAGGGTCTCTCCCCATGGCTTGGCTTCCTCAGGCTGCCATCGAGTGTAGCCCATCAGAGCAGGGACCCAGCAATGTGCCCCTTCCTGGGGCAACTTCTAGGTCTGCATGCCCAAACCAGGTGTCAGATGGCCCCAAGGGAAGAATTAGGAGTCTTGAATTGCAGGGTGCAGTCACCTTCCCCTCACAGTATTATAGGGAACTGGAAGGTGGGGTCCCAGAGCATCTTGTATCCCAGAGAATGGCTGAGAAGCCCCACTGTTCTGACCCTAATTTGGAACTCAGGAACCCACATTGGCTCCCGTCATCCTGCGGACTCTCCTGGCCAGATCATCTGCACAACCAGCCCTGCTGCCCGCCATTGCCGTCCCGGTGGCCTGCACACCTGCCCACAGACCCACCTGTCATAGTCCATGATAGTATTGAGGCGGTGTGCGATGGTCAGCACAGTGCAGTTCTCAAACTGGCTGCGGATGATGGCCTGGATGAGGTCGTCCGTCTCCAGGTCTACCGCTGCTGTGGCCTCGTCTAAAACCAGGATGCGGCTCTTGCGGAGCAGGGCCCGGGTCAGGCACACGAGCTGCCGCTGACCCACGCTGTGGAAAGGAGAAGGCAGGCCAGCATGTCAGTGGGGTACCCCGTCTCTCCCCACCTTGCTTCCACACACCAGGCTTCTGTCTGCACTTGTTCTGATGAACTAGGGCAGTCTTCATTCACAATGGGCAGACTTAGCCCAGTCTTCTAGCTCCTGGCCAGGGATAACGAGGGACCAGCAGTGGCCTCTTCCAGTGCTTTCTTCCTCATCCTCGTTCCTCAACCACTTGTCACTGTGAGGTTACTTGGTTTCATTTCATCAGTCATTTACACCTTAGTAAGAAAGCACTTCAGGGGCCTGACCAATGAATGATACAGTGGGTAAGGCATTTGCTTTGCAAGCAGCTAACCTAGGTTCAATCCCTGGTTCAATCCATATGGTACCCTGAGCTTACCAGGAGTGTGAACCCTAAACTCAAAGCCAGGAGTCAGCCCTGAACACTGCCAGGGTGTCTTCCCTAAAAAGAGAAAAGGAAAGAAAAGAAAAAAGCACTTTGATGCCTTTTCCTATGTAATCCCCTCATTGAGCCTATTATCGCAAAAATTAAGATGGAGATTTTAATTGGGGGTTGGGGGTCCAGGATCTGTTGTGGGTACACAGAAGGGACAGAGGGAAGATGTGGTAACCACTCCAGGTTGGAGAATGAAGGAATGCAGGCTGACCTCAACCTCAGCCTCCCTCCAGGGAAGTCAGCATCAGAACAAAGCAGGCTGTTTTTCCAGCCACAGAGGATGCACCCCCTCCCCAAGGACAAATGCCTCAGTCCTTCCCAAAGGGGTGAGTCACCGCGCCCGTGTGCAAAGCCAGCCGCTCTCCTTGGCCGGTTCCCACAGCTAATGAAGGTGCTGGCAGCAGAATGCGCCACCAGCCACCATCGAGGCCTTCAGGCTGATTTATGGTGGGACCGACCTGGGCGGGACACAACCTCTGTGGCTGTACATGGGAGGAGGGGAGCCTGCATCTGCTCAGCTACTAGAGTCCACAGGAACAAAGGGGTCACCCATGGGGGAAGTGCTGATGGTAAGTAGGAATGGAAAGAGAGCCAGGTCTGAAAACCCAAGTTACCCCAACTTAGGGGTGTCAGTGGAATCCAGTTAAATGTACATTCAGTGTGCCAAGCTGAATGGGGAGGCTGGGAAACTTCTCTAAGGACAGAGAAGTAACAAGAAAGAGTTTGGGGCAATACTCCCCATTTTCTGGACTAGAGAGATAGTACAGGAGTTCAGGCGAGCACCCCCAGAGTGATCCCTAAGCACAGAGCCAGGAATACCACTGGGCACCACCAATGTGGTTCAACAACCCCTGCCCCTCACCCCACAAAAGAAGGAAAAAAACCAAGAAAACAACTTTTCTCAGTTCCTAAACTGACCTCTTGCTAGTTGAGCAGCTTCAGGCAAATCATTTTATACTCTGGAACCTTATTTCTGGGCCACAGACTGCAGTAAAGATTAAAGAAGATACTGGAAGCCAAAGGGCTTTTAACATATTAAGTGATGTGCAAATGTCATTTTTTTTTTTTGAGGTCTGCAGAGAGTCCATGAGTATAAACTTAGTAAATGATGCTGATGATGCAGAAGAAGGGAAGGAGGGGAATTGGGGCCAGGAAGAGGCAGCAAAGGGGTGAGTGCATGCTTGGCATGTAGGAGCTTGGGTTTGATCTCTAGCACAAAATGGTTCTCTGAGATAGAAAGAAACACAGTAAGGGAATAACAAATACAAATGCCCAGAGGCAATAGAAACAAAGAACATGACAACTGGTCTTCACTAGGAAAATGCCTCTGTCAGGGTAGATGACAGAGCACTATGACAATGGCAGAGGGAAGTTGCCCCAGAGGGTGTCTCAGAGGGTGAAGTGTTATCTATGAAACCCCATCAGCAACAGTACTATAAACTACAATGGCAAAATTTTATATTTAAAAAATGCCTGTCATATAGGCAGGCTGGTAGGTAGGAGGAAAAATGAGGACATTGGTAGAAGGAAATGGAAATGGACACTGATGAAGGAATTGGTGTTGGAACATTGTATGTTGGAACACTAAGAAACAAAATCAGGAACTAGTAATTCAGAGAGACAAAACAAAAGTTCCTTGAACCTGGAGCTTGGAGTAGCTCCTAACCATCATCAGGTATTGGGAGCCACCCCAACCCCTGATTCTGAAATAAGAAAAGGATAAGCAAAAAAGAAGAAATAAGATCAAAGAAATAGGGGCTGGAGTAGGTAGGGTGCTTTGTCTTGCATGCAGCCAACCCAGATTCAATTTCTGACATCCCATATGGCCCCCCAAGCACTGCCAGGACTAATTTCTGAATGCTGAACCAGGAGTGACCATTGAGTGTTTCTGAGTATACCTTTGCACAACAAAACAAAACCCAACACGAAGACAAAAGAAATAGCATCAGAGGGGACAGTTCAATTACAAAAGGTCCCTGCCTTGCATGTGTGAGTTTGAGAGTTGGATTTCAACACGTTACGGGAGATCCCAGGAGCCATTTTGTCTGTCCCATCTCTCTCCCTGGGGCTGCAACAGAGCATGTGATCTCTGGCATGTGATCTCTGGGCACTACGCCTAAAGTGTACGTAGCCAGCTCTGCCCCTTAAATGTATGTGTGACTGTGGCCAGTGTGTGGAGCCCTGCAAGCTCAGTGAGCACTAATCCCAAGAATAAGTGTGAGCATGATGAAGGCACCGTCACAAATGAGTCTGGTACCATGAGTACTGCAGCTCAGCACACATGTGACCCTGGTCTTTGCAGTAGCATTGGGGGGAAGAGAAGGGGAAATCACAGCAGCCTGTGAAGGCATGTACAAGGCTAAGTACATTCCACTCACCACTGTCCCCTTGCACTGCCATCAAAATGGTCACCACAGTAAGCCACCATGGTCACTGTGCACAGGGAGTTTAAACTGAGATGTACTTCGAGGGTCATGTGGAATTTGAACATAGTAGGGGAAATGCTAGCAAGTGTCTCTCCACCCCCGGGACTCAGATCACCAAAATATTTTGGCATGAAAATCTCTTAGATTTGTCTAGTAAATCAGATAAAATATGCCATAAGGGGGCAGAGAGATTGTACAATGGGTTGCCTCACATGTGGCCAACCCAAATTCAATCTCCAACAACACATATGGTTCCTTCTACTCTGCTGGAAGTGATTTCTGAGTGCAGAGCCAGGAGTAATCCCAGACCATTGCTGAGTTTGCTCCCAGTCCCCCAATATATCATAAAACTTTAGTCCAACTGTTTCTTTCTATGTTTTTGTTTTGTTTGGTTTTGGGCCACACCCAGCATTGCGCAGGGGTTATTCTTGGCCTTGTACTCAGAAATGGCTCCTGGCAGTGCTCAGGGGATCTATGAGATGCCAGGAATTGAACCTGCATTGGCTATGTGTTAGGAAAGCACCTTACCTGCAGTACTATCAATCCGGTCCAGTTCAACTGTTTCTTTTTGTTTGTTTTGGGCCCAATCTAGCAGTGCTCAGGGCTTAGTCTGGCTCAGCACTCAGATCACCCTGGCAGGGTTCTGAGGATCATATAGGGTGCTAGGAACAGAACCCAAGTCAGCCACAAGCAATGCAAGTGTCCTACACATTGTACAATTGCTCCAGCCTCACCTGTTTCTTTTTTTTTTTCGAACATGGGTTATACCGGAAACAATTACAATCATATGTATAGGCTCATATAATAGTTTCCCTTTATGTGGGGGGTGGCTTTTTGGGTCATATGCTGTGGTGCTCAGAACTTACTTCTTCTTCACTCTGGGATTGATCCTGGGTCAGCTATGTATATAAAAAGCACCTTACTACCTTCTGTACTATCTCTCTGGTCCCCTAATAGAGATTCAAAGTGCTATCCTCATGCTAAGAAGTCTGGGTCCTGGGCTGAAATGATCGCTAGTGCTAGAGCATATACTTTACATGTGGGAGGCCTGGATTCTTGCCTAACACTGCATGATCCTCCACACATCATCATCATGTATGGGCCAACACAAAACAAGAAGTCCAAGACTGTGATCCTTCTGTCTATGAGGGGTAGAGTTTTCTCAGAAGCACGCAGTTAATGCAGGAATAGAAGTGGAAGCTTTGAAACTCAGGAAGAAGTGACCTGCATCTCTCTTTCATGCTTAGCCCAGCAGTGGGGGATAAAAGTTGGGGGCTCTTAGAAGGCACAAGGGGGGGGCCCGGAGAGATAGCACAGCTGCGTTTGCCTTGCAAGCAGCCGATCCAGGACCAAAGGTGATTAGTTCGAATCCCGGTGTCCCATATGGTCCCCCGTGCCTGCCAGGAGCTATTTCTGAGCAGACAGCCAGGAGTAACCCCTGAGCACTGCCGGGTGTGGCCCAAAAACAAAAAAAAAAAAAACAAAAAAAACACAAAAACACAAACAAACAAAAAAAGAAGGCACAAGGGGGCAGTGGGGCTTGCTTTGTTCACTCCTAAAATGCAGAGAAGACTGCATGCAAGCAAGATGCTTGATGATCCCCCCAAAGTTCTGCATCTTGGCTTCATCTCCATCCACAGTTATCTCTAGCTGACTAGGTCAGTTCAGGGGACCCAGAAGCATGAAGCAGGGCTTCAGACCCTCCTGTTTCTGACTCATATCCCAGTTCTTCAAGCCTTCTCCTCGCTGTGGTTCAGCCCCTGCCTCAGCTTTCTCATCTGCAGAGTGGGACATGTGTGAGGGGTCTACAGGGCAGTGCACACAAGGATTCCCCAGCTGTGCAGAGGGGTGCAGAGGGCTGGAAGGCTGCCTATGCTCTTAAGGGATGTTAAGTCCTCTGCTCCCATGGGGAGACATTTGTGGCATCACCTTATTACCTGAGGTTCTCACCACCCTCGCTGCATTGGAAATCTAGGCCAGCTGGTTGGGAGCGCACAAAGTCATGAAGGTGTGAAAGTTCCAAGGTACGCCAGAGGTCCTCTTCCGAGTAAATGCCAAAGGGGTCCAGGTTCATTCTCAGGGTCCCTGAGAACAGGACGGGGTCCTGGAAACACAATAAGGGCTCTGGGCATCAGATGCAGGCCCTGGGAAGTCAGGCTCAGGGTCAGGGAAAAGGGTCCGAGTTCACCCCCCAAAAACATCCCTTTTTAGAAGGAGGCAGCTGCCTAGGAACCTAAGAAGTGTCTGCAAGGAAGTGATAAGCCAGATTTGCCAATCACAGAGTCTGAGGCTAAAGCGGAAACCAGCCACTAATCTGACTCAGAAGTGTTGAGGCAGCAACACTAGAGGTTGCTGAAAACATGAAATCACAATCCATCACACAGAAGGAACTTCCCAGGGGTGCTGCATTGGAGGGGTCTAGCTCTCCTGGCCCCATTTGCTGGCCCAGGGAGCTGAAGGGCCAGATACTATAGCAGCCACCCAGGTCCAGTCCCGGTTCTCACCTGGGGAATGATAGTCAGCCGAGAACGCAGGTCGTGGAGCCCAATGTCCGCCACATTGATGCCGTCGATGCAGATCTCACCCATAGCAGCTTCCAGGATGCGGAATAGGGAGAGGGTCATGGATGATTTGCCAGCTCCAGTGCGGCCCACGATCCCTACCTGGACCAATGGGAAAGGGAAGTTAAGGGGAGACCCTGGAGATACAGGGAGTATACTGCTGCCCTGCAAGGGCCAAGCAAAACCAGCAGCCCCCCAACCACCACAAGGCCAGCATCCAAACCCCATATACCTTCTCACCACCAGCCACGTGCAGACTCAGGTCCTGTAGCACTAAGTCCAGACCAGGCCGGTATCGTACCGAGTAATTCCGAAACTCTACCTCACCATGCTGGGGCCAGCCTGCCGGTGGCCTGTTGCTTTCCACCACCCAGGGTGCCTGGCCCACAGAAGAAGATTTTGCATCATGATGGCACCTCTCCCTCACCCATTCAACCTCCCTCTCCAGACCCTTCCACACTCGCCTATCTGGCCTAGGGAGCTGTCTCCAAAGGTCCCTATTCTACTTCCAAGAGGTATTTTTTTCATGACCCACCCCTGCCTCAACTTCCCCCCTTATCAATTGTAATTAACCAGTGGTCACTACTTCATGACAGTGCTAGGAACACTAGGGTTCCAGTGCAGGGCATGACCAAGATCTTGTCCCCTTAAGGCTTACATTTTAGTAGAGGGGCCAGACAAACAACACATAAGCAAATCTAAGTGCCCAGAAGTGCTTGGTGTTACTATCTGATATAGGCTAATTTGGTACAGGGAAGGCAGGAAGTGACAAAGATCTTAAAGATGTGACCAAAACCATAAATATTGGCACTGATGAAACCATGTTCCCTAAGCTACAATAAAATAAAGAATGTATAAGCCTGGGGCCGGCGAGGTGGTGCTAGAGTTAAGGTGTCTGCCTTGCAGGCGCTAGCCAAGGAAAGATCACGACCGCGATTCAATCCCCTGGCGTCCCATATGGTCCCCCCAAGTCAGGGGCAATTTCTAAGCGATTAGCCAGGAGTAACCCCTGAGAATCAAATGGGTGTGGCCTGAAAAACCAAAAAAAAAAAAAAAAAAAGAATGTATAAGCCTGAAGAGATAGTACATGGGGCTGGAGAGAGAGCACTGCAGTAAGGACGGTTGCCTTGCACGCAGCTGACCCAGGACGGATTCGAATCCATTTGGGCCTGTAGTTGTTCTTGTTGCTTTTTTTATTTTGTTTTGTTTTAACAGAAAATCAGTAACAGAACTACTCTCATATATCCTTTGGAAAATTACTGCCAGTACAGTAGCTTGGCCTCCAAGGGCAGGATTAGCCAGAGGCTGAGATGACCTAGTAGGCTTGGAGGGTGGAGGGCCTTGGAGGGATGTTGCACTGGTCACCCGTGCTTGCCAGGAAAGATTTCTGAGCTCAAAGCTGGGTGAGACCCCTCCAAAAAAACAAAACAAAACGAAAAAAGAGATAGTACAATGGGTGAGGCCCTCAAACTCAAAGTAAATAAATATTCAAAATGTATATAGGGGTGAGTGGAAGGGAGAGATAGAGCAGGTAAGGTGCTTACCTTGCATGCAGCCAACTCAGGTTCAATTCCTGGCATCCCATATAGTCCCCCAAGTCTGCCAGGAGTGATTCCTGAGTGTAGAGCTAGGAATAAGCCCTGAACATTCCCATCTGTGACTCCAAAACCAAAAACAACAGCAAAAAAACAAAAATGTACACAGGAAGATTAATGGGGTGTTTTGGACATTTTGGTGAGCCTAGAGCCAGGAATAACCCCTGAGCACTGCCGGGTGTGACCCAAAAACCCCAAAAAAAAAAAAAAAAAAAAAAAAAAAAAGGGAAGAGAGAGAGACAAAGAGAAAGAAAGAGAGGGAGAGAGAAGAAAAATGCCTGCCACAGAAGCAGGCAAAGGAGAGGGCAAGAGAGAGGGAGGGAGGGAAACTGCAGATATTAGTGGCACTGGTGAAGGGTGCTATAACTGTGTATCTCATGGTGATTCAATTAAATTATTTATAAGAATAATGTGGGGCCGGAGAGATAGCATGGAGGTAAGGCGTTTGTCTTTCATGCAGAAGGACGGTGGTTCGAATCCCGGTATTCCATATGGTCCCCTGTGCCTGCCAGGAGTGATTTCTGAGCAAAGGACCAGGAGTAACCCCTGAGTGCTGCCAGGTATGACCCAAAAAACAAAAAAAAAAAAAAAAAAAAAATAACATTAGAGGAAAAAATTGGGGAGGGAGCATAGTCAGCTGTATGCAGGGCTTAGTCCTGGTTTTGTACCCAAGTATCACTCTTGGCAAATGCTTGAGATTGCTAAAAATCAAACCTGGTTCAGCTGTGTGCAAGACAAGTACCTTAATCACTGGACTCTCTCCCTGGCTCTTAAATGTTTTATTTTATTTTATTTATCTTTTGGTTTTTAGGCCACACCTGGTGATGCTCAGGGGTTACTCCTGGCTATGCGTTCAGAAATTGCACCTGGATTGGGGGACCATATGGGACGTTGGGGATTGAACCATAGTCTGTACTAGGTTAGCATGTGGCAAAGCAAATTCCCTACCACTTACGCCACCGCTTCCGGCCCCCCTTAATATTTTTTTTTTTCGTTTCTGGGTCACACCCAGCATCGCTCAGGGGTTACTCCTGGCTCTATGCTCAGAAATCGCTCCTGGCAGGCTCAGGGGACCATATGGGATGCTGGGATTCGAACCACTGACCTTATAATTTCAAGGCAAATGCCTTACCTCCATGCTATCTCTCCGCCCGCCCCCCCCTTAAATGTTTTTTTTTTTTTTGGTTTTTGGGCCACACCCGGCGTTGCTCAGAGGTTACTCCTGGCTGTCTGCTCAGAACTAGCTCCTGGCAGGCACGGGGGACCATATGGGACACCGGGATTCGAACCAACCACCTTTGATCCTGGATCGGCTGCTTGCAAGGCAAACACCGCCGCTGTGCTATCTCTCCGGGCCCCCCTTAAATGTTTTTATAGTAAAAATATAAACAAGGACCTATCCTAGGGAAGATCAATGCAGGGACCTCTGTGTGCTGGAGTAGCAAAAATGGCAGGATACAGGGCTTAAGGCCTATTACCTAAGATCAAGAAGTCCACTTTCGGGGCCGGAGAGATAGCACAGCAGCGTTTGCCTTGCAAGCAGCAAATCCAGGACCTAAGGTGGTTGGTTCGAATCCTGGTGTCCCATATGGTCCCCCATGCCTGCCAGGAGCTATTTCTGAGTGGATAGCCAGGAGTAACCCCTGAGCACTGCCGGGTGTGGCCCCAAAACAAAACAAAAAAAACCAAAACAAACAAAAAAAAAGAAGTCCACATTCAGTCTGAGTAAGAACCACCTTGGTGGTCCCAGAATGAAAGTACAGCAGGTAGGGCATTTGCCTTGCACATGGATTTCCGTGAGCATCCCACATAGTTTTCTGAGCACTACCAGGAATAATTCCCAAATGCAGATCCAGGAATAAGACCTGAGCACTAACAAGTGTCATCCAAAAAAAAAAAACCAAAAAATGAAAGAACCATGGTAGGGTCATGCACAGAAGAATGATTTTGTGAAGTAATATATTTTTTTGTTTTTGTTTTTTTGGGCCACACCCGTTTGATGCTCAGGGGTTATACCTGGCTAAGCGCTCAGAAATCGCCCCTGCTTGGGGGGACCATATGGGACCCTGGGGGATCAAACTGTGGTCCTTCCTTGGCTAGCACTTGCAAGGCAGACACCTTACCTCTAGCGCCACCTCACTGGCCCCGAAGTGATATATTTTTTAAAGGATCCCTCTGGCTGCTAAGAGGGGGAGGGAACAGGAGGAAGTTGGAAAGTTGTTAAAATTAATTGGGCATAAAATGATGATGATGACTGTGATAGTAGCGGCTGCTTTGTGACAGGCTGGACTGCATACCTGATGCTCTGTTCAAAATGAAAATGTGGGCCATTGATTTAAAAGCAATTATAAATGTCCGGGGATATCAGCAAGGGGACTTCTGAGAATTATGTTATGGGTGATTTTCCTTCCACTGTAACTTTACCTTGTCCTCTTTCTTTGCATCTTTATTCTCATAATTAAAAATAAAAAAAATTAAAAAAAATAAATATCCGGGGAAACAACAAACCATTAAACTGGGGGGCATGAGGATATCCTTTGAATTACTATCCCCTCAAAGAGTGGGAATGTGTGCCCTTACCCAGGAAGGCAGCTCTGTTCCAGGTAGGCCAGGCCAGGGTGTGGCAGGCAAGAGGCTCAGATATTCTTTCTGGAATCTGGGCCCAAACAACAGCAGCATAGCGTACAGGGGTTTGGAGCTCAGCAGACAGGATTGTATATATGAACAAGTGTAGCATATGAAAAAGTTTCCATAAGATGATTCTTGGAATTGTATTTAAAAGTGTTTCCTTAGGATTGTTCTGTGACTTTTGCCCCACCTAACCCTTCCAGGTGGGGCGCTGTGGAGTTGGCAATAAATAGCTTGAGGGACAGGAGTGAGGGGTCCTTCTGTGAAAAGCTGCTGGCTGCAGGAGGATTCTCTGGCTCTCCTTGCCCGATCTTTTAAACCCTATCGTTCTTGTCTGTGTGGATTATTACTTGCTGCGGATAAATATTACCAAGGCCTTCCCCCGAAAGGGGACAAGGGGATGGGAAGTAATTTCTCATTCTGGGGACTGTTCTGGGATTCACAAATACCCAGCCAAGATAACGGCGAAGATATCTTACAAATGGCGCTCCGAACTTTGACCTGAATCCTGGACCCAACAAAACAGCAAAAATGGTGAGATCTCTGCTCTTTTGTTTCATTTTGGCTCTTTTCGGGTGCACTAAGCCCAAAACACTGGGCCACGTGCAGCCATGTTCAAACATGGCCGTGACCCCTTCTAGGGAAACAAGGGCAATTAAAACAAAAGAGGTGGAAGCTTGCATCACCTCCAGCCCAGGCCCAGGCCCAAAACTAAAACTTTGTTACAAGAAACAAAAACCTGGGCCTCTTCAAAAACTTATTAAAAGTCTAAATTGGAAACAGAGGAGAAAAAAAAAAAAACTATTAAAAATGGACTGATTTTCTGAAAATGACCTTTGGCTTGAATTTGGATTTCGACTTTGGAAATTTCGAACTGAACTTTTAGTTTAAATCACTTGGAACTCTGAACATCCATAAGCTGCTTCCAAAGTGCGCCCGGAAGAAAAAATAAGGCAGCGGTGAAGCCCCTCCAGCATCAGAAAAGCGGCAAAAAGCTCCTATCGGCCCAGAAGCAGGAACGCCTCAGCTCAGCTCAGCTCAGCTTTTGCTCCGCTGCAAGCCTGAAAAGGTAAAACAGCAGGAGCGAGAAAAACCGTCCAAAGTAATGCCCAGAGGGGAAAAGCGGCTGGGCTCGGCTCGGCTGGGATCTCGGCTGGAATCGGCTTGGCTGGGCTCAGTTTGGCCCGGAAAAGCGAAAAACCTGGAATCCTCGCTCCAGATCACAAACCGGCAGCGGAGCCTGGAACTAGAGCCTGGAACTACGGAAGAAAGCCACGTGGTAAGATCAGCGTGGGACAAAACAACATCTGAACTTTAAAAGTTTAAAGAAGCCACGTGGTGAGATCAACGTGGAACAAATTAATCTAAACTATGGTTTTAGGTGTAGAAAATTAGTGGGTAGTAATATTTTACTCATAGTTGGTAATGGAATAAGTTTTAATTAGTTAGTGGTTAAAAAATAAAAATATAAGGGAGGTAATACAGATTAGCCCATTTTAACATCTAATTTCTAACCACCTGCATCTTTGTCTTAGTCATTTTCTTTATAATTTAAATGTGTTTTGTTGTCTTTCAGAGTTAATATTTTCAATTGCAAAATGTTTTACTGTGTATTTTAATGTACTTAGCCTGTTTTTAAAATGTATGTTATGCATGTATGCTGAAGTACTTGTGTATAGAAAAAATATAGGAACAGTAAAGTTCCCCCAATATAGTTTAAAAATATAGGAACATGAAAGTTCCAAAATAGTGCTTGGTAAAAAAACATTAATAGAATTTTAGGTTACAGGTGTAAAGTATATTTTGCAAATGATATGTTTTTGAAAAGGGCTGGTATATTAATTTTCACTTTATTACGTTGGCGCATGAAAATATTTAAAAAAGGGGGAAATGTGGTGTACCCTAAGACCCACTCATTTCTGGGAGGGGTCTGAACCGGATAGTAGGTGTAACTTTACCTGCAAGCCCCTCCCATTCCTGGGAGGGGTTTGGAAAAAGGTAGATAAGGCTGGGACCAAGGGAATTCGGGCTTTTGGCCCTTTTGCCCCTTTTGCCGTTTCTCTTTTGGCCCGGCTTGGCTTCCTGGCTTTTGGATCTTTGGGCCGCATGGAGCCCAGAGGGAAGATGGCTAACAGGAGATAAGATGCAGGGCTAGCAAAATATAGCTGTGCTTGAAAGGTTGACATAGGCCACACACCTGTGGTGGCAAGGGCATGAATAAAGATGATTCTTCCTGAAGCCTGCATGTGAGTGAGTCTTGATTACGCCGACTACCTGGGCCTGGAACTTGCCAGCTGGATGGGGGATGAAGCCACGTGGCTGGGGCCTAAGCACAAAGGCCTCCATCCACCGCCATCCAGCCCCATCGTTATTTATTTAATGCAACATCTGTTTAATGCAACAAACAAGGAAATAAACAAGTGCTGGATTGGAAGATGGGGGATCTGAGGATGCTGGAGGAAAGTGGGATGGGGGCAATGATGCCTGGGGAAAGTAGGGCACACAAGGTCAGTCTTAGAGGGATAAGGAGAGGAGGAGGTCACCTCAGTGGTGACTAGCAGGGCCTAAGCAACATTGAGTCAGGTGGCAGCACTGAGGAAGTGCTTTCCAAGGAGAAGGGAGAGCTCATTCTGTCTGAATTAGACGAGGAAAAAACCATTTTCCCTTGGCTGAGAACAGAGGAGACTGATGAGCAATTGCTGTTTAGTGAGAGGGCCAGGAAGTCAGAGGAGGTCAAGATCAGGAGGAAGTACAGTCTATATTTATATATAATTTGGGGATCACATCTGGCTTTGCCACATCTGGCTTTATGCTCAGAGATCAGTTTGCTCAGGGGATCATATGTAGTGCCAGGGACTGAACTCGGTGGTCCTCATGCCAAGCATGTTTTGCACCTGCTGTACTTTCTCTTGGGTTCCACCAATGATATTTTATTTATTTGTTTGTTATTGGGCTACACCGGATGGTGCTTAGATGTTACTCCTGATTCTGCACTCAGAATCTACTTCTAGTGGTGCTCAGGGGACCACATGGGATATCAGGGATCAAACCCAGGGTTGGTCACATGCAAGGAAAGCACCTTCCCCACTGTACCATCTCTCTAGCCCCCTGACCATATTTTAAAGTAAGATTACTGAGGAGCAGAGGAAAGGACAGTGTGGTAAGGGAAGATTGGAATGGGGGGGGGGGGCTGATGTATCTAGGGTAGAAGAGGAAGGAGACTGTATACTTTAATCAGAAAATAGGAATCAACAGGGAAAGCTAGGCTGATGGAGGAGAAAGAGGGTATTTATAAGCCAAGAATAAGCCCAGCAATGAAGAAACTTATAGGGGTAGACCCTGAAACTAGGATAGATATTTTCTGTCCCAAGAGAAAGTAAGGGGGGGAGCCAGAGTGATTGTACAGTGGGGACATTATTTGCCTTGCTCATAATGATCCTTAGCACCCCAGGAGTGATCCCTGAACACAGATCCAGAGTAAGCCCTGAGCACCACTGGGTGTGACCCAAAAACAAAATAAAACAAAATGCAATTTAAATTTAAATTTATAAAGTGCTTGAATAGGAGGCAAGGGCTAAGGTGTTTGTTTTATGTGTGACCTTTGATTAAGCCTTCTTTGATCCCCAATACCATATATGGTTCCCCTGGGCATTGCTAGGGTTCTCTCCTCATCACAGACAAGAAAAACTCCTGAGTAGCACTGGGTGTTTTGCTTCCACTCTCTCTCCAGAGAGATGGCTCAACTGTCTGAGCAGACTTTGCATACAGGGACCCTGAGTTTGATCCCTGGCACTGTATAGTGTCCAGAGCCCTGCTGGTAGAGCACCCCAGTACTGAGCCTGGGGGAGTCCCTGCAAACTGTGGGATGTAAAAAAATAAACCAACAACCAAAACCAAAACCGAAACAAAATAAGATAAAATGAACATGGATCCTTGATACAGATGTCTCAGAGATAGAGAGGCAGGAAGTCTTGGATATGAGCACAGAAAGGAGGGGAGGAGAAAAAATGAACCCCCATATGGCGGATGTCGTTTCCCCCATAAATGACAGCAGGACTCTTGCTTATGTCCCCGTTACCCTCTTCATTCAGAATGGTTCCCCCTCTCTGTCCTCTTAGTTCATGTGTCCCCAAGTTCCTGCCATCCAGGGCACATGCCTGCAGTCTGGCTGACTCTCTCCAAATCAGCACCTACTGGGCACAGACCTGTCCATCCTGCTCATTCAGAGCCTCTACCCTCCAAGTGTCCACCTTCAGGTGAAGAAGAATGATGGAGTCACCTAAACCTTTGCCTTGGGGGACAAGATTGGGCGTGACCAGGGAAGATACCTTCACTGTTTATTCCAGTCTCCCTCCACCCTGGTGCTGCTCAGTGCTCACCTCCTCCTCAGTATTGGAGTAGTCCTTGACTCTCTCCACAGACACGATGTTGGACTCCAAGTCTGAGATCATTCGGATCATGTAGTTCAGAGCAAATGTCACCTGGGAGCCAGAGCAAGAGATAGTGGGTAAAGCACTTGCCTTGCATATAGGCAGCCTGGGTTCAATCCCTAGTATCTCATATAATTCCTCTGAACCCTGCCAAAAATTATTCCTGTGCACAAAGCCAGGAGAAAGTCCTGAGGCTGGAGAAATAACACAGCAGTAGGGCATTTGTCTTGCACGTGGCCGACCTGGGAGGGACCTGGTTCTATTCCCGACATCCCATATGGGCTCCGAGCTTGCCAGGGGTGATTTCTGAGGGCAGAGCCAGGAATAACCCCTGAGCACCACCGGGTGTGGCCCAGAAACCAATCAATCAATCAATCAATCAATAAAGTTAAAAAAATGGAGCATGTCCTGAGCATCACCAGATGTGGCATAAAACAAAATAAAACAAATCAACCCAGACACCCAGAGAAGTCACCTAGTCCAAGGGCCTGGGTCTTAAGGAAGCTGTACTTTCCCCCCACACTCCACCAAGGCTTTGAGGAGAGTTGACACTCCATGGTTGGATCCTAGTTCACCTCTGACATACATGGGCTAAACCAACTTTGTCCCTGGTGGTGACAATACAGACTTGATTCAGGGTCACTCAGTCATGTGGTTCCCAGGTTTCAAGAGGGAACAGAGATATTTCCAGAGACTCTTTTTTTTTTGTTTTGTTTTTGTTTTTGTTTTTGGGCCACACCCGGCACTGCTCAGGGGTTACTCCTGGCTATCTGCTCAGAAATAGCTCCTGGCAGGCACGGGGGACCATATGGGACACCGGGATTTGAACCAACCACCTTCGGTCCTTGATCGGCTGCTTGCAAGGCAAACACCGCTGTGCTATCTCTCCGGGCCCTCCAGAGACTCTTGTAAAAATAGCACTTCTTATGTGGTAGGTATTCCTAGGTGAGGCCTTATTTCTGACTTTCTAGCAAGTTCCTGGAAGCTGCTGATGCAACTAGTCTGGGGACCACACTTGCTGAGGTGTCCTACATTTCATGCAGTTTTTGTTTTTTGGGTTTTTGGGTCACGCCCAGCATTGCTTAGGGGTTACTCCTGGCTCTACATTCAGAAATTGCTCCTGGCAGGCTCAGAAGACCATATGGGATGCCGGGATTCGAACCACCATCCTGCATGCAAGGCAACACCCTACCTCCATACTCTCTCTTCGGCCCCATGGACATGCAGCTTCCCAAGCCTTCAAAATTAGATTTTGTTTTCTTCTTTCTTTTCTTTTTCTTTTTTGGTTTTTGGGTCACTCCCAGTGGCGTTCAGGGGTTACTCTTGGCTCTGTGCTCAAAAATTGCTCCTGGCAGGCACGAACAGTCGACTATATGGAATGCTTGGAACCAAACCCGGGTCCATCCCAGGTTTGCCACTTACAAGGCAAATGCCCTGCCACTGTGCTATCACTCCAGCCCCTCTTTTTTATTTTCTTTATTAAGTTTTGGGATATACCTGTTGTTGTTCAGGGGTTACTCCTAGCTCTGCACTTAGGAATCACTCCTGGCAGGCAGAGGGAACCATATGAGATGCCACGGATCAAATGTGGGTTGGCCGTGTGCAAGACAAATGCCCTATCTGCTGTGCTATTGCTCCAGCCCCAATATATGTTTTTCAACCAACGCTCTAGCCAGTGGTCGGCAACCTGCGGCTCACAAGCCACATGTGGCTCTTTACACTTTTCATTTGGCTCTTCTGTGCCAGGCGGCCGCTCCAAGAGTCAGGACTCTGCTCCTAGCCTCTGTCAGTGCGCGCCCTGTGTGGCTCTCAAAATAAATTTCAATCGTGGTTTTGGCGAGATTTGGCTCAGTAGAAAAAAAAAGGTTGCCGACCACTGCTCTAGATAATTCCCAGGCATAGCAGGATTTGAAAAGATATATCCATTTCTGCTATTCTCTACAGACCCAGGCATTTGAGAAGTTGCCATCAAAGGTTGGAGAAAGTGAGCCAGAGCTGGAGACCTCCAGGGGGCTAAATGCAGATGTTGCTTGTGGGAGGCCTGGGCTGGATTACCAACAACACAAGGTCCCCTGAGTATTGCTGCGGTTGCTCCCTGAGCACAGAGCTGGGAGTTGCTCTTCACTTCCACCCCAGCACCACTGGGTGTGACCCCCTAATCAACAACAACACACAAAAAAATGTGATCTGGGGCTCGGAGAGATAGCATGAAGGCAGGGCATTTGCCTTGCATGCAGAAGGACAGTGGTCCTTCGGGTGTGACCCAAAAACAAAATAAAACAAAACAAAAAAAACTGTGATCTACTTAGGGTTCATTCCATTATGGCTGCTTGACCCTTTGAGAGTAGTGGCCGATAGAGGGCAGCGGTAGGCCTGCCCTTCTGTCCAGCTGCTACTCCCTCTTCAGGAGTTGCTCTGCAAGCCTGAGAATGCAGTGTGACACCACCTGGGTGGTCTCTGTCTCTGTGGTGGCCCTGCCAAGATCTTATTGTTTTTTTGTTTTGTTTTGGTTTGGTTTTTGGGTCATAACCAGCAGCGCTCAGGGGTTACTCCTGGCTCTGCTCTCAGAAATTGCTCCTGGCAGGCACTGAGTACTACATGGGACCAACCACCGTCCATCCTGGATCGGCTGCTTGCAAGGCAAGCACCTTACCACTGTGCTATCTCTCTGGCCCTTCTTATTGTTGCCTTTAGTTTGTTTTGCTTTTGTTTTTGGATGGTACCCTGTGATGCTCAGGGGTAACCCCTGGTTCTGTTCTCAGGAATCATGTCTAGCTTGGGGGACCATATCAGAATCTGGGGACTGAATCCAGTTCAGCCATATGCAAGGAAGCACCATATCTGCTGTACTATTGCTTCTGCCACCCTGCCAAGATTTTCTTACCTGTAGTGCATAGGACATGGAGAGGCCCACTGTGCCTGGACTTATGCTGTTTCTCCCAATCACAGCAAAAAGGGCAGAAAAGAACACGATGCAGTTTCCCAAGCACTCCAGTCGGATCCCCAGCCATCTGTGGGTCCAGGTAAGGAGGAAGTGGGGCTTCTGTTTAGGTGAAAGAGAGCCAGAACCTCGACCACGAGGGGTCCCCCACAGAATCCATCCCAGTGGAAACTGCTTGAGGATTGGGGGATTGGGAGAGCTCCTGACCTGTTAGAGACAAAGTTAGGGTAACTGCTCCTCTGGTTAATGTCCACTTTAGCATCACTCATCGCCTCAAAGTCCTGTATGCGGCCATAGGCCCGAATGACAGTGGAGCCTGTCACTGTCTCTGAGAAGTGGGAGAAGATGGGCGAGCGGCTGACAGATTCCAGACGTTTCAGTTGCCGGCACGAAGCCACGTAGACACGCTGATAGAAGATGGGGAAAAAAAAGAAGATGGAGAATATTTGGGGAAAATATTTGTAACCCCTAACTTGGTCCTGGTTACCCTCTGAACCCATCTACAGCCATGTCCTGCCTCTCTCCCAACCAGCCCACTTCCCCACGAGAATGTGCTCCCTTCTTATTTAGAACCAAGACTTAGGGGTCTGATGTGGCTCCATGAGTTCATTCTACACACCCAGTTCCAGCCAGTTCTGCTCAGTCTCCCAGGCCCTCTCTTCCAGGAAGTCTCTCCTGACTGATTCCCTATCGGCTCATGACATCTCATCCTCTGAGTGGGGTGGAGGGGATGAATTCCAGCACTGACCTTGCTTGATTCCCTAAGTCAGGGAGATGCCTGTCTCTATCTAGGGCTGCCAGCAATGTGCCGACAACACTTGCAAAAATAAAATAGTTTGTATTTTTTGCCCATTCCCTTTCCTTTTGTTGTTGTCACCGTGATAAGTGGTTGTACATATACTCAGTTACCGTATTTTCCGGCGTATAAGACAACTTTTTTTTTTTTTTTTTTTTTTTTGTTTTTGGGCCACACCCGGTGATGCTCAGGGGTTACTCCTGGCTATGCGCTCAGAAGTCGCTCCTGGCTTGGGGGACCATATGGGACGCCGGGGGATCGAACCGCGGTCCGTCTCCTAGGCTAGCGCAGGTAAGGCAGGCACCTTACCTCGAGCGCCACCGCCCGGCCCCGTATAAGACAACTTTTGAAACGAAAAAAAAGTCAACTGAAAATCGGGGGTCGTCTTATACACCGAGTATATCCTGAAAAACATTTCGATATGTCGCTAAACAAAAATCGTCTGAATACTGCCACGAAACGAATTTTCCAACTCGATCCTGTACCAATCACTGCCAGGCTGCTCGGTCTGCCTCTCTAACTCAGCCAATCCAAGCAGGCTTTTTTTTTTTTTTTTTTTGGTTTTTGGGCCACACCCCAATGTTCTGTACCGAATCTACACTGTAAAAAGCCTGCTCAGATTGGCCAGAGTCAGAGAGGAAGTCTAAAATTAGGGGGTCGTCTTATATGCTGGAAAATATGGTACACTTTTGTGGTGGTATTCATGCAATATGCTCTTTGCAGGATATATTTTTCCTAGAGGTGTTCTTGCACATTTTGGTTGTAGTGCTCACTGGGGCACATACATCTTTTTTCAGGGGTTTGGGCCACACCTGTTAGTACCCAGGGGCTACTGCCATCTCTGAACTTAGTGATCACACCTAGTGTTGCTCAGGGGACCATAAACAGTATCAGGTGTTGAACTGGGGCCAGATGTGTACAAGGCAAAGCACCATCACCCTTGTACTATTTCTCTGGCCAAGTGCACACGTGAATTGTGATTCAGTGTCTGAGTGGACACACTTTGCTATGGGGCCAGTGTCCCAAAAAGTAGGAATGATAAGGCCACATTCAGAAAATAGGCAGTACTGGGGGATGGGGGTTAATCCTTTGCAGCCTTGTGAAACAGGAGAGATAGTTAGCAGGTAAAGCACTTTCCTTGCAAACAGCCAAATCATCACATATGGTCCCCTGAGTCCTGCCAGGAGCGATCCCTGAGTGCAGAGCCATCAGGTGTGGCCTCAAAACCAAAATAAATAAACTTGCAGCTTTATGATTGCAAAGCAGGCACTTTTTGTTTGGCCACAGATTATATATATATACATACATATATATATATATATGTACATACGTATACATATATACAGAAATTTCTGGATATTTCTTACAATTTAAAAAATAATCTTTATTTATTTATTTCAGTTTTTGGGCCACTGCTGGGTGGTGCTTAGTGCTTACTCCTGGCATTGTACTCAAGCATAATTCCTGGTAGGGCTCAGGGGACCATATCAGGTGCCAGGGATTAAACTTGGGTCAGTCACATGTGAGACAAGTGTCTTCCTTACTGTACTATCACTCTAGCCCTATATTTTCTTTCATTTTTTGAGGGGGAGGGGTCACACTAGGCAGTGCTCAGGGATAACTCCTGGCTCTGTACTCAAGAATCACTCCTGGGGCCGGAGAGATAGCATGGAGGTAAGGCGTTTGCCTTTCATGCAGAAGGTCATTGGTTCAAATCCCTGCATCCCATATGGTCCCCCTAGCCTGCCAGGAGCGATTTCGGAGTGTAGAGCCAGGAGTAACCCCTGAGTGCTGCTGGGTGTGACCCAAAAACCAAATAAATAAATAAATAATAAATAAATAAAAGAATCACTCCTGGGCCGGGAAGGTGGCGCTAGAGATAAGGTGTCTGCCTTGTAAGCGCTACCAAGGAACGGACCGCGGTTCGATCCCCCGGCGTCCCATATGGTCCCCCCAAGCCAGGGGCGATTTCTGAGCACATAGCCAGGAGTAACCCCTGAGCATCAAACGGGTGTGGCCCAAAAACCAAAAAAAAAAAAAAAAAAAAAAAAAAAAGAATCACTCCTGATGGTGCTCAGTGTATGGGATGCCAGGGATGGAACCCAGGTTGGCTACATGCAAAAGAGGTGCCTTACCCTTACCCTTTATACAATCTCTCTGGTCTCACTACATCTTTATATCTTTATTTCCCAAAGAACCTCCCACTTGTTTAAATTTCATCTTCATTCAACTGGAGTCTCAGCTCTATAGTTTCCACCATGGATGGGCCAGAGTCATCTCGCGTGTGGTCTGAGAGTCCTTCAGAGTTTGAGACGTCCCAACACCGTTCAGCCCCAAATGGAGTATCCATACAGTGGTTGAGCTTCAATCCACCTTGAGATGACTTTCCTCATGGGACAGATTCATAGAAGGACAAGGATGCAGGGACAAGAGGCAAATGCCTCTTTTTTTTGGTGGATGGGGGCCCACACCTGGTGGTGCTCAGGGGTTACTCCTGGCTCTGCTCTCAGAAATCACTCCTGGCAGGCTTGGGAAACTATATGGGATGATGGGGATCAAACCCAGGTCCATCTCAGCTCAGCTACATGCAAGGCAAACACATACCCTATATGCCCTATTCACTGTGCTATCATTCCTACCCAAATACTTTTTTTTTTTTTTTTTTTGTGGATTTTGGGTCACACCCGGCAATGCTCAGGGGTTATTTCTGGCTCCAGGCTCAGAAATTGCTCCTGGCAGGCACGGGGGACCATATGGGACGCCGGGATTTGAACCGATGAACTCCTGCATGAAAGGCAAACGCCTTACCTCCATGCTATCTCTCCGGCCCCCCAAATACTTTTTTTTTATGGTTTTGGTATCTGAATGTTAGCAACATCTCTGTTAAAAGCATACGTACACTTACTGGTTAGCTATGTTTCAAGAGAAGCCACAGATAATATATCTCAAATTGTTCCTATTTGCTGGAACTTCAGCAAAGAATTCTAGGGCTAGTCACAGTTTATGAGGATTTCATTCTATTTTTGTTTTGGAGGCACATCCGGATGTACTTAGCGTGGGTTCCCAGGCCTCCAGCATGCAAAAGCCTGTGCTTAGCCTTTTAAGCTATCTCTCCAGGCCTTTAAAGCTTTGCTTTATCCTAGTAACAATCTTTTATTTTTTGGATTTTGGGTCACACCCAGCAGTGCTCAGGGGTTACTCCTGGCTCTATGCTCAGAAATCGCCCCTGGCAGGCATAGGAGACCATATGGGATGCCATATTTCAACCAATGACCTTCTGCATGAAAGGCAAACGCCCCACCTCCATGCTATCTCTCCTGCCCCTTCCTAGTAACAATCTTGCAAGGCAACTTCTACTTTTCAAGTGAGGAAAATGTGTTTCCAAGAAGAGACATTGCCAGGACCGGAGCCATAATACAATGGGTAGGGCGCTTGCCTTATGTGCAGCTAACCTGGGCAGGCCTGACGTGAGTTCCATCCCTGGCATCCCATATAGTCTCCCGAGCCTGCCAGGAGTGATTTCTGAGTATAGAGTCAGGAGTAAGCCCTGAGCACTGCCTGGTATGGAGCGCCACTGGTATGCCCCAAAAACAAACGAAAAAAGAGACATTCCCATCTTCCATCTATCACCCTGGACAAAACAACAGTTGCTGGGTGTAAGAGATAGCACAGCGGGTAGGGCATTTGCCTTGTACGCAGCCGACCCAGACTGGCCCAGGTTCCATCCCGAGCATCCCAAATGATCCCTGGAGCCTGCCAAGAACGATTTCAGAGCAAAGAGGTAGGAGTAACCCCTGAGTGCTGCCAGGTGTGGGCCCCCCAAAAAAACAGTTGCACTGAAGGTCAGTTGGATCACTCTTTGCCCCACCTACAGAGAGCCACATTCCTAGAAGTCCCACCTACTAAAAACCCCACTAAAACCCTGCCTAATGAAAGCCACACCCCAGAGAAGCCATGCTCACTAAAAACCACACCCAGTGAGACATGCCCTGATTAAACCACACCCTATTAAAAACCACCCCAAAAGCAAAGAAAGCCTTTTCTTTGGGGGGTGGGGAAAGTTACACTCTGTGGTGATCGGGGGTTACTCCTGGCTCTGCACTCAGAAGTAGCTCCTGGCAGGCTTCGGGAATGGGATATCGGGAATCTGTCTTGGGGCAGATTCATGCAAGGCAAATGCCCTACCGCTGCGCTGTCTCTCCAGCCCTAAAGAAAGCCCCATTAAAACCACACACACGGGGCCAGAGAGATGGAGGTAAGGCATTTGCCTTTCATGCAGAAGGACAGTGGTTTGAATCTCGGCATCCCATATGGTCCCCTGTGCCTGCCAGGGGCGATTTCTGAGCCTAGAGCCAGTAGTAACCCCTGAGCGCTGCTGGGTGTGACCCAAAAACCAAAACACACACACACACACACACACACACACACACACACTGACCAGTCAATTATTCACCTGCACAAAGATGTAGATTATACCCAGTGGCAGGATGACTACACCAAAGAGCGGCGTGCTGGCCAAGATGACTACAACAGTGGAGATGGAGTTGCAGCTGGCACCAAGCAGTGTGAGGATAGTGGGGCTCAAAGCTTCATCGATGATGTTGATGTCCTTGGCAAATCGGTTGAGGATTCGGCCTGAAGGCGTGGTGTCGAAGAAAGACTGTGGCGAGCGCATCTTGTTGTGCAGCAGTGCGTGGTGGAGCAGGCGAGCCGCCTGGACACTGCCGATCGCCATTGTGAAGGCGGCCAGCAACACCAGGAGCCCTGGAGGAGCAGAGGGCCTGTGACTCTCCTGGAGAATAGCAGGGTCAGCCAGGGGAGGGTTCCCAGGTATCACTGGGGCTGGAGGTGGAGGGGGCAAGTATGCGCCAAGTACAAGGGAAACTCAAAAGAAGGGAAGTCCTAGTGCCAAGGGTAGAGTGAGAGTAGGGGTGAAAGACTCAGAGGTAAGTGTCTGACTGAAGGCGTCCTACTGCCCAGAAATGCTGAAGGGGTGGGTCATTGTAGCTGAAGGGAACTCTGGGCTCACCTTGCAGAAAGCCCAGTGTTGCATAGACCCCCAGCCTCATAGAGGTATTGTTCTGCTGATGGCCCTCCGTAGCCTCATTGGTCCAGTCACTGAGCCACACGTTGGCCCCGATGCTAGAGGTACTTTGAGCCACATAGAGCAGACAGATGACCAGCGTAGTACAGGGCCCCACGGCCATGGCATAGTCCGCAAACACACTCAGCTTCACCTAAATGGCCACAACGATCAGGGACAGAGGACTCCCATGTGCTTCCATACTCTAGGGGCCCACTCCCCCTTCCAGCCCACCCAGCTCACCTTTCCCGTCTCTGCCTTCTCCTCCTGAACTAGCACCCCATTCGCCTTCTCCTCTGTGACCTTCACTACCTTCTTTGGAGGCTGACCCTGGGCCTGCCCATCCGAGGACAGGGCACTCTGCTGCCTGTGGAGGTATCTGGTTAAGTTCTGAGGGGAGGACTTTTGGGGGTTTCTCCAGGGCAGGAGGGTTTGGGATGCAGCTGGAGCCCAGGATTGGGCTTCATCTGTACCCCACCTGGCAGGGCTTGGGGAGCCCTGACACAGCCTCCCAGGGGGGCTTTGAACTTTCAGGAGCTTGCTTACCTCACAAGTTGCTTTGGGGCTGTTCGCCCTGTGTGCTCATTAGCCATCAAGTCCCTGTGATTACTGAGTGTGTCTTCATTCAGCAGTAGCCCCTCATCTTCTGCATTCTCCAAGGCTGCAATGGGGAAGAGGAAGGAGATGAGGTCAGCCGGCTTACTGCCAACCTCCTACCATCTCTAAACCCCCTTCCCCCCATCCAGGAACAAACATGAGAGAGGTAGGAGAGACTGAATGTGAGAATAAGGATAATGACAAGATCAAATTATCTGTGTTTTGTATGATGGGCCACATTAGTGATGCTCAAGGGCTAGTCCTGACTCTGTGCTTAGGAGTGACCCCTATGCAATGCTTGGACAATGACATGTAGTGCCAGGGATTTGAACTGAGGCTGGCTACATGCAAGGCAAGAACATTATGTCCTGTTCTGTTTCTCTGGTTCTAGAAGTGAGCCCAAAAGCCCCAAAGAGGCAACAAGCCTTAGGTTAGATAGGAAGACACACATCATCAGACTAAGGAGAAAGAAACACCAATCTAAGATTTAAGAGTGCAGGCTCAGCCTGACTAGGTATCCAATCTCACCACATGGCTTCAGCAGCATGTCAAATGGGGAGAGAATAGCCCCTATTCCAGTGTGTCATTATGGAGATTGAAGGAAAGGATTTGGGACAGGCGGGACAAAGGGCACCTCATAATTCTCAAGATATGTATTGTAAGGTATCCCTTCCCCCAACACCCTAAGCTTTCTGTTGATGGTCAGACCTGCCCACACCTGGGATAGGGGGGGATCTTGAATAAAGAATAGTAGAGTTTGACTGGGGGGAAGGGAAGGGAGAAGAAAGCAGAGAAGCCAGAGAAGCAGCAGCAAGATAAGCTACTCAGCATGGAAAGCTTAGC